>NC_139154.1:43793178-44138178 GCF_964270905.1 Leucopleurus acutus
CAAAAACACCGAGGTTAAAGGGAGCTAAAATATAGAATATGAAGTCACAGAGTAACAGGGCAGATGGGGTGAACTGCACCTTGGATGGATTGTGGAAATGACTGTGTATGTGCCTAGCTACAGGTTACAGTGTGTGGGTCAAGAGGACCCAAAGGGGTAAACTACACTTTGCCACTCGGCATCTTTGCACCTCCCTGACCCCAAAAGTCAGACAGTTTAAGAGTGATCTGCTTGCAGAGTTTAACCAGTTTAAATAGTGTGTGTGTATGTGGTTTATTTGAAGATTGAGATGCTGAAAACGAGGCAAATAGAATTAGCAAGAGGTCATAGAGCCTCCTCTGTCTTGTTTAATAATAGCTTAATTAATCCCTACTAGGAAATGCTGGACCAGGTAAATACATAGACTGATGAGTGTGCTGGCCATGGAGTATGGAAGGGGAAGGGGCATATTTCCATGGGGAGAGTTCTGTGCTGGCTGTAAGAATACCCCAGCTTCAGTCCTGGCACTGCCACTCACCACTGTATAATATCGAACAGTTGTTCTCAAGGGTAGTCCTGGACCAGAAGCATCAGCAGCTAACAAACTGGAATTCGTTAGAAATACACATTTTCAGGGCTCCCCCTAGACCTACTGATGAAGGTATTTTGGAGGAGGGATCCAGCAAAGTGTTTGAACAAACCTTGCAGATGATTCTGATGCATAGTGAAGGCTGAAAACCATAGTAAGGTGATGAGCGCCGGTGAGTTTGTAGATACTCTTTGTTTGCGTTCACAGGTCATTGCATGCTCTGCTAACGTGAAATCAAGGAGCTACTCAGAGGCAGAATTTTCCAGCCACGGATCAAAACAGGTCTTTTCATCTATTTCCTGGAATTGATGCTCTTCTTCTGTATCTAGAGCTCCACAAAGGACTGACTGGTAATTAGGGCTCAGAAACAAAGGGAATATGCGGACAACATATTCTCAGGTTTTGGAGAACATCTTGTTCCTTTCTTTGGAGGGGATCATGACACCGATTTTTGGAAACTCTGTGGTTAGCTAGAGCGAGGGACTGCCACATATAAGGTAGAAAGGCCTTCTTCCTTTCTTCTGCCTTTCAGGGAGCTATCAAGGAGCTATTTTTCAAAGCTCACTGTGTCGATCCAGCAAGCAGTGGTACTAAGGCTGATACTTCCCCCATTCAGATCACACATCTATATTCTAGTAACTGGGCATTAAATTAATCTAGATTATAGTCTAAAGACTGAAATAGTACAAACAAGATTTTTTTTAAGTTAACATTTACAGAGTTTGAACCTTCTTTGTATGTTGCAAGAGAAAATACTCCTTTAGACATGCAGTTAACAGAGCTTGGAAGATCCTGCTGGGAGGATGGAGACAAACTGAGGTGTCCCACAACTCTGGCTGTGTCCCCTTTGGTGCAGTGTGCCTGTCAGGTTTGGGGAGACCAACTCCTTCCAGAAGGAAGTAAGACTGACACTGTTCAATTGCAGAGCTCTCTCTGTCCCTGCCTGGGATTTATTTCTCCATCCATCTTCTAATCTTCTTGTCTATATTCCAATAGTTTCCCTGTCCTAACCTGCAATTTTTATGTGCAATCATTTTATAATTTTTCACTTTCCTACCAACATTTTTCTTTCCTTGGTGTCATAATCCTCCCTATTTTCCTATTTCATTTAATCTTATTTATAATTTATTCTGTAAATATGCTACTTGTGATAACCTTATATGAGATGTCATTTCTGTGATGATACTAAGGGCATCCATTCAGGAAATATTATTTCTACTTCACTTTGACCACCTCCCACAGATTATTCCCACATAATGTTGATTAATTTGTAACCAGCACTTTTAAAAGCAGCATTCCATCTCTAGCATGAAAAAATGCAACTTTAAATTATTTTGCACCAACATACACTCTTAAAGAATTAAATATGCTTAAAGCCAAAAGATGGAGGGGCCTTTCCAATGAAGTAGAAGGCCTGCATTCTGACATTGCCCTGCTGCCTGATGGGGGCGCCTTGGTGCCCCGAGGGTCCAGCTGCAAACCCCGCAGAGTGTCAAAGTCAAAGTAATTCAAGCAGCCCAGGTTTCTGCCTTGTGCTGGCGATGCAGGGTGTATTCATTGGGAGATGAAGTGCCCTCTCATCCATCTCCAGTCCAGGAACTGGTGCATTCCTGAGCAGAGGTTTAAAGCCCTTGGTCCACCTGTCTGTGATGAGTTGGTACAGTGGGTTCATGAGACAAGGGGACCTGACCAGAGTCTTGCATTTTCATTTTGCACTGGGCCCTACAAGTTATATAGCAGACCCTGCTGGGAGGGTGACTGATGAATTCTGATTGCTTAGATCTAATCTTTGCACAGAGTAATTACTCAATAAGTATTGTTGAATGGATGTATACCAGAGTCAGGCCATAACCTTTTCCTGCTTCAGATCTCCTGAGTCACAGCTGTGGCTAGCAATGGAAAAGAGACAGCTTTGATGCAGATATGAAATTTTAGTTTTAAACTCAATTAGACCGACTCTTTTAATAACTAAGTGGCAAGATAGTTATGGAATCTGCCGCAAATATTATTAGGATATATATTTGCCAGTAGGAAGGCAATATTTTCATAGTATAGTTGGGAACAGCTATTGGAGAAAAGTAAGATTGTTTCATGTCCACACTTCCGCTATTGAGTTTATGAGCTGGTTAAAAACCATGATCTTCATGGTGGGTTAGTTATGCCTGGGAAGACAGCAAAACTAGAGCCAAAATAGCTTGGAATCAGAATCTGAGAGAAAGTTAAGAGAATGAGGACATGGGCAAACTGAAAAGTGAGTTAGAAAGTTAGAGAAGATGAGAAGAAAGCTACCATGGGAGACTTTGGAACAAAGGAGATGGCAGCTTGAACGCCTGTGTGTAGGTCAGGATCCTGTGGGGACACTCTTTAAACAGATTCTGACATTTCCAAAATACAGAGCATTAAACTTCCAGCTTGGAGCCAGGCTAGGACACTAATTTAGACCAAAAATTGGGAAAAGTAGTGATGTTTCACTTTTCTCCAATAAGCCTTTTCAGTGCTTGGGACTGAGTGTATTGGAATCTAAGAGTTACGGTAGAGAGTGAATGATTCTGGCAAAGTTGTGTTTCATATTTGGGGACTATAATATAGTGTCAAGATTGTCATCAAAGATGGCTGCCTTTCATCCATGGCAGGGATGGCAGTATGAAAAAGCAACAAAATTGGCAACCCCTGGGTCAATGGGCATAAGCCCTTGCATCTCAAGCTGTATAGCATTGGGAATCTGTTTCACTGTGCTTTGCTTAGTACAGAGGCTAATATTAACTTGTGCTTGACTCTGGATTGTCCTCACAGAAGTTTTTAGGGATCTTGATATCATCTTCACTGGCTGCCCCACTTTAAGATGAATTAAGATGAACACTCACTGCTTGTGGCTTAATCCCTATAGTATCTACTGAGGACCCCATTATTGCTATTATTTTCCACTAGCAGTACTCAGGTTGGCTATTACTCTGAGTTTCACAGCATCCTACTCTCATAGTCATGAGCGAGTCCCACAGCCTAGCCCATTCCTTCTGGCTACTGAAGTGAAATAGGTCTAAAATCAGACTAAGGAATAGTAAGACCAAGAAAGAAGGCCTGCTGCCATTCTAAGGATTCTACTAGATTGATATGTAAATTAGTCAGAAACACCATGAACTCATGAACCTCACCCCTCCAGGGTCAACTACCAGTGAGGCCTGAGTGCCATGAAGTCTGAACCTAAAACAGTTCTATCCTGACAGTCAAAATTATTTATGTCCACTGTTTGAATTCCTCATAATAAAGGCTCTATTTATAGCCAAGGTAGCCTCCCTATTTTAAAATCTCAACAGCTTGTAATATACTTTACATTTAAGTTAATATTTACATCATAGTTTATACTTATAGTTTATATTTACAACACAGAAAGTTTACCATGTTTTTCTTCTCTTGAGGTAAGATTTCAATTTAACCATGTACACAATAGAGAATGCCATTTAAAATACATCAACTAGGGGGAGAAAAAACAATTTAAAAGATCAGTACAACTAAAGAATCAAAAATAATCTTTGTGCAAAAAACAATTATAAAAATTAAAAGGTAATTGTAATTCTCATAAATACTAAAAAATGTTTAACTTATTAATTCAAAATAATTTTTAGTGACAAACATCTCAGTAGAAAATTGGATAGAATTTCAAACATACCATGTCAATTTCAACAGAAATCTCAAAAGGATTTTTATGGGCTTTGACAGTGTGTTCTAAAATAATCTAAAAGAGAAAATGCATATGAATAATCAAAACTTAAAGAAGAACAATAAATATATCTAAGCCTTTCCAGATGCCAAAACATATCATAAACCATAATAATTATTTTTGAATAGTACTAGTATAGAAGTAGATCAACACAGAAATGGAATAAGAAGTCCAGCAACAGACTCATATGAATATTTTTTAAAATGCATCCCTGAATATATGTTATATAAACACAATCAGAAGAGCAAAGAAAAGCTGGAAAAATCTTAAGAGGGCTTTTACGTTTATCAAAATGGTTAATACGTTTATAGGAAATGCTTGCATTTCTCGAGGAATAAAGAGTGAATTAAACACAGGGAGCTCAGCTTGGTGCTCTGTGATGACCTAGACGGTTGGGGTGTATACATATAGCTGATTCACTTCATTGTACAGCATACACTAACACAACATTGTAAAGCAGTTATACTCCAATAAAAAAAAATTATGGAATACAATTTTTGCCCAACACGTGAACAACGTAATTGATACTATGAAATGAAATAAATGTCAATTTATCTGACATTAATTTGTTAAGTAAAATAAACATGTCAATTTCATATAAAGAGGAGTGTAAATTGATACAACTTTTCTGGAAATTAACTTGGCAATATATAGCAAAGGATTTAATACACTTTTAATACACTACACTTTGACCCTATAATTTTGCTCATAGGAAAATATCTTAAATAATGATCATAAATACAGATAAAGTATTGTGTATAAAGATTTTTTTTCCTAAATAAAAGACTCAAAATTTCAATTTTATGAGATTGGTGAGGATATAGGGAATTTAGTCGTCTTGTATTAAGATGATTGTATATTAACCAACAGTTAACCAACAGTTAGGGGCTTCCTAGTGTGTGGAAACTTTTCCTCCTTCACAGCTCCATCCTAGAGGTACAGGTCCTGTCCCTATTCTTTTGTCTCTGTTTTTTCTTTTGCCCCACCCAGGTACCTGGGGAGTTTCTTGCCTTTTGGGAAGTCTGAGGTCTTCTGCCAGTGTTCAGTACGTGTTCTGTAAGAGTTGTTCCACATGTAGATGTATTTTTGATGTATTTGTGGGGAGGAGGGTGATCTCCACATTTTACTGTTCCGCCATCTTGAAGGTCCCCCGGCCATATAGTCTTTGCTGCAACTGTTTTAGCTCAAAAACAGTTACAGACATTATGTAAATATATGGACATGACTGTGTTCCAATAAAACTTTATTTTAAAAAACAGCCTGTGTTGGACCGTTCATGGCTCTATTTAATTACAAATGTAATCTGTGTAAAACACATGTTTTTTATTTGCCTGTGCATGATCTAGTCTCCCTAATAAGCCTCTACTGAGTATATTCAATATGTTTTAATATTTAGCCTAATATAGTAATTTAAAAATTATTTTAGGTAATATTTAGCATTTGGGGAAAATAAAAAAGGTTCATCTTTCTTTGCCTATTCCATACTCCTGCTCTACTTGAAAATGCATTTAGGAAAATGGTTTACATAGCCTCTTGCCTACATGGTGAAAGAATCCTCAGACCAAAATGCCCTTTTCCAGATCCACTGTGAGGCTGGCTTCAGAGGCATCTATTGGGGTGTGTTTGGACTGCTTGCTGCATTACACACCACCCCAAAACACAGTGACTTAGAACAAACATTGAAAGTTAACTTTCACAGTTCTGTGGATGGATTGGGCTCAGCTGGGTGGTTCTATCTTCAGATCTCAGGGTTGCAGCTATAGTATTGGAATCATCTAAAGACTGATCTGTGCTGGATATTCAAGATGGCTGACGGCTGATGCTATCCATGGATGGAGTTCACTTTATGTTATCAGGTGGAGAGCCCACACTTGACCTCTCCATGTGCCTTGGGCTTCTCATGCCTGGTATTCCCAGAGAACTTCATGGAAGCCTTTAGGCTTTTAATGATTTAGCCTCAGAAATCCCAAACATTACTTTCACCACATTCTATTGGTGAAGGAGGTCCCAAAAGAAATTCAGATTCAAAGGGAAGAGTCATAGACCCTACTTATTGATAGAGGAATGTCATGCACATACAGGATAAAGAAATACATTGTGGCCACTTTGAACACAAGCTACCAAATTATCCACTGCATTCTGCTGGCCTCTACTGATACATTTAGCTGATAATACACAAATCAATTGCTCTCATTTCAATGAAAGGCTAATGAATCTCTCTTAGCTAACCCAATGGCCGCACAGCTCTCATTCAGGTTCTGACTATTTCTGATTCTATGTCATTTCCTCCCTCAGGCAACCTACCGTAGTAGTTCATTTCCAGCTTATGTTGTAAGGTCACCTTAACTCTGTCACACAGTGTCCAGGCCACTTAAGAATTAAGAGAAGCTTAGGAAAACAAACTAGAATCCTCACTTTTGGACACAAAACATCATCCATTAATTATGCAGGCCCCCCTTCATGTTTATACATGACCAAATGTAGAATAGTTGTGTTCTGAGCCCCCATTTTAAAAAAATTAATATGACACATTTTGATCCCTTTAGGTTTAAGTTTGATAAAGAAATATTGGGACACCCATCTAATCAGGCACTTCTTCTGTGGCCTTTTTATTGTTCCACAATAATTGAGGACAAGACAGATAGGGTTCTCTTTTACTTTCTTTATGTCATGTTCTCCTTCCTGAATCCATCCTTGTGGTTAAGCATTGGTGAGGGTAAATATATCATCTTGAACTAAGTGAGGGGTTATATATGATTTCATAAGTCAAGCTTATTTCACAACATACCAAAGGAATTTCAAGCATTTTTTTCTCCATTAAACACTGCTTACAAGACAATTATCATGCTAAAATACCTTTACTTTCTTGCTCTGGGAGTATATATACCTCTTGCTCAGATTCTGAAGTGGAATGCTGAGACTAGATTAGAGGAGCAGATAAAAAAAATAAAATAACTCTAAGTAAGTAAATATCTACCACAAAGGAATGATTAAGTAAATAATGGTTCAGCCACCTGATGGAACATTTACAATTTTTTAAATGCTATTTACTTAAAGAGAAGAAAAAGGATGAAGGATGTTAATTCAGTGTGGAGTTTAAGAGTCTATATTTGCAATGGAGTAACACTGGCTTTTTAAAAAATAATATTTATTTTGTTTCCACTTGTACCTTCTCCATTTATGCATCTCTTTGTACTAATTAGAAATGATTCCTAATGCTCAGTCTTTGTTCTTTTCCAGTCATTGTACTCACTTCCATGACAATGATACCATATTTATGAAAAAGTTTTCAGGACCCAGTCTGTACTCTGGCTGCTCTTTCGTGCTTCAAATCTTTGTAACTATGTGCCTGAAATTCCTTTTGAAAAATCCCATCTCTTTGACCAACTTGAGCCAAACTAGAGCTATCATCTTTCCATCAAGACTGACATCTCTTTGTTCTTTTCCTGTTTCTCTCAATAATAATCTATTTTCCCCATTTCACAGAATGTATGGTTTGTAATAGTTTCTGACTCATCCTCTCTCGCTCTTATCTCCAATATCTGTATCTGTCTCACAGACACTGTCACCTACCCAAAGCTACCCCCTTGCCTTATTTTTGACAATAGAAATTATTTTTTTTTCTTTTTCAACATCAGAGGTCACCTTCTCAGGTCCCAATCTTGATAAGTATAAACTAATTTCAGTAATTTCATTTTCCTTGTTATAATTGGTTATGACTGGGCATGCGATACAATTCTGGAAGTGAGCTCTGAGGGGATATTTGCTGAGGAGTATCTTAGGAAAGTTTTCGTCATTCTTAAAAAGTGACACAAATAAGGGAAACTGTTTCCTTTTTGTGGAGAAGGAGACTCTTTAGACATTATTGTATGAGAATGTGATACTTATAGCCATGACAGCTCTCTTGAGAACATAAGGGGTTAAGCCTGAGGACAAAAGTCACCTTTTCTGAGAATGATGAAGGGGAAAAATGGAAATAACCTGAGCCCTGAGTGAGCTACTGAATTAAACAAACCTCTGGCCTTTTGCACAATTTTGACTTTTTTTCCTATTAATTTAGTAACAAGACCTTTTAATTATGTAGACAATTCCAATGTTGTGGGAAGACAATTAATATTCATTACAGGGCTTCCCTGGTGGTGCAGTGGTTGGGAGTCCGCCTGCCGAAGCAGGGGACGTGGGTTCGTGCCCCGGTCCAGGAAGATCCCACATGCCGCGGAGCGGCTGGGCCCGTGAGCCATGACCGCTGAGCCTGCGCGTCCGGAGCCTGTGCTCCGCAATGGGAAAGGCCACGGCGGTGAGAGGCCCGCGTACCGCAAAATAACAATAATAATAATAATAATAATAATATTCATTACAGTGTAGTTCAAGCTTTAGCTCTGCTACTTAAAAGTTGTGTGATGTTAGGGAAACTGCTTAGTTTCTATAGGCTTCTGCATCTTTGAATTAGGGACTGTATTACCCAAAAGTTTAGTTGTTCTAAATACAGGATAAAATGCATACAAAATAACTTCGGTAGGGTAAAACATATCAATATAAAATTAATATTTTATCTTTTTAGTTCGATGATTTATTGATTGCTTGAGTCACTGTTTCACTGCCACCACTCTTATATAGGACTTTAATCTATCCTATTTTAAGACAGAGGTCTAAATGTTAGCTCTTCCTCCATTTTTTTCTGGTCTCTAAGTCACCTAGTCAACAGGTCAATATTTATAATAATTTCCTTTTGTTGAGAAATGTGGTAAGTAAAAATAAAGATATAGAGAACTGCAACCAATGACTGGACTTGATTTAATTGGTAAATGTTCAACTCTATGTCTTATAAACAAAATTGCCTTTGAAATATTTATAAATAACACTGATCATATTCTACTCAATAAAGAATACTTAAATAAACTTCAAACAGTACCTTACACATAATGAAATACTAATAGTAATTATTTACTATCAGATAGCCCAGTAACAGATCACTAGGGGGGAAAAAAAAAGCTCTGCTAAATAATGGTTTCATAAAAAAAAAAAAAAACCTGATAAAAATCTGTTTATCAATAAGCACTGTGAAAAACTTCTACAAAAACGTATGAGATAAAAACAAAGGTGTAACTAGGAGAAATTTTATAGATTTACATACTTTTATTTTTAAAGCTTATAAAATATTTAAGCTTAAGTAAGGTTACAAAAGAGCAACACAGTAAATCTTATAACACTAGAAGAAATGAGTTTAAGAAAAATAGAAACATGATTAATACAATTAGAAAAAGAAGTCATAGTAGAATTGATTTAGTCAATAACTAAAATTTTTAAAGCACCCATACAACAGAACAAATTCTAGCAAGCATCATCCATGAAATGAGAGAGAGAATATACTGTTCCTGGCACTATAAATGAGAAAGAAGCTATAACCTTAGCTACAGAAACATATAGCCCAAGATTGAAAACACTAGGAGTCCTGCACTTCGTTCTAATGTAGAAAATTGCAAGAAACTATAGAGCTCACTCCAAACATCAAAACAAGCTTGAGAAGCTATAATATCATAGTTTTTGAAAAACCCTCAAGGGCTAAGGACTCAAAGAAACTGAAATGGACTAAACAACAGAAAGTGAATTTCTTCGTATAAGCAAGTTGAGACCATTTCTCTCATGCTTGCCATTACGGAAGGAGGAGGAATCTGCTAAGAAGGGGTAAACCAGAAGAACATCCATGAGGCTTTGAACTAACTATCTTAAGAGCTGACAAGGGTTGACAGTGTAGAAACCCAAAAAGGCAAACCACCGAGCAGGTGTCTGTCACATTGCCAGCAAATTTCTACATGCCTTCATGGAGCAGTTGAGGAGTATGCCAAAGGTAGAAGAGTGGTGCTGAAAGATCCTCCTTCCCTAGAGTGATGGGAGTGAGGGGCAGCTAAGAGAAGCCTGTTATGAACCTTCTAAGTTTCCAGACTGAGGGTGGAGCAGAAGGGCTGCAGGTGCAGCCCCCAAACTCCAGGCCTCTAAGAAAAATGGGGGGTGGGCATGGGCAGGGAAGCTGAGAGACAAACCTGAGAGTAGATAGAGCCTGAATGGCACAGGCACGATGGAGCTCCTGTGTGGTGATTACATGGGCTGGTATGTAAGTAGAATCTCAAAAGCAGTACACTTAAGGGGTAGGCACCTCACTGCATATTAAATTATTCCTTAATTTAAAACAATGCTTCAGAAAGAGGATTTTGGTTGCGGTATGTTATACAGAATGAAGGGGAAGAATGTTAGAACTCCCCAGAAAACCTATGTTTTAGCTTCTTACAATCAAACATATCTTTCCACAAAGATTTTGATATATGATTGTTATATTATTGTTTGTCAGCAACACTGAAAAGTAACTGAATATAAGACAATCTGTGATTCATTGCATAAACTTCAGCACAATATTTTTTTTGGTGCCAAACTATATAGTCATTACACTTGATGTTATAGATGTATATTTAAATAGAGAAAATTTTCTGCTGTTATTGAATTTAAAAATAGATTACAAATCAAGATGTATAATATCTTGAAAAATGCATGTCAAAAACCACCACCAACACAGATGAAAGGATCTAACCTAAACACCTAATAGCAATTATTACCTGTTTTTTTTCCTACTGTGTGTTTGATTTGTTTCTGCAATAAGTCTGTATCATTTGTATAATTAAAAACAGGTTATTTTCTAATAAAACAAAAAAAAGCATAAGATGAAGATCTCAAGAAAAAGAGCTGATTCATATTAGCACATAAATTAATGAAGTTCTATGACATTACTCAATCTATTAATATTATATGTTAATAGTATAATTCATGTTAATTATATGAATAAAATTATGATTATAATGACACTACTGGCTGAAAAGTAACTTGATAAACTTAAGAAAAGTGGCTAATTATCTGAGGAAAAACAAAAAACAATCTACCTACTTCAGATCATTCATTGAAAAAAATCACAGCTAATTTTTTTTTTAATTAAAGCCATAAAGACCAATACAAAATAAGAGGAAAAATTATATAATATTGAAGGTAGGGAAAGCTTTTCTAAGGATCAAACTAAATGCTGATTAAAAAAAAAAAAAACTATTGATATATTTCACTGTGTAAATTTTAAAGCTCACTTACATCTAAAAAGTATAAAATTAGATCTCTAGGGAAAATATTTTCAATAATATAATAAAAGGAGTGATAATCGTACTCTACAAAACATTATTGCATATAAATTAAGCAACAATGGGATCATTTAATTCACAAAAGAAATGTAAATCAGTGTTAAATGTATGAAAATAGTCAACTTTTTTGATTAGCAATCAAAAATTCAAATTAAAACCATGTTGAGTTATATTGAGATTATGAAACTGTCAAAGATAAAGAAAAGATAATAATAACTTCTGGTGAGAGTGTAGGGATATTGATTGTCTCAGTCTCTGATGGTGCAATGCAAACTGGGAAAAATCTTTCTGGAGAGTGATTTACAATAGCATATGTCAAAATCCTTAAAAATGCATACCCTTTGATCCAGTCATTTCACTGCTAAGCACTAATTTTTCCTGGGGGTGTGTCTGCAAAGATAAAAATTCACACAGCTTTGTTTATCATAGCATTTTTCAAAAATGGAAAACAAACTGTTTACCAAAAAGAGAACTGAGTAAATGTCTTTTGATATATTCCTACCAAACAATAATATGAAACTATTAAAAGTTATTTTGTTGTAAAAACTTTACTGTATTTTAAAGATATATGACAAACAAGCTATTAAGAAAACAGAAATCATAGCATAGCAATTCAGCAGACTCTGGAGTCCCAATGTCCAGATTTGGTTTCCCTGCCTTCTATTACGTGTGTGTTGTGGGGGGAAGTTATTTAACTTTTCTAATTCTCAGTTTACGCATCTGAAAAACAGAGGTAATAGTAGCAATCTCATCAGATTGTTCTGAGGTTTAAATTAGTTCATAAATATAAAGGAACAGTGCCTAGCATAAACTAAGTGCTAAAAAAAAAGCTAGCTGTTATCAATAAGTATTGCAGATTTAATTTAAAACATTACTTTTATCATAATGCTTTTCCATATCAAGGACACAGAATGGCTTTTAAATGTGTAGAGATCAAGTCTAAGCATTTCCACTTAGCAGAAAACCTGCCTTATTGTAAAAAGTAAGCAGAAAATTCCTTGTGTATGGACACATCCAGAGGCCCCGCCTCCTTTGTGGCACTTCTCCTGGGTGCTCTTGCTAGATTAGACGTGGCTCCTCTACTGCCTTCTCATCCATCTTGGATCTTTGCTCCAATGCAGAGTATTCTACCACTAGAGTACCACGGCCCTTCCTCTATTCATCTAAAATATACCAGGCCTTCTCGCTTCCTTTCACCAGCATCCTGCATAAATCTTTCTCTCCCCTCTCCAGCCCATGGAAGTTATCAGAAAAAAAAATTCTGACATGTCAATCCTATATCAAATTTTCTGGCCCTTAACACATATACTTCCCTAGACTTCGCTAAAAACTCCCCAAGTGTGAGCTCAGTGTCCTTTCTCTCCTGAAGCCCATCAGTGCCCCAAACAAATACTCTATATACAAATCTAGCCATGCAATTTACAATATAATTTTAAGGCACACCAATACCGTTGGCCTCTGTGGTCCAATCTGCAGGAGTATTAATTTCTCATGAAGTCATCTCCAAATGCTTCCAGACTGATTTTAATAGAGATGAAGAGGCCAGCCTCGCACAATAGCAGGAATTGACCAGGAAATTTATGAGATAAGATGCCTTCCTGAGATTTATGTCACGCATTTCCTGTGTCTACAGAACCCACAGATGTCTTCATATATTTCAGAACTGCGCTTTCACTCTCATGTCAAAACTAAGGTGGAAAACATTTCAGAAAGAAACGTGTGCAGTGTGCATTCGTTCCTAAGTCCTCTGGAGGTTTAGAAAGTCAAGAATAGTCTCAGTTTAATCAGAACAAGTTTTCTCACCTCCCCCTCAAATAAGTTGGTGTACTTGGGTGGTTGCAGGGATCCCAAGGGCTTCAGAGTGTAGCAAAATCTGATCAACTCTCCAAAAAGAGTCCTTCAGAACCCCTCAGACTAACAGCAAATAACTTCCCATTTATTCGAACCAGGTGACAATATCAAATCATATTATGTTCATGTAGGAAGTACTTGAAAGGCAACTCTTTAGTTCTGAATTTGGAAGTTGGTCAGAAGTCTAATATTTTCAAAAGCTATATCATTTTGAGAAAGTGAAGAAAATTGCATTTTTCTATCTTTCAAAAATATCTGACAGTATCTTTTATTGTATTTTTAAGGCACCTCCGTCGCTGCTATGATGTTGAAGGAACAAATCAAGGACATAAGGCTGAGAGATACAATGTGGCCGATTTCAAACAGAAATGCTGCTGAGTACTTCATCACCTGTTTTGTTGTGGTTCAAGTAAGGGCTGAAATAATAGTAGAAAAACGCGTAAACGAGTAAATACAACTGAGAAAAGAAAGGTGGCGACGTAAAGCAGTATATTTACATATGAAGATTGGTCAGGGATGCACTCATCTATTCATCCAGCCATTCACCTACTCACCCTTCCATCCAACCGTTAATTCTTTTTTTTTTTTCAAAAATGTTTTCTTGGGACTTCCCTGTTGGCGCAGTGGTTAGGAGTCCGCCTGCCGATGCAGGGGATGCGGCTTCAAATGCTGGTCTGGGAAGATCCCACATGCTGCAGAGCAACTAAGCCCATGCACCACAACTACTGAGCCTGTGTTCTAGAGCCCATGAGCCACAACTATTGAGCCTGCGTGCTCCAGCACCGAAGACCGTGCGCCTAGAGCCCGTGCTTCGCAACAAGAGAAGCCACTGCAATGAGAAGCCTGCGCACCGCAACAAAGAGTAGCCCTCGCTCACCACAACTAGAGAAAAGCCCATGGGCAGCAACGAGACCCAACACAGCCAAAAATAAATAATAAAATAAATTAATTAAACAACAGTGTTTTCTTGAGGAGCTCTTGTGCCAAGTTCTGTTCTAGGTGCTGAGGAAGTATCATGAACAAAGCCAACATGGTCTCTGACCTTGTGGAGCTTACAGCCTAGCAAAGGAAGGGTGTATTTTATGCTCTCATTAATTCTTTAGAAATTAATGAGGAAACACCAAATGTCACTAAAATGTGAATGACTTGGCAGAAAAGGCAAAATTGTTGTTTTCTTTGACACTTCTGCTCTTCCACTTGTTTGATCTCCCTCAGAAAAATGCAAGCCCCTCAAGGACAGGTAGTATCTAAGGTTCACTTCAGTACTACCTTAGCACCTGGCAGAGTTGCCTGCCTTGTGAACTGCAATACCTACATCCATGGAATGGCTTCTCACTATTATATTTGCTGTACCTACTATAAGAGACATTCAATAAATATGACTTTTTTAAAATGCAAAATTGCTCACATATTCCAGAGTTCCTTGTACTCTGGCTACCATACTGACCACTCTGTGTTTCCATTTCCAGCATCTTCTTTCAAGCCCTTGCCCTGCCTAGCCTATGGGATACCTTCCTGCTCCTCCTGTACTTCTGTAACACTACAGCTTCACTACCTTAGTTTCCTTCTGATTGTTTGACTGCTTTTTCTCTGTTGTACTTGATAACCCTGTTCAATTCAATTCAGTTCAGTGCACGTTAATTCAGTTTAATTAATTTGAACAATTACTATGTACTAGATACAATTTATCACCTCTATTTAGGATACTCTAAAATTCAACCTTCAGCTGTCTAAGGGATCTAAACCTACATTGTCTATTGGACACCATCTCCTGGGTAATCTATAATCTCCTCATTCTAAGCATATCTAAAATTAAACTTATCACTTTACTCTGAAAATAAGAATCTACCTACTTCTTACTTAGGTTAATGTGATCATATTAATAATGTGAATATTATTTTAGCCACTCATATATAAATCTCCAGGTTGTATTTAACTAATTCTTCAAAATTCCCTTGAATCAAGCTTAATTTTATTCCACATACAGATCACCTCCAATCACAAAATGCTTGAACTTGCCTTTATCACTTTTACACCCTCTTCTACTCCAAGCTATACAGCATGCTTTGCTAGGTTACAAAAATAAGTCAACTTTAATGATGATGAACTCTTACAGAGGCAGGTGTAATTTCTTCAGTTTGGGGTATAATAGTTTGAGATGCAATACCTTCACTATCATTGCCTTATTTGCCACTAATGTTCTACATATGTTCTATACTCCAGGGAAAGTAGACGTCTTCCTAAATG
Organism: Leucopleurus acutus; assembly: GCF_964270905.1. Taxonomy (NCBI): domain Eukaryota; kingdom Metazoa; phylum Chordata; class Mammalia; order Artiodactyla; family Delphinidae; genus Leucopleurus; species Leucopleurus acutus. The sequence goes on from NC_139154.1 coordinate 43,808,738, forward strand.
TTATGTAATTTCTTGCTTCTGAATTGTTCTCCAACTTTTCTCATCCTTTGGTATACCTAATTCTGTCATTCTGGGTGTTAAAACTCTTTCTACCTTGTAAGCCCCAGTTTAAATCAACTGTCTTGTTGATTTATTCTATGATGAAAATAAATTTAAAAATAAAAAATAAAGAGGATGGCCTTCAGTAACATACAGACTTGAATTAAATCCTGAATCCACCACTTCACATGCTGTTTGATCATCGACGAATTTCTTAAAATTGCTACACTGCTCTAAGGGGGGAAAATTCTGTCTCTTCAGAATGCAGATAATCCTCCCTTGGACTTTGAAATGAAGAACGTGGCTAAATAACATTATTTGATTAAAATAAGTATGAAAATGTACAAGGGATGCCGGATTTCAACCATCCTGAAATTTAGGAGATCACTGGTTAAAAATTTACCAGGACCCAGGATGAGATTCAACCATTCAAGGCATGAATGTGGTCCTGAGAAAGAAGAGTTTGTCCAGACAGAAAACATTTGCATATTTTCACTCACCTTCAATGTGATTTGATAAATTTGGAAGCCAGTAGGCTAGTAATCAAACTCCATATTTCCACCCCTACTACATGGGAAAAATAATTTCTGAAGTATCCAGGGCCATTTCACTCCTGAATACCGCCCCCCTTCAACCCTCTAACTTAGACATCAACTTATAAATTTATTCTGGGACAACAATTCCAAGTAAAAATCATGGCTGAAATTAAGGGGGTGGCTCTTTAATGAGTTGTAGGAGTGATGCATTTTGGCAGTTTTAGATCTAGACACATTAATTCTGGCAAGGAACTAAATACACATTCCTTAGGTTCCCTTCTGTATATTAAAAAAACAAACAAACAGGCAAAAACCCCAAAAGAAGCATACAAACAAAACCATATAGCAAGAACAGTTTCCATCAAGGTTACAGGACACTGGAAATTTGGTAAACGTTATTCTTATCCGCTCACCCTCCAGCCAGTGATCCTAGAAGTTGGACAAGTTAAAAAGACCCAGTCAAATCCATGCCCCTACTCAACCATGTACTGCCAAATATTAACCCAGATGGATCTCTTTCAATTGAACGACTAAATTAAAATATAAGTAAGAAAATATTTGATAACATACAATTGTACTCAGATTATAAAGGATAATCCAGCTTAAAAATATTTACATTAAGAAGCAGAAGAAATCTCAGTGTCAATGTTGGTTTCTCAATAAAATTAAAACATGCATACACACAGTATATAGGAAAAAAGAAACAGAATAAGTAGGAGAGCTGGAAGCATCCAGCTTGCTCAGCTAATCCAAATACAGTAATTTTATTATCCTATGGGCCTCTGCTGGTTTTGCATTTGTGGTCATAAAGCTTGGATTTTCTCAAACTTGTATTAAAGGGGAGTTCTTATTATTTGTATTAGGCAATTTTCTATGTTCTGATTCCTCTGAAAATTTACCCCAACTCCTAAAAGTTTATGCTTTGAATCCTTTCTTATTTTCTAGTGTTTATATAAAATTATTCTTTCTTAATAGCATTTCTGTCATTTCAGTTAACTTTCAGTGGGAAGGGAAGTAGAAAAACGACTTCAGTTTGCAATCATGATCCAACTCCTCCATAAGATATTATTTTTTTTGTATGCAGGAAAACAATAAATGTTACCCTTAAAACATTACAATGATTAAAAATAAATTAAAAAGACAGTCTCTGCTTATGTGAAAAAAACCAGCTAAATGGAGCACCTCATTTTGCTAATGATGATCAATATAATAAGGCAGTTCTGTGCCATGTGAAAAAAAAGCTTGCTCTAGAAAATTCTTTTTGAGACTCAAATGTAAATTCTTTTATTTTTCATAATTTGTCTTTTTTCTACTTTATGCTGCTCTAAAAAGAGAAATGTGGTGTTCTATAAGATTTATAGTAACGTATTAAACATGTATCTCTCTTCCATGGTTATTAGGGTCAATTTTTAATTTAAATATCAAATATTTATTGTTTATAAGTTGAGGAGACAGTAAATAGCAAAACACCAGTTCTAACCCACTATTGCACATCCGTTCCAAACTTTAAGAAATATAGTGCTAAAATTATTTGCAAAAACTTTGGCAAATAGGATTAAAGTTAAATAATGTGATATGCCCTGTAGCTAAATAGGCCATATCTTTAGATAATGTTGCATTCTCTGCATCCCACTAGTAATAATACATATCACATATTATTGTCCAATTCCAATAGATGAAGGTAGCTAACAATAAACGCATTTTTACCCGAGATTTACCTCCAGTTTGTAAGTAATACACTTGCTTTGTTTCACTTTCATCAAAATAACTAAAGCATAATATGTTAAACATTGTCTTCTTGTACTAAGCTCCATCCCTATTCCACCCTATACCCTTTACCTGTCCTCAGCTCTGTATTTCAGGGGTTGGAAGACTGGAAACTACATCTGTTGGACTCATTGTCTGATGGATCCTGGGTTTGGGTTCTAGCAACAGAAATAGCAGATAAAGGATGAAAAAAACTGGGCTCCAATAGTATTTGTGGGTTGGGGTGAGGAATTGATTCCACTTCCTCACTTTTCCTTCTCTAGCCCTGGGAGGAGGGGGGTAGTTGACTCCTCTACTTTCTGATCTCTGGGCAGTACCAACATTCCCTATAGTTCCCTGTAACCCTTTCCAACAATTTTAAACTGTTTCTGTACTAGATTTTCTTCTGTTTGAAATTCTTAGAGTGGTTTCTATATTTCTGACTGCCTCCAGGCTGATACATGTAATAAATACATGGACTCTATTAATTAAAGGAGGAAATGAACTTGGACCAAGTTGTGAAACTCTCTGGAATGGAGTCTCAATGGTACAGATTAATGCTTTCTCAACAGCATCCACTCCACCTGATCCGCTTCAGGAACAACTGGACCGCTTTCTTGTAGATGCCAGTCCTGGAGACCTAGTGGTGGCGGAGGTAGCTCATCTTCATGCTCACTGCCTAACTACACCTCCACTGACTGAGTTCTGGAGCACATCAGCTCTCCAGGATTGCCTTTTATACTACCTGGATACTGCTTACTGCTTACAGATGTGGCCTTTATATGGCCCTCATATTTTCCAGAAGTTTGAAGGATGTGGACAAAAGCAATGTGCCCTTTGAGGTGGTATCTTTGCTGAAAGCAGGATTGGTTTCAGATGAGATGTCATATTTTTCAAGTGCAGCATTGCCTGCTTGATCCATTTTGTCACATTACTTCTTCTAGTACGTGTCACATTATGTTAGGTCATGCCATAGGAGTTAACAATGAGACGTGCTATTGCCAGAGCAGCTGCATATAGACCTCCACAGATTCAAAAAAGCCCTTGGTTTTTACACAGTCTCGGGAGGTGCATGAGCTGGATTTTATACCATCAAGTCCTATAGTCAACCATGAAAAATATATTTTTTCCATGAAAAGAAAACAGTCAATTGTCTTGAAGAAGTCATGAGGTAACATTCTGGAGAACACACCATCATCGGTACTGAGGTCTGAGCTCCAGTACCTTAGCAAGGCAGTGTCCCTTTACATTCAGCTCTTGACTCCTAGCAATGGCAGTCATTTTGGATAAATTGTGTCTTGATGCTACAGCACCACACAAATTCAGAGGAGTATCTTTACAGATTTCAAAAAGAGCTTACATTTAGAAAGATAGGACAGTCTGGGTTTTGCCTTTTTGATTCATATTTAGAACCAGAACAAATTTCTCTTTCCGTTGCCTATGGAAGACACATTCGCCAAATCGATGTCTGGAATTGCTAAATAAATTTCAAAGAATAGATTTTTTTCCTGACCTCATTTGAATGTCTAGACATTTATGGATTATTGGATCTAAACCATCTGAAACATCGCACCAATATTCCCCAAACCAAATTTAACCTATAGATTAAGAATGCAATCAAAAATTATAAAAGCAGAGCCTCAATGCCAGGCTTGTTGGGAGAAAACTGAGAAGTGAAAGAAAAGAAATGATCACTTAAAATCCTTCCAACTAGATGGAAGAACGAAGGGGACACAGACAATCAGAGAATAATCACTGACCAATATATTGGTGCTGATATTAGGGCAAGAAAAGCACAGAGAAGAGAGGGGAGAATCAAAGAAATTTAAAGTAATTGGGAAAACTGCTCATTGTACCTATTCTCGGATAATACACATTTACATGGAAACGTGTTTCACATTCACAGGGTTCTTATACATTTTTCTTTATTTGAAATCCAAACTGTTTTAAAACTGTTTTATTCTATTAGCAATTGCTATTAGATGGTATTTTAAAGAAAAAATAATATGATATTATGGCCCATAGTAGGAGTCTGTATCAGCAGAGCCGGAACTAGAGAAAAGGCTTCCTTCCCCACTTTCTCCTTGTTAGGAGCAAATTGCTATAGGGACAAGTCCACTGGGGGTGGACCTCTTAAAGGGGTGAGGGTCCCAGCTTGTTGGAAACCTTCAGGAGTTATTTCCTGTTTTTAACAAGATTTTCCTTTAGTCATGAAGAAAAAAAAAAAAAAAACGTATTTCCCTTCCAGCCCATATTTAATCATCATATTTGTGCATATGATTGCAGCTCTTCTGAAAGGACTTGGAATGAGCTGCCAGGCTGCAAGGGATAGAATCGAAAACCCCTTAACAGTTAAAGTGTCCATTAGCTTCTCTACACTTAGCATCCGTCAGAGAGAAGAAGGGCTGGGAGCCCCGGGCGAATTTCTAACTAGCCTAATGAGGAGACAGATTCTGGGAGCAAAAAAAGTTCATTTGCTGAATTTCCAGCAAGAAGTCACTTCAATATTGCTTCTAGGAAACACTGACAGGCTTTGTTTGTAAGAAATCATTATGCTGAGAAAGAAATGGGATATTGTTATATGAGGTTTTTAAAGAAAATTCATTTTGATAGATGTCTAACTGTGCATTCAGTTAAATTTCCTTCTCTTTCTTAAAAAATATATGTCAGGTAATTGTACTCAAGTTCTGTAAGCTGAAAAGTGTTATCCTTTCCTTCCAGTTATTAAAAGTTCTTTATCAATATGTGTCTTTCTTGTCTTTATCCTTTGACTAAGGGGGGCCCTCAATGAAAATATGTGGAGTTCTCCCTTCCTTTCCTGTAGATGTGTGTGCGCCTCCCAAAAGGATTAGTAAGGACTGCTCTTTTTGGCGAAAATTGACTTCCATATTTAAATTACGTAGGCTCTATGCCCCTGAAAATTCCTCTTCTTAAAAATCAATGTGCATGACCACTTGCTAGACACAAAGTCCATTTAGTTATGCAATCACACATTGTCACTGTTTACTGTGATGCCCCACTAGTTCCTAACTATGTATCGTGCCATTTTGTGAGGGTCCTTTTGAAGCTTCTAATAATAATCAACAAACTGCTATTCAAAGCACTTACCCCCTTCAGTCCATCCTCTTACTCCCACCAAATCCATCACTCTAAAATATGGCTTTGCAGGTCATGTATTCCTCTTTCTAAAACATCTAGACCTCCAAGTGGCTCTGCATCCATCACCTGGAACAACCAGCTTCTCCTCCTGATTATCTAGTTTCCAGTGTGGCACTCTCATGTTCCTAATCAACCAGACACATATTCTTAGAGTCACATTCACTCACCCTTCCAGTTTCCCTTATATTCATCAGAACCACTCACTGTATTCTAAATCGTGTATGCCAAGTCATGCAAGAGTCTACCTTCACGATATGGATCTCATTTACCCACTCTTCTCCCTGCCCATTGCCATCTAATTAATTCAGACTTTTGTTATATTTTGCCCTGACTCATTTAATGGCTCATTAATTGGTTTCTCTAACACTGACTTGCCTTATTCTAGATAATTCACATTTGACAGCCATACTAATTTTGCTAATATAAACTTCAACTGTATTGCTATCTCCAACAAAGCCTCTATGAGTTTCCCACTGTCTACTGGATTTTTTACACATCTTAGCATTTAAAGCTTTACAAAATGTGGTTGACACCTACATTCCAGGATTGACTTCATAATTTTTCATCAATATAGGCTAAGATCTCACAAAATATAACTACACACTGTCCCTATCATGTCTCATGCTGTTTGATTTTCTTATCTCCACTCAGTCTCTGCAAGTGGAATTTCCTCCCTCAGCTCTCTCCCTCATGAGATTCTTAATCTGTATTTAGATTTCTTTTTGAACTCCAACTACTCTCTGAAGTCTTTCTTGATACACAAACCAAGCATAATTCCTCACTTCTCTGAGAAAGAATACTTAATAGTATTTTGTTGGCATGTCAAGTAGAGCAGTGAGGTTTCCAAACTCTTTCTTTCCAGTTCTCATCCTTCGTGAACAAAAGGTCTTTTGAATAATAAAGGACAGAAAAAGGAACATTTCCTATAGAAATGAGATTTCAAAAAGACTTGAGAGGCTTGGAGAGAAAACCAAGTCACTTATCAGATTAAGCTGACTCAGTCCATCTCTTTCCCAATTTTCCATATGGAATCATGTAGAAATACTGGGAAATTTGGACCTTTCATTTAGGAAAGCAATGGTATTAGGTTTAAAATGTTGCATGTGGGCTGTTTTCACACTAGAGCTAACTTTAACTCATTTCCAATTCCCCCATAATAAAAATAACAGCCCAACTTCTAACCTATACTTTTATTTTCTTTTTTCTATTTGTCCAATCTTTTTTTTTAAGCTTTTTAAGCAAGCAGAGAACTGGGCTGTGATGGATTTGTCTTGGTGTCCTAAGTGTTCAGAAAGAGACAGGAGAGGTCTTTGATAAATATTCACTGAACTGAAGTCTCCACCATCAGGCCTGCTAACCTTTAGGTAATTTACAGTGCACTACCTCTGTAATAAATACTGCAGCATTTCCTTTTTCATTTTTACAGTACACCTCAGCATAACATTAATTCCTCAAGCTCAAGACGCAGGATTTATTCTTATACTGTTATTGTAGCATACACCTCCAAGTATGGTGCAACATGCCTAGCACAAAGCAGAGATAGATTCAAGAAAGCTTAATGTTTGGGGCTTCCCTGGTGGCGCAGTGGTTTAGAGTCCGCCTGCCGATGCAGGGGACACGGGTTCGTGCCCCGATCCGGGAAGATCCCACATGCCGCGGAGCGGCTGGGCCCGTGAGCCATGGCCGCTGAGCCTGCGCGTCCGGAGCCTGCGCTCCGCAACGGGAGAGGCCACAACAGTGAGAGGCCCGTGTACCGCAAAAAAAAAAAAAAAAAAAAAAATAGAAAGAAAGAAAGCCTAATGTTTAAATATAGTGTTAAACTATTATAAATTATATCTATTTTCATATTAAGCTGAACAGAGAAGAGAACAACAATCAAGGAGTTGCCCATACGTTTCTGAGAACTTCCAAATGGCTCCTTCCTGTAGAACAGTCAAGAACATTGAACCCCTCCCACCTCCCACCAGCACATTCAAAGATCAAGGTAAATGTGTTGTGAAGCTCGAAGGGGTCACAGGGACTCTGAAAGCCTTTAACGGTCATTGCACTGCAAGTCTCCATATTCTAACAGATAAGTACGTACCTTATTATCTGAAAAGAAGTACCTTCTTACCTGAAAAAAATGACATTTTTCTTAGGATTCCACTGCAACCACTCACTTCCCTTTCCTTATGGTTCTCCCAGTGTTTTTTTTCAACCTAGAAATAACAGAAACAACCAGAATGATGTCAGTTGCGTCCTCTCTTCTCTATCACTGGTGCTTCTTTTACCCACATTTTCTCTCCTGATCCCATCCGTCAATAAGCCCAATGTAAATCACCTGCCATCTTTCCAAAACCTACAGGATTGTTTAATTTCTTGCTATCCCAGATTTTATCTTAAACTAATGGAATAGAGCTGCAGAGAGAACCACTTTCAGAAACACTAGCATCTGGTTATACTGTCTCTGGTTTTCCAAAAGGAAACACACACACCCCCCAAACACACACACACACACACACACACACACACACACACACACACACACACACACACACACACACACACACACACACACACACACACACACCCCCAAACTCAAAACTAAAAGGCCATTCACTGGGGTGCAATGAACTCCTTCATATGCTTGCAGTAAGATTGGCTGGTCTACTCAAATCCTTTTCAAGACTCACTTTATAAAGTGATCTGTTTAAAACCCAGGAAGATGCAGAGATTTGACTGATAAGTGACCACAAGCCTCATCTCTCAAATATTACTCAGTATGTTAAAATTCAAAAACGACTACTGCTTTTCATCTCAGAACTTAGCCCAGGCGTGAGCCATTGCTGGGGCAGAAGAGAAGCTGGTTTGGGATGCATTTTGGGGAAGTCTGTAACCCTTGGGTCTTGTTGAGTCTTTGTTTCTGCCATTTTTCTTCAGCATGGTTCTCTGTTTCTAAAAGTGTTCTATGATGTCAGTGTTTGTAGCCTAGAAAGATCCCAATTATTTGGCTTCGACGCACAGTCAAGAGAGTCCTGCCAACTCTCATTAAATCCTTCCACCTTATCATTCAGTCAATATATTGAGCACCCTCTGGATGCTATTCTTGTTATAGATTTTAATCATCTTGATTAGATTATTGCTTCTGCTCCAAAGTACAATATGGGTTAGTATAATGACACAGTAATAGCAACAGTCTTACAAATCTGTGTAATATTTCATAGGCTTTGAAGTTCTCTATCCATCAGCCATGTATTCAACAAAACAACCACGTGAGATAAATCAGCTACTGCCCTCTTTCAAGTAAGAGGACAAGGGATCAGAAAAATAAAGGGACTTACTCTAGGAGCCATGGATAATAAGTGACGTGTAAATTTTAATGGCAGAGGTTTTGTATGAGACCTTAGTAAATTAAAGTAAAAAAGTTAAAAAAAAATCAGATTTTAAAATAAGAAAGGTTGGCTTAAGAATGACCTCCACCAATGCATCATGAATGAATCTTGAGTAATTAGCAATGCCTAACCTATTACTTACATAAGGAGGGAAGGAAAAGAAAGAATATGTGTAAAGATGTGAACTTCAGAGATAAATAAAAACACTAAGAAAAGGGGCCTTTAGTTTTTTAGTGCTAAATAAACTCTAGATTTAATAGTGTGTTAATTCATTGAACACTTTACCATTAAATGATATTCTGTATCGCTAAAAAATATGTAGATTTCTTTAGAGTATTTCATTACTAGACACACTGACCAATTTCTTGACATTTTGACTAATTGACAAGAACGTTGTGAAAATGGAGGGTTCCAGGTCACACTGTTAAAATATCAATAGCATTTTGAGCTAGGGAAAATATGTAACATTGAGATCATGAGTTATAAAAAATATTTTTAAAAATCTCAGTATCACAGGAAACTGCTGGCTTCATCAGTCTGTGTCAGGGAATTAATTTTCAGCCATACATCCCTGCTGATACATCTGCAACCTGAGAAAGTCCAATTTCCTTCTTTCATGTGTGTCTAATAGAGTATGAATAGTTCAAGTGTCTGAGCAAAATCAGAGGCCAAGCCACAGACCCACTTCCTCGGTAACAAGGACAGTGACTTCAACCTGCTGCTGACAGAGAGGCTTGCATCTTCCTCTCCCCAGGAAAGGTTTTCACACCTGGGTGAGGTGAAAATTGCAGTCAGAATAGAAGAGACCGATGGAAATAGGGTGGACTACTGGGCACAGGATGGCTTTCTGTCCATCCTTTCATCCCTGAGCTAATCTCCCTCTCTTTCCACCCTGGCAGAGCCCCAGGGTAGCAAACAGGTCCAAAGGGGGAAACCTTCCATTTAAGAGTTTAAAAGGAAATAGGAGAAAGGGCATGTGCAGCTTGTAGGACACCCCAAATTCCTTTCCTGCTGTCCACCTTTGAAAGGGGGAAGGGGACCTCACTTGAAGAATTTCTAATTTCAGGTAATGCACACATGAGGGTCATCTATACAGTGGCTCATCCATGAATAAGTCCTAAATGCGTTTTGATGTGTGCCCTGCTCAGGGCTCATGTACTCTACAACAGTGAGCATAAAAACTACTCATGTGCACATCTATGAAAATTACTGAACAATGACATAGTCCATATCATAACAGTGACTGCGTTTTCAGTATATCACCTCATGCTAGAACTCATTCAGATTCCTCCAGCTGGTTGTAGGTATGCAGAAGGAGGGAGCTGGGTATGGTCATTGAAAGAACTACTTTGTCCTTTTTTAAAATATTTTTTTGAAGTATAGTTGATTTACAATGTTATGTTAGTTTCGGGTGTACTGCAAAGTGACTTCGTTATACAAAAAAAAATATATATATATATATAAATACATGTGTGTATAGATTCTTTTTCAGATTCTTTTCTATTATAGGTTATTACAAGATATTACTATACAGTAGGATCTTGTTTATCTATTTTATATATAGTAGTGTGTATCTATTAATCCGAAACTCCTAATTTATCCCTCCCCGCCTTCCCCTTTGGTAACCATAAGATTGTTTTCTATGTCTGTGAGTCTGCATCTGTTTTGTAAATAAGTTCATTTGTATCATTTTTTTTTTTAGATTCCACATTAAGTGATATCATATGATATTTGTCTTTGTCTGGCTTACTTCACTTAGTATGATAATCTCTAAATCCATCCATATTACTGCTAATGGCATTATTTCATTCTTTTTGAAGGCTGAGTAGTATTCCATTTTATATCTATATACCTATATATAGATATATAGATATAGATATATCTATATATACTTTTGGTTGGCCAAAAAGTTCGTTCTGGTTTTTCTGTAAGATGTTATGGAAAATCCAGAATGAACTTTTTGGCCAACCCAGTATATATACCACATCTTCTTTATCCATTCACTTGTCAATGGAAACTTAGGTTGCTTCCGAGTCTTGGCTATTGTAGACAGTGCTGCTTTGAACATTGGGGTGCATGTATCTTCTCTAATTAGAGTTTTTGTCTTTTCCAGATATATGCCCAGGAGTGGAATTACTGGATCATATGGCATCTCTATTTTTAGCTTTTTAAGGAACCTCCATACTGTTCTCCCTAGTGGCTGAATCAATTTACATTTTCACCAGCAGAGTAGGAGGGTTCCTTTTTCTCCACACCCTCTCTAGAATTTATTATTTGTGGACTTTTTGATGATGGCCATTCTGACCAGTGTGAGGTGGTACCTCACTGTAGTTTTGATTTGAAAGAGCTGTGCTTTGGAGTGCAAAAAACTTTGCTCTGATTCCCATTTGAGCAGAGCCAAGGCACATTGTTCTACTCACTTCCTGAAATCAGCAGTGCACGTGGATGTCTAGAGGCAGTGATGACGATGGATGCAAAATTCTGACCTACCTGGGTGTCACCCAGCATGGCCAGGAGTCCCTGGGCTACCTGGGATCATCAGGTGTCAGCACCATGTCAATAACCATTGTAATTCTTCCAATTTAGGCAACTCTTTTTGTGGAGCCCCAGCTACCAGTAATAATGGAAAACCATTGATTGCCTCCTTTTGCCTGGGTAGTGAAAGGTTTCTCTTATATCAAGGTCTATTTGTAGTGTGTTTTCATCATCAACTTAGGAGTATGTTCTGGAAGATGTGAGAGTGAAAAATATATATATATACACTACCAAATGTAAAATAGCTCGTGGGAAGCAGCTGCATAGCACAGGGAGATCAGCTCGGTGCTTTATGATCCCCTAGAGGGGTGGGATAGGGAGGGTGGGAGGGAGACGCAAGAGGGAGGAGATATGGGGATGTATGTATATCTAATTCACTTTGTTTTAAAGCAGAAACTAACACACCATTGTAAAGCAATTATACTCCAATAAAAATGCTAAAAAAAAAAAAAGATAACTGAGCAGAGGTACTGCCCTTCCCCACTACCTTGGGGGCACCCTCAGGACAGGGGGTTTAAGTGAGAGCCGTGAATAACAAGGAGAGGGTACACCTTCGCTTCGGAGAATTAATGAGTCTTAACTCTGTGTTTCCTGTACTAAAGCAGGCAGGGCACTGGGAACAGTGAGTATCAAATACAAACGATGATGGGTCTATTTCTGTTTTCTCCACTAGAGCCTGTGACTATCATGTTACCCAAGGAAACAGCTATTTCAACACAGGTTGGCACAAGGCCCCCAGTGACCTGAAACACAGAAAAGAATAATAGTATCTACCTTGTAGGAGGACATGTTCTATCTTAAACCACGTATTTGTTCATTTCTCACAACTCTTGAAGGTAATATATTAACTATTACGATCTTTATCTTACGGCTCACGGATGTCAAGATTGGCCCATCAGTTTCTTGTGCGTAAGTGGCAGAACTAAGACTTGAACTCCAACCTGCCTCATCCCAGAGCTCCTTCTCCTTCTAGTCAGTAGGTCTCACTGGTCCTTAAATATCCATGGAAAGTACCCAGGGAGTGGATAAGAAAGGACTGAGTTAACCTTATGACCTCCCTCAATGCTCCCTCATGGACCAGCTACCAATCACTCCCTCTTCTGCATACACTCTTTTCTCTCTCTCACTTTTGTTTATGTACTTGGTTCTCAGCATAAGATTTTATCAGAAGAAAGAGGCACATAGGTAAAAAATAAATAATATATTAAAAACAGAACAGAAAAGTCATTTGAAAGCCTCTGCAGTGCCTTAACAATGGAAGAAACATCTCTGTGCACACTTCCAACTTCAATTTATAGTTTGCTAAATACATAATTATGCTTAAGTTAGAAAACTACATAGCGATATTTCTATAAACTGGGTTTAGCCATTGTTGCTTAATCTTTATTGCCTTTATATACAGTTCTAAGCACCACTTCAGGGATTGCTAAATATAAGTTTTAGGGCAAGGAGGATACAACCTGCAATTATCGTTGAATTCTGGTGCCCCGACTGGTAAGGAGAAGTAATATACCCCCAAAGTAGCACTGCCTCACTCACACACGTATACTTCCCACCAGGTACTGCCTTAACAAGCCTTAATCTACCCTGCATGCGTGAGCCACGACAATAAGGAATTTCAAGTTATATAAAACACCAAGGACTGGTAGAGCCTCACAGCCGGTGGGACAGCAGGGCAGAAACACATGCACAACTAAGAAATGAAATGGTGAACCGTACTGTGCAGATGACCTGCATTAGGGATCAGTGTAGCCTGGAGTGGGCAGGAAAGTTTCAGGGAGAAGATGGGTTCATTGTTCCCCATTAAGTGAATGGCTCTGGAGAAGAGACTTACTGAAGAGGAATTAAGAAAATGACCATCAAGCTCCTGGTCTCCAAGGATTCAGGAGTTTCTCTGTCTCCATTCTTCTAATGGTCCAGTAGGTCTCCAACAAACTCCATATTGGGGTCCCAGTGAATAATGTCAGCAGCCTGACTTAGATATGTCGGATGCTACACAGTTGTCAGGGAGTGTTTGAAGACCTTAGCATATGCTTACTCATTTAATCTTCACAACAGTCCCCTAAGACTGCTACCTCATTGGCCCCATTTTACAGATCAGTCAACTGAGCTGCAGAAAGGTTTTGTAAACTGCCCAAGATCACTGTGCTGGCTTCACTGCCGTGGTCAGCAGAGATGGTTTATTTTAAGGTCTCTGAACAGTTGGATTCATGAATCCGAATAAACTCGGGGTTCTATTCCTTGAATTCTTCACTGCGTGGGCTCTGCCAAAACTTTACATGAAGATGAGAAAGAGTTTTGTGAGGAGGCAGGAGGAGAGTGCCATGCCCCGATCTCCTATGTTCTCAACACAATACCCATAACAAGAAAAACCAAGAATATGCACCAGATCGTGCTCTTTCGGCACAATCCAGGAAGAGTTCAACAAAAGATCTGCGGGTACATTTTCTGATTCCCAGTAAGCTTCACTTTATAAAAGAGCAAATCATGGGGGGATTTGCTAGGTGGTCGGTTACTGCTGTGAATTTCAACTTACTGTAAAACACGGTACCTTCCAGAAGCCTGATACCACTGCTGCTTTGTGCACTTCTTCTGGCCTAGTTCCTGGGAAGGGTTTTCTCACCCTCAGTCACACATACTCACACTCACACTTACACATACATACACACAAATGTGATGGAAGAAGGACTTCAGTTGACTCATAAAGAACTCAACATGAAGTGCTTGGAAATGATAAGGCAGGACTTACCTTACTAAACACTGAAACGTGACCAGTTTCAGAAAAAAAGCACTTTGATTTGTGATGTTTGCAATTCTACTCTAATTGCATTTACAGCCCCACCTTTCCAAAATAGGGGCCTCTTTTCCCCACCCCAATAAAGGAGCAAGACAGATACGCAAATATAGCAGGAAAGTAAACAAAGTCCACTTCATTTCTTGCAATTATTTCATGCCTATTGCTGTTCTTGGCTTTTTATTTTTTTATTCATTTATTTTTTTAACATATTCATTGGGGTATAATTGCTTTACAATGGTGTGTTAGTTCCTGCTGTATTAACAAAGTGAATCAGCCATACATGTACATATATCCCCATATCTCCTCCCTCTTGCATCTCCCTCCCTCCCACCCTCCCTATCCCACCCCTCTAGGTGGTCACAAAGCACCGCGCTGATCTCCCTGTGCTAGGCTTTAATATATAACATAGAGTGTTGATCCTTTCAATCATTCATTCAATGCATGACTATATTTTACTTCTGTAGAGCTCTCAGTTTATTTGAAAATGAAGTATTTGAAGATATAAAATATTCAGAGTATTATTAAATTGCTGAATTGACTTCTTCCCTTGCCAAACACCTTGTTCCTTTTGAACAAGCTGAACAATTTCTAAGAGAACAGCTGCCTCCTGACCTCTGTGTGTTATTCCCACTGAGGTACCAGTCACACGATGAGAAGAAAAACATGGATATAAATCTGTTGATCCCACCATACAGGTTGGCTATATGAGGCACTTACTAGCTTGCAGAACTACAACAAAGAAAATCAGAAGAGAAATTTCTAGAGAATATCCTTTTTGGATAAATGTCTGATAATATGATTTTCTTCGTAGGACTTGCTGGGAATGGAGACACAAGAGGAAATAAAAACGTAGATCTTGTAGTCAAAGAGCTTACGAATTCAACAAGGTGTGTAACAATCCTAAATTTCAGGTAACAACAAGTCTACTGTGAGTTTATTTAAAACTCTTTTCATTCTATCTTGTTTCTATTTTTCCTTCTAGCTTAAACCTATATCTGTTTTCTCCAAAAATGTACCTTGAGAACAGTGCTTAATACTACATATTTTTGCATCCTCAATGACTTGATCATAGTAGGTCCTCAAAAATAAATGTTTAGTAAAATGAAGCAAAATCGTTCTCATAAGTATGCTTTTCTATAGGAGAGCCTTATAGGGCTATCTGCTATTACTGTGTATTCTGAACAAAATCAGGAACTGGAAATATATAATACATCATTTCTACTTAAACATACTGTAAGCAGGTGTGCTTTTATATTTGCAGAGAAAAACTAAAAAAAGAAAGAAAAAACAAAGAAAGAAAACTTGCTGGCTTCTCCTTAAATTGATTTGTCATTCAAATACCAATCAGTCAACTTGTCTTTTTTTGTGAACCTATTATTGTATAAAGACATTGTAAAAAGACACTATCCCAGGCTCAGATACTGGTCATACACAGATGAATTAGACATAGTTTCCTGTCCTGCCTCATTCCACTAGAAAAGACAAGCCTGAACCATGTCAACAGATAATTAGCTATAAAGACAGTGGGAGATCAGTGTGAAAATAGCAGCCGGAAATGTCAGAGCTGCTGGGAAGACAGGGTTCCGGGGACTTGAGGTACCCCAGTTACAGTCCCTGATCTCAGAAGCTGGAGCCAAAAGTCAGGGAAAAAGAAATATGAGGCATCATTTTGGTCCAAGGAAACCTGAGGGACATACACATGGCTATTTGAAAACTCCTTTTCCTTTTCTTTCTTAGTTAAAAAAAAAATACTAATGACAGTTGTGGAAAATAAAATGCTCTGTGTTAGTTTTTCACTGATAACATTTGCTAATTAGAGCAATTAGTTTTACAGTGCTAATGTATGCCACAATAATTCTTACTAAAGAATAAATTCAATTGAAGCTATTTTCCAAATTTCAGCAACACGCAGGTTCTATTTTTGTAGGTAAATGATTAAAGAAGCTATAAACACCTGTATGCCGTGATACCAGCCATGATACTAAAAAGATACCCTCGTTCGCTCTTCCTGAATATGAATTATCTCTTCTAGTTCATATCATTTAGTCACTGATAGTGACCAAATGTATTACTGTGTGGGTTGATTGTTATATCTTGGTATAATCATCTATTACTGGGGGCTACCAATTTAAGCCTAGTTTATAAGACCTAAGGGAATATTGTATTAACAGGATGAGCAAACCATAACCAGGGCTACTCTGGTTCAAATTAAAATGCTGTTTTGTTGTTGTTCATCGTTATGTGTGTTGAATATTGTGTCTTTACCTAAGGGATTACGTGAGGTTTGTAATATTTATAAAGAGAACAGCTACTCATCTCAGGGCCATTTCAAGAGTATGTATTATTTATTTCCTGATCTACCCCCTCCAATGTTCAATATCTTTTAAGAACTGTGATTAATAAAACATTCCAATTTGAACAGTGTGGTTTCTATTCACAAAACATGGTTATTCAGCCCATTTCTATGCAGACATCACTAGGGAGAGCACTTATCACCAAAAACGCATAATCAACATCAGATATTTTGAATTAATGATTTTAGGAAGGCTGTTCATTAAACTCTTTGCTTCATCCCTAAGTGGGACTTCTCAATTAAGTCTGAAGAGATTGGGAAATAGAAGGGACTTGCACATTAAAAATGGTGTGTCAAGCTCAGTTAACGCTGTGCTAAAGCCTTTCATTCAAGATCTGTCAAGAAATCATTATCATCTTTTCTTTCTCTTTTTTCTCTCAGTTTTTTATAACTGAGGTTTAATGTATTATTAATAGAAGAAAAGGGATAAGGAAAGCTAGACAGTTATTGTGTAGTGCAGCAGCAATTTTAGGTTTGGGTGGAAGCACTCAGAGTTATTTCTTCCATCTATAATAAATGTAGGTGCCTGAGAATGGGGTCTGTGCTAATGTGAGCACACAAAGGCAGGTCAGAGCCACTGCCCTGCGTGGGCGTGTGTCCTGAGAGCAATTTACTTGGCCCTCATTTCACAAGATGCATGGTACCACATCCATAAAAATATTTAATGTTGCCATTTCAGGCATCAAATGGCATTTTGCCTTCTATTTAGAGATGGAACTGAAATGAAGCAAACAAATCAATCAACAGGCTGTTATCAAACATCTACCTTGTGCCCTCTACTGTTCTCTCTGCTTCAGGAGAGATGAAACGACCCCTGCCCATAAGACCACTGCCATCCGGATGGAATGCAATGGTGATGCAAAAGTTGTCAGTTTTGTAACATTTCCGTCAGAGATTAAAAGTCAAGCTTAAAAAATTTAGAAACCTTGAATTCCCTCTTTGCTGACCTCGAAGCTCTTAATCTACACGCTGAGGCTGGGCTAAGAGTCCCACCCCCATCCTCAAGTTTTAGCGAACCTTAGAATCTTAGAATAATTTGAATTCCGTTTACCCAATCACCCAAAAAATGCTTGAATGATTATTTTTCCTAGTCCGTCAACAGTAAATCCCTTCAACTCGCCTCTGTTTACACATTAGTCTGTTCTGAATATTCAACAAAGGATGCCCGCTGCTATTTTGTAGCCTAACGTTTTATCTAAAAATGCTACTGTCATAATAGTTTTTTTTTTTAAGTAAAGGCTTAATATTTGCCAAAAGTATTAAAAGTGCTTTTCCATGAATATCTCATTTCAAATACACTACAGGATGAATTAATATAAATGATACATTTTGTTATTATAATCTTTTGATAGATGAAGACAGTGAATAATTTTTTAACATCTTTATTGGAATATAATTGCTTTACAATGGTGTCAGTTTGTGCTTTACAACAAAGTGAATCAGCTATACATATACATATGTTCCCATATCTACTCCCTCTTGCATCTCCCTCCCACCCTCCCTATCCCACCCCTCTAGGTGGTCACAAAGAACCGAGCTGATTTCCCTGTGCTATGCGGCTGCTTCCCACTAGCTATCTATTTTACATTTGGTAGTGTATATATGTCCATGTCACTTTCTCACTTCGTCCCAGCTTCCCCTTCCCTCTCCCCGTGTCCTCAAGTCCATTCTCTACGTCTGCGTCTTTACTCCTGTCCTGCCCCTAGGTTCTTCAGAACCGGTTTTTTGTTTTTTTTAGATTCCATATATATGTGTTAGCATATGGTATTTGTTTTTCTCTTTCTGACTTACTTCACTCCATATGACAGACTCTAGGTCCATCCACCTCACTACAAATAACTCAATTTCGTTTTTTTTATGGCTGAGTAATATTCCATTGTATATATGTGCCACATCTTCTTTATCCATTCATCTGTCGATGGACACTTAGGTTGCTTCCATGTCCTGGCTATAGTAAATAGAGCTGCAGTGAACATTGAGGTACATGACTCTTTTTGAATTATGGTTTCCTCAGGGCATAATTTGAAGCAGTTTTCATTGCCAGTCAATAGAGAGGGCAGGACTCAGACTCAGCTCTCAGTCCCTCCATCCTGATTCTTTAATGTGCTATCAGGTGTTTTAATTAATTTCTTCAAATAATCAAATAGAAACTTAAAAATAAATAATATTCTTGGAGCAGCGACTATGGAGAACAGTATGGAGGTTCCTCAAAAAATTAAAAACATAACTACCATATGGTCTAGCAATCTCACTTCTGGATATATATCCAAAGGAAATTAAAACAGGATATCAAAGAACTATCTGCACTCAGATGTTCACTGCAGCATTTTTCACAGCAGCCATGATATGCAAAGATCCTAAGTGCCCATCAATAATGGATGAATGGATAAAGAAGACATGGTACATATATACATGTATGGTATATAATCTATTATATGTGTGTGTGTGTGTGTGTATATATATATATATAAATAAATAATTCAGCCATGAAGAAAGAAGGAAATCCTACCATTTGTAATAATATGCATGGATGGACCTTGAGGATATTATGCTAAGTAAAATAAGCCAGTCAGAGAAAAACAAATAATGCCTGGAATCTTAAATAAAAATTCAAACTCATAGCAACAGTAGAAAAGTGGTTGCCAGGGTTTGCAGGGGAGGGAATTCGAGAGAGGCTGGTAAAAGGGTGCAAACTTTCAGCTGTGAGATGAGTAAGGTCTGAGGACATAATATATAACATGGAGACTACAGTCGACAACACTGTATTGAATAACTGAAATTTTAAGAGCGTCAAACTTTAATGTCCTCACCAAAAAAGAAAAAGGTAAATATGTAAGGTGATAAACTTGTTAATTAACTAGATGGGAGGAATCTTTTTACAATGTATATATCAAGCCATCACGATGTACACCTTAAATATCTTACAATTGTATATGTTAATTATGCCTCAATAAAGCTGAAAAAATAAATATTGTTACATGCTTAGCATTAAGAAAATAAATAAATAATACTATTATTTGGCAAAATTGAATATTCAGCACAGATATATATATATATTATGAACTAAAGTCTGCCAGATTGGTGCAGGTGCTGTGTCATAGCTTCTATAAGAGGGAAAAAGAGGAAATTTTACACATAGACCAATGCCACCTCACTCAATTTACCCAGGACTGGTTGTTTGTTGGCTAGATAGTAACATCTCAGAGAAATGGCCTGGGGCAAACTCATCACTGACAAGATATTTAGTTTTTATGATTTCAGAGACAGTCCTCCTAAGCATCCCTTTTGCGAAATAAGTTTAATTCAACAATTCAACTTATTTTCTGCATTCAGACAGCATCTTCTACGGTGCTGAGGATTTAACACAGCCATGGTGAACAAGAACCTCAGCTTCTGGCCGAAATGAATGTGGCTGGAGAGCCATGCTATGTCAAATCAATCACAGGCACGGCTGGGACTCCTTGGAGCTGTCAGAAAATGGAATGGAGTCAGTGTTGCTTTGAAGAGCTTCTGACTTGGAAGTCAGGCCCCATCAGCCTGAGTCTGTTAGGACAAACTCACAGCCGAGTGGTTTGATCCCTAGTCACTCCAGCACTTTCAGAGAAGGTCTTGAACACTATCACTGGACATCAGAGAGCTGCAAGTCTACGTCAGCACAAGATCTGGTGTAAAACACACATGGAAATGTCTATCAACCTTTCCCACATGGTCAAGTTTGCATCACCCTGTCACAGGCAGGTACATGAGACCAGACAGGAGGGAGACTGCCCATCTCTTCGCTTTGGCTGTTCCTTGCTCTAACTGGTTTTGTCAGTTCAGCCAGCACTTCCGACCTGCCACAGGAACATGGCCCACATGGTCCAGGGGGCTTGTGTGAGCAGAACAGGCAGCAGAGAACATCCAAGTCCATGACTTTAGATTGCTTTTGTTCTTAGACAACCACATTCAAAATAAAACAAACATAGACCCTAGTGTTCTTTTCCCTTAAGACACGGAAGAGTCCAAAAGCAGGTGGAACCCACGCCAAGACTGTAGCCTTGAGTCATTTCTCCCCCTTCATCTTCTAAGCAGGGACAAATGCTTTGATTCAATTTTGAAAGTATTTGCACATGTGACTTTGGAACTAAATGGGATTAGCTAATATCATAGCAAATGTGTGGGAATTATAAAGTTACCTCCAATTCTGAATAGACATTTATCACAGCCAAGAAGCCTGCACTGAGGGAGCAGGGGAAATAAATACCCCAACCTCTTTCCTCTTACTCTCCAACCTCTTGTGATTCCACCTAATGGTTCCATCGAAACTGAAGCAAGAGGGCAGGGGTTCTGGTTGAAGCATTCCTTAGACATTATTCTCTTGGAGTTCAGGGAAGGACAAAAAAGAGTGAAGTATGGCAAACTGATATGCACACATACCCCAAAGGTCTTTGAAAGGCTTGATTAAACTGGGATGATTTCATCAATGTTAATACATCTGTGATTGACTGTCTAGAAGCTCGAGCCTCAAATCTCTTTTTCTCTGCTCACTTCCTACACGTGTCATCCAATCTCTTGGCTTTAAATACCATCTACATTCTGATGACTCTCAAATTTTCCCTGAACTTTTCCTGAGTTCCAGCTGTGAATTTGACATCTCCATGAAGATGTCTCAAGTGTCACCCACTCACGACAGGAATCTAATCTATCATCCCTGGTCCACCAACATCTGGCTGGCTCATCCTTTCTTGTTCCCCATTTCAGTAAGTGATAACATCATTCCTCCAGTTGCTCATGTCACAAATCAGTGTCATCCTTAAATTCTTTCTTTTTCTCACTCCTCATTTCCATGTCATTTGCAAGACTACATTCAAAATATACCCTAAATTTATCTACATCTTCCCTCCTATACAACTACTGAGTTCAAGATTAGATCATGGCAAATGCCACCAAGCTTCTCTCCCTGCTCCACTTTTGTTCCCACCCACACCCAGCAGAGTTACTTCTCCACAGAGCAGTAACTATTGTCTTTCAAAAGATCCTCTTGGCTTCTCATTGTACTCAGAATAAATTATAAACTTCTGATCCTGGGCTTCCAAGGGCTCATGTGATCTGGCCTTTTCTTATCTCTAAAACCTCATCTTTACTTTTCTCTTCATTTATTCCGCTTCCATCCCAGTGGCCTTCTTGCTGTTTCTCAACAACACCAAGCTTATTCCAGTTTCAGGGTGTTTTTACAGGTCTTCTGCCTACTATTCTTTGCCCTCAGATTTCTTTTCGTTCACTCTCTTTATTCATATCTCCTCTCAAATGTTACCTCTGGGTCTTTCCTCACTTCCTTTATTTAAAAAACAACCTCTCCTCTTGCATTCTTTTTTTCTGATATTACTATTTGAAATTATATCGTATCAAATCATATTGTACATTTAATGCCTGTTTCTCAATTACGAGGCAAGCTCAATCAAGGACTTTTTTTTCTGTTTGTTTTGTGCTGATCCACATAAGTCAGTAAATAGTAGCTGCTCTAAATATATTTTTCACTGACTAAATGAAATAATTTTGCATATTTAGTGATTTATATATATATTCACAAGATACTTCTGCAACAACACACTTTAATCCCAGCATCAGCCTGGCCAAAACCAGGCTCAGATATCCTCCACCCATGACCACATTTGTCCTAGAGAAGCTGGAAAAACTGTTAAAAACCAGACTATTTCAGGAAAGCGTGCATCTCTCTTTTTTAACTTTTTCCACACAACTCCATAATAATATCTTATTGGGCTGAAAACAAAATCCTTATTTACGAAGACACAAGTTTACTGGGGCAGAGAGCAGTAAGTTCTAATATTCTAGTATTTGTAATAACAAATGCCAAATCTTGGTGTATGTGTGATTATTCTTAGTGAATGAGATAGGATTATAGACATGTACAGGTAGCAAATAGTACTCGTGGGCATTTCTGAGAGGGCAGATGGATCAGAGGGCGGGGGAGGAACGGTCAGCATGACTGTGAACACACAGCTTTGGTGGGGATGGACTGTAAGAACCTAGGCTGATAGACCCCATCAGGACCAAGGTTTGAGTCAAGCTTTGCTAAGCCCACTCCATACAAGCTTGCCTGTTTCCCACCAAAGTCACTCAGTACTACCTTCCTAGGAGCCACTAAAGTGACACTTTTACAGCAGTGCTTCCCTCAATTCTAATGTGGTAGTGCGTTTCAGTGAAAATAAATGGAAACCTCACTACAACTGAGTCAGGAGACCAGAAAGGGGAGTTCTCACACGTGTACAATGCAGGTCTCCGCAGGAAGAGACAAACCTTGCATCTCCAGCAAGAAGTGACACTTTACTAGCTCCAGCAGGAGGAGGAAAGATTTCCTCCTTGCCCGGTGAGAGTTCAGCCCATGAGAGACTGTTACAACCCAGCCAATGAAAAGCCATTATACTTGGAACTCACAGTTTCCTCCAATGGACTTTTTGTTTATATCAGCCCCTCTCAACTTACCTTTCTCCTCTATAAAAGAGTTTCCTATCTGTAGCTTTACTGAACTTGAATGTGGTTTGTCATAGATGCATGTCCCAAATTGTAATTCTTTGCCGCTGTTGAGGAAACCCATTTTTCTGATAAAATAACTGGCTGCTTTATTGTTTTAGGTTAACGTTTTCTTTCTCAGTATTCCCATAGTGTTTTGTTTGTACCTCTTTTATGGCCTTTATCACATTTTAGTAGCTACATGCAACCAACCCTGGCCTAATGGATAATAAATTTGATGGCAGGGACTGTCTCATGGTTTCCCCATCTGTCAAGCATAAAGCCTTGTCCATTGGGAATGCTCAAAAAACACTTACAAAATAAACAAATGATTCCAGAGGTATAACTTGTCTCTATGAAAATTAATAAGCATGGAGTGCCTAACTTCAAGACTAAACCCGAGTTACAGACAGAGAAATCAGTTTCACAGAGGCAAACAGTATTGCCTCCTTCAATAAGATTTCACTTTTAGAAGAGAACGCGGCACTATATTCAGCAATATACGTCTCACCTAGCAGAGTGCTTAGCCCTCATGTCGAGAGTCACCATTGATTTGTCAGATCAATGTACACAACATTGTCAACATATCCAAAAAGTTAATCAACACTTGAAGGCATTTGTATTAAAGAATGAACGGAATTATTCATGCCTTGGCTCTAGTCTCTACTAGCTGTTTGAATCACATTAGGTTTCTTATTCTCTCTGAGCTTTGGTTTCCTCATCTGTAAAATGAGAATAATATCCTTTAAATCACAAGAACTGTGCATGAAATAAATTAGAAAATAGCTGTGAATTCCTTTTATAAAAATAGCTTTGTAAGCTATGAAGTATACCGCACACGTATGCAGGATTATCATTGTAGTGGATAGCTATTCTCCTTCTGCTAGCACACTCCCTCCCTCTTTAATCTGGTAAATAAATCTCCCCATTCAACGCCCAAATGTTACCTCTGACTTGCCATGATAGTGCAACTTAACTCTGCCTCCTGAATTTTTTTTTTTTTTTTGCCTACGGGAAGTACTTGACTCATAACTTACCAGTCAAAATTCTTCCCCAGGATTTTGTAAATAAAATTAAAGGGAAGTGTATTTTGTTCTGGCAGTTAAAACTCAGGTTATTTAAATTTGGGATCTGCTATAGACTAAATGTTTGTGTCCTCTCCCCCCCCCACCCCAATGAATATTTTAAAATGTAACACCCAATGTAATGGTATTTGGACATGGGCCTTTGGGAGCTGATTAGGTCATGAGGGTGATGCCCTCATGAATGGAATTTGTGTCCTTATAAAAGAGATATTCCTCACCCTTCTGCCATGTAAAGACACAGAGAGAAGATGGTTGCCTATGAACCAGAAGTGGGCTCTCAGCAGACAATGAATCTGCTGGCACCCTCCAGCCTCAAGAACTGTGAAAAATACACTTCTATTGTTAATAAGGCAGCCAGTCTATGGTATTTTGTTTATCAGCCCAAATAGACTAAGATAAGATCTTTGACAGTGAGTTCCTTCGTGTGGACTAAGAAGTAGGAAAAAAGAGCTGACGGCAGGAGAAAAGAATGATGTGACTAAAAAGAGTAAGTAGACGTGAAAATGAAGACGACTATAGAACATCCTAGGATACCCACGTTAACTAGCCCCTGGTTCCCCTAAACCCTGTATCCTGTTTTCAAATTTAATTTGTATGTTTGATTTTTTACTATAGTGTATTTATGGTAGGCGTGGGAATTCTAACTCACAGCTATCATTTGTATCAGGTTACCTATTTAGGAAAATATACAAACAGGCCAAAACTCAAGGGCTACCTGGAACAGGCTCCTTGACCTTCTCCTAGCCATTGGCTTCAATGTTCATAGGCCATAGTACATAAGAAGTGCCCAGAACAGGTTTTCTGAAAAGATAAAAATTAGAAGATAACTAGGGTGTGGGGTTGTACTATCTCTGGACAACTTCTTTGTCCTTAGTGAGTTCAGAGTCAGGTGGTGGCCACTGGTGAGTAAATACAGTGTAATCAGAAGATACACAGAGGATACTACAATTAACAAAGAAAAATAAATATCCACTCTGGAGAATTCCAGGAAAGTTTCTCAGAGGAAGTGCTAATTGAGCTATGTCTTGAAAGTAGAGTAGCAGCTCCTTAGGTTAGAAAGAGCATACAGCAAAGGGAAGGACATTAAAGGCACCTGAGCAGCATAGCCATAGTGTGAGACCACATGGAGTGTGCAGGCATCTATACTGGTTCCATATTATTGGAGTGCAATGGGAGAAGATGGGGCATACATATGTGCCTGAAGACGTAGGAATCACTGAATAGTTATACACGTGAGAAAGAAACATTGTGTGATTTCATTTTGAATGATACCATCTTGGCAACTATGTAAAGAAAATGTGTCAGAAATTGGAGCAAGGGGAAGTGGAAGGAAATATGCTCAGGAATGCAGCCAAAGGTGACTGTTTACTAAACTAGAGACTATGTCATAAGTAACAGAAAACTACTATAAAACCCCAAACTACGAGGTTATTAGTTATCACTGACTAAACTCAAGAAAACATACAAAATTGCAATCCATGAGATGTGTTCGATTTTGTTTTGGGTGTGAGCAAGATAAAAGTTTAAAAATGACTGCCAGCCTTCTGCTTGGGAGCTCAGATGAATAATGGTGTTATTCACTGAATCAAGGAACACGAAAAGAAAGTCACATTTGGGGATGCATGGAAAGTAGAATTTAAAATATGTTCATTTTAAAGTTCCTGTGATATATCCAACTAGAAATGATTATCAGCAATTTACACAAAAGTCTGAAGCTCAGAAGACAAGTTAGGGCTAGAAATATTGATATAGTTGTCACTATCATGTAGGTAATATTAAAGTCAGAAGATTGTATAGCATATAGGCCTGTGGACTGCAGATTAAACTCCTGGGATACTAGTATTTAAGGCATGGGCATGAAAATAGATGCCGATGAAAAAGGGAATAATCAAGAGCATTAAATCTATCAGAGTTTAGTTGGATAAAGTCTTCATTGCATTTACTGATTAGCAAGTCACTGAGACTGCAGCATCAGTGGAGTGAGGAGAGAAGAACCCAACTGCTTTGGGTGGCAAAGTGAAGGTGAGGTAAACAAATGAGTTCAGTAAATGGCATATACTATTCCTAGAAGATTGGCAATAGAAAAAAACACAGAGATATTAAACAGGCTTTGAGAGAAAAATGTTACAGAGAGAATAGCCTCCTGGGCAGGGGTGACAGAGATCCTGATGGTGGCTTCCGGTGTCCAGGGTTGGCAGTGTGGGTGGTGTAAACTGCCGTGCTTAGCGCCCAGGGGTGGTATCTGCTGGTGGTGGTGTCCTCACCCTATCAGGTCCTGCAGGTGATTTGAACATGTTCTTGGTTTTGTAACCCTGACTCTGGCTCTTAACTCACCTGTGTTTTCTGAGTAAATCATCCAGCATTAGTTGATTTCACTTACAAATTAATATGTCTACCGATAGTTTGGTCTTCAGTGTGTAGATCAGGGAAAGCTAAAGGAGTGATTAATTTAGGATTCTAGAACTCCAGATTCAGACTCTGAGACCTAAGAAACTCAAAGGAAATCTGTGTTCTTACCAGTCTGGGTTGCTTTCCTTTGTCTATTTCACTGCTTTTCAACTGCCTATGTAACTTACCAATAAATTAATCAACCAAATGGACTTAATAACATGTTGCTCCTTCTCTTGCTCAGGGCTGTGAGGAACGTGGGGGAGTAACAGATTCAAGTTCGCATCATCCAGGAGTTCACAGAGCAGTAGGCAGGCTGCTTAAAATCATGAGTGTAGGGCTTCCCTGGTGGTGCAGTGGTTGGGAGTCCGCCTGCCAATGCAGGGGACACGGGTTCGTGCCCCGGTCCAAGAAGATCCCACACGCCCGCGGAGTGGCTGGGCCCGTGAGACATGGCCGCTGAGCCTGCGCGTCCGGAGCCTGTGCTCCGCAACGGGAGAGGCCACAACAGTGAGAGGCCCGCGTACCGCAAAAAAAAAAAAAAAAAATCATGAGCGTAAACTCTCATTAAAATCTCAAAGAAACTTAGTTGGGGGCTCTCTACCTTAGGGTCTCCAGAAGTCACATTGGGTATCTTTGGAAAAGTCCTTTAACTTCCCAGAACTGACCTGACACAGATATGACTTTTCAATGAACCAGAGTCTCATTGTAATTACTGAGACCTCCCAGTGTACTCAGTCCTAGTTCTGCTACACTTTAATTGATGCCTAAAAAGACTGGTTACGCACTCTCTGCAGTTATATGCTCACACTCTCGCTTGAAAAGAATAGACTAGACAATGTTATGGTGACAAACAATTTCTAAAATCTTAGTAACTTAACAAAATTAATTTTTCTCTCATACAATTTTCTACTAGTTCATGGGACTCTTCTCCATGCAGCAATTCAGGGTACTCTATTTTTGACATTTCCATTTCAGCACGTGGTCTTCAAGGTTGCCACAGTAGGGGAAGATAACACTGGAGGGTCACGCATTGTCTCTTAAATGCCTTGGCTCGGAAGTGATATATGTAACTTCTGCTCATGTTTTATTGGATAAAGCTAGTCATCTGTCCCTGATAACTGTAAAGTGGGCTGAGAATGATGGAGGAACTCATGAAATACCCAGCTTACATCACGATCTCTTCCGTACCATTATTTTAGGCGGGAGCTGAGACTTAAAAGCTGTAGAAAATATAGAAGAGCATTCATTTGCTCATGCCTTCAACTCTTCTCCCCTTCTCTTCTCAGCAAGAGAATATGCCTGACTCTGCATTGGGTGCTAAAGATAAAAATAATAAGTAGGTTTCCCTCTTAAGCTGTTTAAAATCTAACAATACTAATTTCATAGGATGGAAATCACAGAGAGAAAAGAGACCTATTTCTATTTATTTGTTTGTTTATTATTTATTTGTTTATTATTTATTTAACAATCCCAGGGAGTAGCACAACAGCTGCTTGATAAATGCTGTCTAATTACACCTCCTTCAGATTTTTGCTCAAATATTTCCTTCTCCACGAAGCATTCCCTGAACATCCTCTTTAATATTGCATAGTACTCAAGCCCTTCTTCTCTTTGTTACGATTTAGTTTTCTCCAAAGTACATATCACTCTATCTGAGGCTTCCCTATTGTCTCATTCCCCACAATACATTGTACACTTAAAGAAGGCAAAGGTATTTGTTTTTTGAATTTGGTGCTGTTTCAAAGCTTCCACAGTAATACCTAAAATACAGTAGGCTCAATAAATATTTACTGAGTTATATGAGTGAAGAAAATGGTCAAAGCATAAGAAGTAGAAGTGAGGAAAGATGAGATGTTAGAGGAGAGTGCCTTACTTTCAAAGGCATGCAGGTCAGGGTACAGTTGCCGGTAAATTGGACAGTAGGCATGCTGGTGTGCATAAAGGCTTTCCAGAAAGTGCCCACCAAAACATGGCATCACCATCAAGGTGAGTGAGTAAGTGGTTGGCTGAGAGCTCGGTGGATGAGCATGGGCAGAGGAAAGTTACTCTGGACCCTCAATGACTGCACACTTCGCTCGCCAGCTCTAGAGTGTGACATGAAATTCTTGTCTTACCATCAGTCATAAAGCTTCAAGAAACTCTGCAAGATCCCAGGATGGTGGGAAGACTGGAAATACATGCACCCTTCTGTTTTGCAGAGACAAGTGCTACAGGAATTCACCAGAGTGCGTAAGCTCAAGGTCGGGACGCAGGTTACGAAGGCGATTGTTTTTATTTTTGTTTGTTTCTTTGTTTCTGTGAGAACTCAGCCAAGTAAGTGAAGCAGAACAAAAACACACTAATAGGATGGCTGGAAATGATAAAAACTTAAGCATCCTTCAAGAGCCAGCACAAATATCACCTTTCTTGATCATTTCATTGTCTCTCTTTCTGAGGCACATGTTGCATACTCTATGCACTTCTGTTTACGGTACAGAGGTGCATACTCTATGCACTTCTGTTTAGGGTACAGAGGAGTCTGCCTAAAGTTCATTAACTGAGTACTCAATGTAAAAAGTGAATGATTTATTTAAAGTATAAATACACTGATTATAATCTGTAACAGGAATGTATAGCAGTACTAACAGTTTTTAACAAATTGTCCTGCTTTTTGTGACCCAGTGCCTAGCATGTATTCTCATTGTATTCAGGGCCTAGAACATAGGCACTGAATACAATGAGAATACATGCTCATTGGCTGAAATGTGGACTTCAGATTTGTAGACAAAAATATCCTCATTATTGTTTCCTTTGAAAGCAATCTTCCTAAATCAGAAGCCTGAATAGCAGCCTCCCATAAGATGGTAATAAACATGGCAAAGCACCAAGTGGTGTGTTCATTTTTTGTTTCTGATTTATTGTTCATAGACAGTAGTTATGCATTAACTGGTTTTATTTTTATACTAGAATTCTGTGCCCTTTGTGCAAGATGTAGAAGTTAATTGGCAGCTAACTCACTTTGATGACAACTTTGGTGTGCTTGAGGGACATGTTTTCTTAAATTGCCACATTTTTGATAGATTTTACCATGACTGGTTTACTTATAGATCGTTATTATGCTCCAGCAGGATTCACTGCCTCTGCTCTGTGCAGATGATGGGGTAGAAACTCATGCTCTCTTACTTCTTAGCAACAATGGTAATAACTATGTATATGCAGCGTGTGTTTTCACAGCACAGCAAAGAAAGAGGAAACCCAAGAGAGCCCACACAGCCATCGGAGCATTTACTTTGAAACTAGAACAAAGTAGTATAATTTCAAAGACGCTGTTAAAGGCATCTTGCCTTACAGAGAGGCACTGAAGAACACATCAATTAGACATGAACTTTTGTTAGAACTACGAGCAGGCTTCTCTCTAACAGAGGTCAATAATGTTGTTTTCAGGCTGCTTTCTGCCTGAAAGCAGTTACAACAGCTTTACTAAATCCCAAGGAACTGTATTCCCAGTGGTTGCACGGAGCCTGATTCTGAGAGCACTCAAATAGTTTTCATTTCCAATTCCAATGCTGACTCGAGACTTGAGACTTGGAAGAATACTTATACTTCTCAGGGGCTCTGTTTTCTAAACTTTAAAAAAAAGAACTGTATGATTAGGTGACAGTTGGGCTCCCAATTAAATTCCTCTTTGATAATTGTGAAGTCTCAGGCAGTGTGTGTGATAAGGAGGTGGGTGTTAGAAAAGCCTGTTGTTTCAAGGTGTTAATGGTAGAGTGCAGCAATTGGGTCTTTCTCAGACGTGCGTAAAGCACTGACTATGCAGAGCTTACTAACTTGACCAGGGGAGCTGGCAGAGGTGGCAGAAGAGCTCCCTGTTCTAAGCTTCCCAAGTGCAGAAGGGAACCCTGGGCAGGTGGTCTTTTCATTTACAGAAGTTCCTTATTCAACTCACTACCAAGGAATGAACTACCATCATAATAAAAAGCATTTTTACTATTAAAGCTTGCTCTGTAAAGCTTAATTAAGAACAGTTATCTTGGCTGAAAAAATTAAACGTCGAATCACCCATCTATCTACCTGCTGTCTTAAGAAAGGACGAAAGACATGGTTTAATCTTGCTTACTGACTAGGGATCATTCTTATGAACATCCACAACTGTGGTGGGTGGTGATGCAGTTGCGTCACTAGTCAGCTTGCCCCCGCACCAGGCATTCCTATTCTAGGATCCATCAGAGCAGAGACCCAAGGATCCCCTACATCCCCTCTCCAATTTGTTCACAAGTTCTAGTGTACATATGCTTATATGCATATGATGAGAAAGGATTCCACATTTCCCTTAGACTTTTCAAGAGGTCTGCATCCAAGTTATTAGGAAGCACTGAACTATGCTAAGTGGCCCAGATAGTGATGTTTATGTGACTAAAAATGTGTTAAACCAATGCCATCACCTTCATCTGCTAGCAAGGTGCTAGGCACAAAATGCAAGGAAAATAGATGGGTGTTTTAAAAACATACAGACTTGGAAATATGCTAGAGTTATCTTCCTTAGTGACTTAAAGAAGTTGTTTGATAAACAGACCTGATTTTCATGCTGGTTAATTGATCAGCAAAAATCCACATGTTAACTTTCCATGATCTTATTTCTTTTCTATACCCTCCTGAATTTCCCATGCTGCATATTTGCTTCCTTGGGTCTCATTAGTCACCTTGAAGTTTGCCTTATTATCCATCATTTCAAGCAACCTAAACTGTGTATATACTTCCTTGGGCAGAGGCACAGCATAATATCTGGACCTGACATTTGAGGCTTCATTTTTTAAAAATTCAATTACATTAGAACTGGAAAGAATAACGGCAATTAGCAATGTAAAATGTAAAAGTAATTAATAACCATAAGCATGCGTCAGACCCATGAAAGGCCAGTCCCGACCCCCAGTCACTCTCGCCACTTGCCAGCCCCTCAATCTCAGTTATTACACGCCGCTAAAATCCCAAACTACAGCATGGCACTCACCTACAGTATGATTTATTACACCAAACCCAAGCTCTGCTGAGCCCTTATCCTTTATCATTAATAAGGTACTGTGAGGTCACCATCGAGTCTCAACAAGATACAAGGTTCCAGAGTGTTAGCAATGAAACAAACATCTTGGCTGACGGAAAAAATGGAATTCTCTTCCAAAGCTGAGCCCAGTCCATTTGGCAAAATTAAACAAACAAACAAAAAATGTACATTGACAGTTTTGTGTGTCGAGTATCATGTTTTATAATTTAAAAAAATCCAAGTGAAAAATTATGTCATGAATGAAAACCGTTTAGACAATTAGCTACCTGTTTTCCAGTGGAATTTCAGAGTTCATTCTCATTATTATGGGGAATGAATGTGATCGCAAATTAATGGAATCCTTCCACCTGGTATTAGGAGGTCCTGTACAAAATTGGAGACCAGATGTTTACCAGGAGGTAAGGGAGGACCCATATAGCTGGGAGGATGCCAATTATATCCTTTTTTTTTTTTTTTCGGTACGCGGGCCTCTCACTGTTGTGGCCTCTCCCGTTGCGGAGCACAGGCTCCAGACGCGCAGGCTCAGCGGCCATGGCTCACGGGCCCAGCCGCTCCGCGGCACGTGGGATCTTCCCGGACCGGGGCACGAACCCGTGTCCCCTGCATTGGCAGGTGGACTCTCAACCATTGCGCCACCAGGGAAGCCCAATTATATCCATTTTTTGAACAAAGGATTAGTCTTGTGAGGGGTCAATTTAAGTGATGCCCCAATAAGGTACTGCTAAATTTCAAGAAATACATCTAGCTGAAAATTACTCTGAATTTATTTAGCACTTATTATGGGTCCAGTATTGTTTTTAATAACAGAGAAAAATGTTTTATCCATAGATCTTGTTGTCCATACCATTTGGAAAAATCAAACAAACAGAATATTTCGGGAACAGTTAATCACTGGACTGCATCACATGTTAAGTATCTGAGGAGGACAGTGTGCTCAGCACAGGGTTTCTGGAGGAGATGAGGCTTGAACTCCAGCTGGAGGTTAATCATTAGTGGAGAAGGGAGGCAAGTGGTCCAGTCCAGGGAGCAAAGAACAGGAATAGCCATAAAGAAATTGAGGAAGGGAAGGAGAGAGAACTGTAAAAGCAAAATGCCAGCGATTGAAAGGATGCATTTCTGAGTTATTTGAAGTCATGAACTATGATTAATATATGTGTCTGTGACCAACTGCTCATTACAAAGTGAAGCTAAATATACATGATGAATGAATAAAAGAATTAATGATTGAATGAAAAGCGAGCTGAACTTTATTTCATCTTGATCTGTCTACCACCTCACCCTTTCCTTAGATGACCACTGCTGCATGAGTAAGACTTCAGGATCCACGGTGTGATATCAAGAACCATATCCCAGAGTCCAGCAGATCTGACATAAAATTCTAGTTCTTCTGACTGCCAGGTGGGTGACCTTGGGTAGTTCATTTTAAAACCCTAAGCCTCATTTTTTTCTCATCTGTAAAATAGGATATTATTCATCTTACCATTTTATTGTGGAACCTGAATAAAAAACAATTGGTGGGGCTTCCCTGGTGGTGCAATGGTTCAGAATCCGCCTGCCAATGCAGAGGACACAGGTTCAAGCCCTGGTCCGGGGAGATCCCACATGCCACAGAACTAAGCCCGTGCACCACAGCTACTAAGGCTACACTCTACAGCCTGTGAGCCACAACTACTGAGCCCGCGTGCCACAACTACTGAAGCCCGCGCACCGCAATGAAGAGTAGCGCCCGCTCGCTGCAACTAGAGAAAGCCCGCGCGC
Organism: Leucopleurus acutus; assembly: GCF_964270905.1. Lineage (NCBI taxonomy): Eukaryota > Metazoa > Chordata > Mammalia > Artiodactyla > Delphinidae > Leucopleurus > Leucopleurus acutus. Next base: position 43,842,059 of record NC_139154.1, read on the forward strand.
AGCAACGAAGACCCAATGCAGCCAAAAATAAATAAATAAAATTTTAAAATAATTGGTGAAGTACTTACTCTAGGGCTTGAGACATTATAATTTGATATTAAACTCAGACATACTAGGAAAGAGGAACGCTGCTGGGAAAAAATGTCTATCCACAAGTGAGTTTTATTAATAAATGTAAATTATTTGAATGACATAGATCCTTGTTTATGGGAATAATTGATATTGGATTCTGGTGGTCCTCACTGGGATATGCTGGGAGACACATTCTGAATTCTCTCTAAGCTCCTGAGATACCAGTACTTGTATTAGGTTTTCATCATCATGTCTAAACATACAGAGCCAAGGGGAGCACAATCTAAGCACTGTTTCTTTAATATTCTATCTTCTTCCTACACGTCTTTTTAGCAAACCTGGAATGCAGTGCTGCTTTCCAGAATTGTTGGCTTTATCACCGGAAACAATACACAGCACGAAAGCTATTTGAGTTAGAGTCAAACATCTACTTGCATTAGGGAAGAAGAACTTTGCTGAAAAGTTTGGAATGTTTCACTTGGTGGAAACTAGGAATGGTCTAGATACACAGGCAAACACATTGGCTGTGAGAGTTCCTTAAGACTGTTACTTTCTGCTGGAGTTAATTGTGCACAAGTTCCCATCCTTCACTGGCTTCTTAACTCCCGAAGGTAAGGTCCTATTTCTTACTATCTTAGTGACATTACTTCATTGAAATATTGGCTTGTATAAAGCAAGGCATTCTTCCTCTCTCCCTCCCTTTCTGCCTTCCAGCTTTCCCACCTTCCTTCCTTCCCTTTCCAATATTTACTGAGTCATACTACATCATATTACTGTTGGTTGTTGAAATGTTTGGGTTTTACTCTCCTTCTTGGATGAAAAGAATGAGGGCTTCTGGGTCTGTACAGAAATCTGCTATGGGATTATTTCTGGATACACTTGTCATTATTCTGTGTGTGATGTTAGGTATTTGGGGAGATAGCAGGAACCCGGTTATAGAGTCTTGATGTCTACGTAAAAAATTCTAGCTTTATAATGAGTTAACGGAGATATCCCTGAGATCGTTATGCAAATGAACAAAGGTCCTTTGTCAGGGCAGAGCAGAACCAACGAAGAAGCAGAGGAAGGAGAGAGCCTTCTGAAAGCTGAGAAACGTGCCTGTCCCCTCATGCCCACTGTCCTCTTCTTCAAAATACGCAGACCAGCCCTCAGACAGAGCTTCTTGGGTGCTGTGTTAGTCAGGGCTCCTGAGAAACAGAACCAACAGGAGAGAGAGAGAGAAGATGGATGGTAGGTAGATAGATAGATGATAGTTAATAGATACGTAGATGGATAAATAGATAGATGATAGGTAGATAATATTTCGTAGAAGAAAGTGGCTTACATGATTATGGAGGCTGATAAGTTCTAAGACCTGCAGTCAGCTTGCTGGAAACCTGGAAAGAGCCGATGTTTCAGTTTGAGTCCAAAGGCAGGAAAGAACTGATGTCCCATTCAAGGCAGTAGTCAGGAGCGTTTCCTCTTACTCGTGGGAGGGTCAGCTTTTCTGTTCTATTCGGGGCTTGTTTCAACTGACGTGATGAGACCCACCCACATTAGAGAGGGCAATCTGCTCTACCGACTCTTCAGATTCACATATTTATCTCATCTAGAAACCCCCTCACAGCCGTACCCAGGATGACGCTTAACCAGATGTCTGGACACCCCATGGTCTAGTCAGGTTGACACAAAAAGTGAACTCTCACAGGTATAAAGAGGTGTGGACATCAGACAGTAGCGGGTGATGTAAGTACTCTGAGTGGGGGAGAAGAAATTCTACTCCTTCAGTGCCTGCTTTGTGTCAATACCTCCAGAGATGTTTGCCTTAGGTCAACCATGTGTTCTGAGAAAAGCCCAGGGAGGAACTGATGTTTGTGAAATATGTCTCTGCTACAAGCCAACAACACACTTTTTATTTCCACCTATTCCTGCACATAAGCCTGACTATGGGACTTTAGCTAAACACTCAATATTCTCATTTTGTGTCTTATTAATCTTTTGCCGACCACTACAGGCCTATTGCGAGTCTCAGGTGGAAATGTAAAACCTGTCTCAGCAGTGGCTCATTAAAGCCCAGAGAGAAATGTCCAGAAAATGCTTTTTAATGTCTGGTTTGGGGTTGTCATCTCGCAGGGTCCGCATGCTATCTCTGCTGAAGGGTTTTCTTCTTCCGCTACGTGGACCTGGCTCATGTCGGAGCCAGAGGTGATAAAAGAAGGCTGTACATCTACATCTGAGCATACTGGTACCATCTCGATTTCTTTGCCAAGTGCTTTTATTCACTATTAGCGAAATAAGAGATGAAAAAAATAGCTTTCTGAAACCATTCAAATCTTTCCCATTGACAGAAACACAGGAGGCAGAAACACAAATGGTAGGAAGGCAAAATGTGGTTGAACAAGCCAGAGATTTGATCCTCATCTTGCTGCATAGTTGATTCAACTGATTTTTGAATTTGCCAAATTAACCATGTGAGTGATACAGATACTGCATTCTTCCAGTGTGAAGTCCTTTCTCCTCAAAAGGTGTGTTTTCTTAAAGATGCTCCTTTGCTTCATCTATCACTAGACCTCGTTTGACACTGAGACGTGATGCTAGGGCGGCACAGGTATGGGCCCTCCTACAAACACTTGGCATGGCTGGGAAACCAAAGGTTCATGCCAAGAATGGGTGGGGAGGTACCCATACGTAAGAGGGCTTTTATCCCAACTTAGCTTAATGAAATGAAATAGGATGTCAATACTTTGAAACCTAGACTGACACATGGATGTGAAAACAAAACACAACCCTTGAAGTAGCACACAATCTGGGTGATCTTAGGGAAGAGTTTCTCAAAGTCGAAGATGATCACATTGTTCTACACAACCTTGGCTGTACAGATGAGCTGTGCTGAGGTCCACAGACCATACCTACGGAGATGAAAAGACTGGAAGCACAGAGGTGTGAAAACACTGTTCAGGCAGAATGAAACAGCAAAGACAAAATGATTTTAGCTACCCCTACCTAGCCCTAGAGCCTTTTAAAAAAATCTATGTATTAACTAGTGGGAAGCAGCCACATAGCACAGGGAGATCAGCTCGGTGCTTTGTGACCACCTAGAGGGGTGGGATAGGGAGGGTGGGAGGGAGACGCCAGAGGGAGGGGATATGGGGATATATGTATACGTATAGTTGATTCACTGTGTGATACAGCAAAAACTAACACACCATTGTAAAGCAATTATACTCCAATAAAGATGTTAAAAAAAAACTATGTATTTTTTTTTAATTGTGTATTGCCTGTTTCCATGCTATTCACTCCTTCCCCACTCTCTGAAATGAAAGTCCCACAAGTGCAGGAACACTGTCTCTCTTATTCATATTTATATTTTCAGAATCTAGAATAGTACACAGAATGAGGTAGGTTTCTGGGAAACATATTTGGGTTAATTCACCAAAAACATACAAAAACTAAGAAATATTCATTAGCCCTTGAAATCAGGAATAAACAAAGTGCAAGGTTTCAAATTGAGAAAGAAAACGGTCAATTAAGGGAACTGCCTGGTGGTCCAGCGGTTAGGACTCCGTGCCGTCACTGCTGAGAGGGCATGGGTTCAATCCCTGGTGGGGGAACTGAGATCCCCACAAGCCACGCAGCATGGCCAAAAAAAAAGAAAGAAAGAAAAGGGTCAACTGAGGTAAATGAAGAGGGTTACTTAGTGTTATGTCATCTGCACCCTCCAGCTCCAAGTGGCAGGGTTGGAAGTCAAGATCTAGCTGTGACACAGTGACAGGGAAATGAATGGATAACTTATGGAAATTACTCAGATGCTTATAAATGTAGCGGCATGTGGTGGTCCTCACTCACAGGGAATTTTTAACATTCATGCCATGTGAATTGAAGAGTGATGCTTTTTTCTGCGTTGGTATCCAACAGTACTGGGAGCAGAGGAAAAATGGAAAAAAGTCTCTTCAACTGAGGAAAACAGCTCACTGCTTCCTCCCTGCATAAGGTAAAATGCGTATCTAGCAAAGTAACCCTCCTGGTGCCGCTAGGCTTGATTTTAAAATATGGTCTCAAATAATATAAGCTAAAGTGAGTAAAATGGAGATAAGAAATTGAAATTCTGAGAGAACATGAGTGAGTGAGGGGAAAGTATGGGGATCTGGGGTTACAGGTAAAAGCGGGTAGGATTTTCTCCTAAAGGAGACAGGACATCTTGTCTCTGACCCGTGGGGGCAGAAGGTAAAGACAGTTATAAATAAATAACACTTTTTATCTTGGTGGGAGAGAGGAAGAATTTAGAGAAATTATTCATGGCCTCTCCAATATTCTTCAAGAACTAAAAGGCAAATTTGTCTGCTGAGGATAAAAGTATGTACTTGGGGGCTTCCCTGGTGGTTCCCAGTGGTTGAGAGTCCGCCTGCCGATGCAGGGGACACGGGTTCGTGCCCCGGTCCGGGAGGATCCCACATGCCGCGGAGCGGCTGGGCCCGTGAGCCATGGCCGCTGAGCCTGCGCGTCTGGAGCCTGTGCTCCACAACGGGAGAGGCCACAACAGTGAGAGGCCCGCATATCACCAAAAAAAATAAAAAATAAAAATAAATAAATAAAAGTATGTACTTAGATAACAGGTTTAAGAGACTATCAAAGTTTTAAAATAGTAATTGAGAAGAATCAGAGCAATCCTACCTAGGAAGAAAACCCCAAATGATTGCTGAGCGATGCTGAGACTCTTACAACAGTGGATGGACATGTTTTTACTGTGTCACCCACAGGCATGAGGATGGTGTCCTCTTCAAAATCCCCAGTCACCCAGGTATGCAACTGGAGAGATCACAGCATCCACCCAGGCCTAGTCCACCTAGAGAGGTGGCAGGTAGCAAGGTAACTGACAGTTCTAGTGAGAGAGGAGTTCGGATGCATCACCTCACTCAGTTGGTGGCACCACTAGTCCCCTGGTCACTGTCACTTCACACCTGGAGGGCAGAATCATCTTTCAAATTCTTTAGGCACCTTGCCAACAACAGAAGAAAATCCAATCTATTTTCCATGGACACTGTGTGATGTGTCCTTCAGGAAATGGCCCCAACCTGCCTCCTCAGCCTTACACCTTTAATGTCTCTTTGTCAAATCCGTCTCAGTGCTTGGTGGATTCTTTTTCGAATGGGGACTGATTTCTGCCTTATACATTACAATATTGTGACTTCTACCCAAACCTGCTAGAACATTTCAATTCTCTGTGGTTTTGCACAATCTGTTCCTTCTTCTTAAATTCCTTCCCCTCCACCCCCCACCTGGGGATTCAGAGTCATGGTTCCCAACAATCATCATATATCACTCTGACTGTCAAGCTCTCATTTCATAATTTCAATGAGTTTGATATATGCAAAGTGAATCACTCTTTTCTTTATACAAATTTTATAACCTGTCCACCATATTTCCAAACTTACTTTATTGTAATTATGCATTTAAAAAATGTTTCTCCTACTTGGTTATGATCACATTAATAACAATGACTTCCCGGTACGTTTTTTTTTACCCTCAGAACTTAGATATTATGTGAAGCACAGGAGTTACTCAATAAATACACATGGGCCTAAAGACATGGTGGCTGTAGAGTTAGGTATCAGGGATAATACAGATTTGAATAGGAAAGGGGCACCAAGAAGGCAATTCTCAGAGAAGGAAAGATGCAAAGAGACTTAGGTTTGGAAGATAATGACAGACCTGCCTTCAGAAACTGCTTCAGAGAGTAAGACATAATATGGTTGCAAAGGTCAGATGAACTAAATTATAGAAAACTTTTAAAACTATATGATGGAGATTAGATGAGATATTGTAGACAATTAGAATTTGAATGATTAAAAGGCCTTCATTCTCTTTTATGAAAAACAGTTTAGGAGATGAAATTACTAAAAAGTATTAATATTATGCTAAGATATTTACCAGTCCATCCTTTTCTACAGCCATATGTAAAAGTAGTTTCTTTATTCACTTAGCTGAGTTGAGGGATTAAATTATTTAAAACATCAAAAAACAAAACTATTCTAAAATGAAAGGTGTCATACTTAAAATTAAATTGCAGATGACGGAAGCCATACACAAAAGAGTACAATTCCCTACAATTCCATTACTTGAAGCACAAAAACATGAAAACACACTGATTTATTTTGTCAGCAATCAGGATAGTGGTTATACTATTGGATGTGGTAGAGACTAGGATGGACCAGGAAGAGAGCTTCTGTGCTGCTGGATTATTCTCTCTCTCTCCATTTTTTTTTTTTTTTTTTTTTTTAACAATTTAAGTGCTAGCTACGCAGATGTGTTCAGATTATGAAAGTGTATCAAACTGTACCTTTTCCTGAATGTATATCACTTTAATAAAAACATTTTAAAAGTGTAAGTGAGGCTGAGAGTAAAGTGTACAAAAATATATATAATACACAGAAAAGGTTACTGTGTCTAATGTTAAAAGACCTCCAGCCAATTCATTCAAAAAAGACAAATAACTAAAGAGAAAAATGGGCAAAGAATAATAAGAAGAAACTCCTAGAAAGCATGCAAATGACTAATAAACATTTTTTTAAAGATCTGCATTTAATTATTGATCTGGAAGGTGCAAATTCAAACAACTAGCTACCATTTTTCATCTAGCAGGTTAGCAAACATTAAGAAGATGGATAATACCATTATGGCAGCCTTTACAGAGTACATACTGTGTGATGACACTCTTCTATATGCTTTATTTATTTTTTTCTTATAATCCTCACTTAACTTGTGGTCTCATTTTTAATCTCCATTTTATAGGAAATATTAGAACTTTTCTCACATAGTAAGTGCTAAAGTTAGGCTTCAAAGCAGGCAGTCTGACCTCAAAACCCATTAATTTAACTACCATTTTATTTTGTTTCTCTATTGGAATTCTGCATGTTAGTAATGAACATCTCTCCTCCTTGATATTCTCACTTATTCACAAACTGGACACAACAGTAATGTGGGAAGTTTTAAAATTACATATTAGTTCTATTATGGTGGTTATTAAAATTGCTATTTTAATACTTTTCCCTGTTAGGGAACTGAGCACAAGTACCCTAAAACAACTTTAAAGACAATTCTTCCTGGTCCTTTTAAAAAAATTAAAATTATGCATTATAATATTTATATAACAATATATATTTAAATAAATATGTAAATACAAATATAATATTTGACATATAATGTTGTTTAAATTTAATGTATGCAAGATGTTGATTTGATACATTTATATATTATAATATGATTGCTATTGTAGTGATAGTTAGCATTGAAGTCATTTAATTGAACAACTGAGGTGAAACAAATATTGGGCTTATGTTTCAAGAACAGAGTATTTATAAATACTGAGAGAATAGGAATGCTATAACTAAACAAATATTGGGAAATAGAATAATTTCTTCATCTCTTGTAACCTAAGGTCAATGAAAAATAGGTTGTTAAAAGAACAAGAAACATAAAAACTAAGTATTACAAATTTTTTCATTGCTAAATAGATACTACTTTTCAAAAAACCTAATGGTTAATTACATAAAGTTAAAGTTACCTTTATGAAACCACCAGAAGAAAATACACAACCCTTCAAAATTATCAGAACTCATATGTAAAACATAGCAAGGAAGGTCACCATATAAAGATCTAAAAAGCACAGAAAAATATCATGAAAAATCTAAAGCCAAACCTATCTGTCATATACATGCATGTGTAGATTGGCTAAAACCACCAACTGAAAGAATCAGTATCAGCTGGACCACAAATCAAAACCTCATATACTCTATATGAGACATTGGAATATTACTCAGCCATAAAAAGAAATGAAATTGAGTTATCTGTAGTGAGGTGGATGGACCTAGAATCTGTCATACAGAGTGAAGTAAGTCAGAAAGAGAAAAACAAATACCATATGCTAACACATATATATGGAATCTAAAAAAAAAAAAAAAATGGTTCTGAAGAACCTAGGGGCAGGATAGGAATAAAGATGCAGACGTAGAGAATGGACTTGAGGACACAGGGAGGGGGATGGGTAAGCTGGGACGAAGTGAGAGAGTGGCGTGGACACATATACACTACCAAATGTAAAATAGATAGCTAGTGGGAAGCAGCCGCATAGCACAGGGAGATCAGCTCAGTGCTTTGTGACCACCTAGAGGGGTGGGATAGGGAGGGTGGGAGGGAGACGCAAGAGGGAGGAGATATGAGGATATAGGTATATGTATAGCTGATTCACTTTGTTATAAAGCAGAAACTAACACACCATTGTAAAGCAATTATACTCCAATAAAGATTAAAAAAAGATTAAAAAATTAAGATTAAAAGATTTAAAAAATTAAAAAAGAAAGAGACATGCTTAAATCACTCAGAAAGGCTATCAAAGTTTTAAATTATAGTGAATTGGTAAAATGTCCTTCACCTACACAGGCAGAAACTACAGATAATGATGTGATTTAAGGAAGTAGACATTAATCATAAGAAGCTGCCTCTTGTTTCTGAACCACATTGAGAACTTAATTCAAGAATACAGATGAAGCAGAATACTGTGGCTATTTTGGTAAAATTACACTGGGGACATGGTTTGGACTCAAGGTTCATTCTTCAATTCCTGAATTGAATTGATTCACTCAAGGAAGACATTTGTAGGGGCCCTGGCCCTGGCCCTGGTCTTGGCTCTCCTGAAACTTGTAGACCTTTTGTAAAAATTCACTATGGCTGTTGAGAATTAGAAAGTGAGCCTGATTTTTTTTTTTTTTTCATTTTGAAAGAGTTGTTTTCTTCTGCCTAGATGACTGAAAATGTCTTTATTCATTCATGAAGTTCAATAATTTAATGAGGATATGTTGTGATGGTAGCTGCTCTGTATGAATTCTTCTGTGAAAGGCACAGGCTGTATTTGTTAAAATCAAGTTCAGCTGCAATTATCAGCAAACCCCCAAATAACAGTAAGTTAACAAGATAATAGTTTATTCTCCACTCAGATTCAAGATATCTGGAGGAAGCCACTGTGTTACTATTCCAGGCACCATAAGGAGAAATGCTGGGAAATGAGCAAACTGTGTTTCTTTGATAATACTTCTTAAAATTCAAACATACTTTTCTTGCTTACATCCTGTTGGCCAAAACTTAGTTATATGATCACAACAGAGCAGCAAAGGCAGTGGGGAAATGCTGTTTTTATTCCAAGTAAGCTTTTCCCAAATCCTCTGTTTGCACTGATATGGTTTGATATGACTTGCATTGTCTTTGAGTCTTTCCCACCTCATGTGAGAGTCATTTGCCTACCTCTCTGGGCTGCCATTTGAGGATGAGATAGTATAGTTACTATCTTTTCTGTATCCTGAGGGCACAGATGGATTTGGGGAAAAGGGGATTGCAGAGAGAACGCAACTAGGGAGATGTATAACCTATCTTGGAAGCTGTGGACTTGCAATCTTTTCTGAGATCATTTAGTCTACTCAGGAATTGATCCTATTCCCATTGAGTAATACCCTTGGGTCTCATCCAAAGAAGGCCCTTAGTTTCCATCAGAGAGAACCAGTCATGCTATTCATCATTCTTTTCACTCACTGGTAACATTGTAACAGTTGTTTCCACTCTGCCACTAAGAAGTCATAAGAGGCAGAATATACTAAAGACTGTGGAGAAGACCCATTTTTGATATTTCAAACGAAAATCTAGGGTAACTTCCCCAAGGCTCTCAGGAAATGTGTACGGAAAAACTGAGCAAATTTGCTGAGGTCCATGAAAAAGACTTGAATAAAATAAAGATATAGCCCTAAGTTAAATAGCAAGAATTAATATTGTAAAATTTGTAAAAAGATCTCTAAGTATTAATTTGCAGATCTAATGCAAACCAATCTTATCCTGGCATAATTTCCTTAAGAAATGAAAACATAAGTCAAATTATATGAATGATTTATACAGAATAATAAATGTCTAAGAATTGCAAATAAGTTTTTATTTTAAGTAAAGAGTGATGAGAATAGATTTTCTCTACCAGAGAGTAAAATATATTTTAAAGCTGTAATAACTAAAATATGTGGTATCAGGCCAAGAAAAAGCAGATGCATTAGTGCCATATGTTGGAAAATTCAGAGGAAAGATTATCTATAAAATCATAGTATATGATCAAGTAAGTCTTTCAAATCCAAGGAAAAGGGCATTTTAAAAAAAAGTCTAAACACGTAGAAAAGAGCCAAATAAAATCCCTAAACCGTATATGACATCAAAAAGCATAAAATGCATTGAATATTGAAACTTAGAAAGTGTGTTCAAATAGTAAGAATATTTTACTAAATATTCATTAGTGAAAAATATGATTGTGCCTACTTACAAAACACACCAGTAAAAGTAAAACTTAGGAGATCTGAGTAAGATCAGTGAATTGTATTAATGTCAATATCCTGGTCATAATAATACACTAGTTTTGCAAAATGTCACTTTTGGGGGAAACTAGGCAAAATGTACAAAGGATCTCTCTGTATTTCTTTTTTTTTTTTTTTTTTGCGGTACGCGGGCCTCTCTCTGTTGTGGCCTCTCCCGTTGCGGAGCACAGGCTCCGGACGCGCAGGTTCAGCGGCCATGGCTCATGGGCCCAGCCGCTCCGCGGCACGTGGGATTTTCCCGGATCGGGGCACAAACCCGTGTCCCCTGCATCGGCAGGCAGACTCTCAACCACTGCACCACCAGGGAAGCCCTCTCTGTATTCTTTTTTTACACCTGAACGGTAATCTATAATTATCTCAATAAAAATTTCAAATAAAAGCCTATAAATCTGAAACAGACCCTGCAAGTAGGCAATGACATAGAAAAAGTTCAGGCTCCAGACCCAACAAACCCTGGACCCTTCCTTCCAACCTACACTGTTAATGTTTGTACTTGTTCATCACAGACTTTGAGTGTCACAGTAAGGAGTATGCGCAGAATTGGGATTAGAATGGAGCAAAAGCTGTAATATTGATGCCCGTTAAACCATGATCTTGGGTCACTGTATCTTTAGTTCCAATGATGATCTATCAGATGTCAGAAGATCAATGCAATTAAATAATGATCTACAAATCAAATAGCATTTTTCTTGTTAAACGGGAATGAATATGAATTTAAATTTCAATCTTTACATGGAAAGTATACTGGTAAATGAGAAAAGCATACTACAAAAGAGTACTAGGAGCAAGATACTATTTGGGGGGAATCACACATTTAGACAAATGTATCTGTATATAAAAGAAAGTGCTCGTGTGACTGTTACGGTCTTTGTGTGAATCTTTTATGCTTTCTCTGAGTGCATGCATAAGATTCTGCTTCCTGAACACAATGAAGACCTGTAACAGAGAGTGTTCATCACAGAATGTTTTCTGCACCAGCCCTTGCAGCTTGATTTCTATACCAACTTCACTGACCCTTCAAAGAAATACACTGTGATTGTAATATCTGCCATCTTCAGGCTCCTCAAGGTCACATTATTCAAAACTTGACCTCTGGCCTGCACTCATTATTTTCTGATTGCAATTTATTTAATAACCATCCCCTATCTGCCCTCATTTACTTTCTGATTGCAATTCGTTTGTAAAAACTCACAACAGGCAAAGGTATGGCCTCAGTAGTGAGGTGGATGGACCTAGAGTCTGTCATACAGAGTGAAGTAAGTCAGAAAGAGAAAGACAAATACCATATGCTAACACATATATATGGAATCTAAGAAAAAAAAAATGTCATGAAGAACCTAGGGGTAAGACGGGAAAAAAGACACAGACCTACTAGAGAATGGACTTGAGGATATGCGGACGGGGAATGGTAAGCTGGGACAAAGTGAGAGAGTGGCATGGACATATACACACTACCAAATGTAAAATAGCTAGCTAGTGGGAAGCAGCCGCATAGCACAGGGAGATCAGCTCGGTTCTTTGTGACCACCTAGAGGGGTGGGATAGGGAGGGTGGGAGGGAGGGAGACGCAAGAGGGAAGAGATATGGGAACACATGTATATGTATAACTGATTCACTTTGTTATAAAGCAGAAACTAACACACCACTGTAAAGCAATTATACTCCAATAAAGATGTTTAAAAAAAAAAAAAGGTATGGCCTCAGACGAACAGGTTTCCTTTTAAAGAATTTAAGAACCAAGTCAATGTGATTTTCCTTCCCTTACAACCTGTAACAGGAGAAGGAGGAAGGCCCATTACCCTGCTCAATGAAATGCTGTGGACTCAGCATGTGCTTCAGTTTGTTTTAAATGTTTATAAATGTTTATTATTCCTTCCTTTCCTTCCTTATTACTTATTAGCATCTCCTCTCTTATGGCTTCTGTTTACTCAAAAGGAAATATATCCAACATCTTTGGGGGTGAGTGAAGTGTACCAACTCTATCTTTTAGCATGATGCTGACACATGCTCAGCTAGAAAATTATCCCCATTTCAACTGCTTGTCTTAACAGATCAGTGTGAATGTAAATGAAGGAAATGAATGAATAGAGATTTATATTTTTACTGAAGGGGAAAAAATGTGCTAAATAAACTGTATCCAGTGTCCTACTTAACCAGTCTCAGACGCTGTGCCTGGGTTTACAGAGAGAAAGCCATGCTCTCTGTCGGAGGAAGACATAAATATATCCCTTCCCACTGTCTCATCTTTATTTTTCATCCCAAACAGATATGTGGGCTTGGAATGTTTTTCTCACCCCATTCAGATATTTGACATTTCTCAAGGCTAAGCCTCCAATACTGGTCCTTTGTTCACAAATACTCCTGCCTGATGACCATTCTGCAATCAACAGCCTGGCTTCCCCAGCCTTACAGACCTGATGATCTTCAGCTGTAGCTTCCTATTGTTATCTCAGTGCAGAGCAGACCACACCTGCAAGTCTTCTTTGCAGAAATCACAACCTTGAGCCTCTCAGAGATTTGGTTGCATTGCTAATCAACTAGAAGCCCACTGAAGACATCTGTGTCATCTTAATCATTCTATGTGCCAAAAAGGAACAGAAAAAAATTGTTGATGTGGCCACTTAGAAGTCACAGTCAAATTCAGGAGTCCCAAAATTGCAGAGTCTATGGGTAATGCAAAGATTAGCAATCAAATGGTTAACCTGAATTTAATGTTATAAATACTAACTGGCGGGCTTCCCTGGTGGCGCAGTGGTTGAGAGTCCGCCTGCGGATGCAGGAGACACGGGTTTGTGCCCCGGTCCGGGAAGATCCCACACTCCGTGGAGCGGCTGGGCCCGTGAGCCATGGCCGCTGAGCCTGCGCATCCGGAGCCTGTGCTCCGCAACGGGAGAGGCCACAACAGTGAGAGGCCCACGTACCGCAGAAAAAAAAAAAAAAAAAACACTAACTGGCAATAAGTTTGGAAGCAATTACACATACTGAAGAATTAAAATCAATCAGTTTCACTGAATTTACTTTGGATCATATGGCAGACAGCTAAGTGCCTTGTGGCAGATTTATTTTTCCCTGTTAATATATAATCAGTGGATCAGTTTCCACCAATCTCAATGCCTGGCACAGTGGCTGACAGGTCCCATGGGTGTGAACACCAGGAAATACATTTCAAGGAGAATGAATGGAAGAAAGTTATAACTATACTCAGTATAGTTATAACGGTAGATTGACAGTAGATTCAATCCATTCTTCAGTTAATAATTCAATGTAATTTACAGACACACTCTCCCCATCTAACTTCATCATGAAATAGTTACTTAGACAATGAGGTACAAGATTTTTTTAAAGTCCAAAATTCTGTGATATTCATAATAGCATTGCTGATTTTGAGGGGAGAACAGAATCACATCCAGTAATAGCTCTTGTCTCTAGAATAAAATGTTTTTAGCTAGTCTCTTTGGGCCCCTTAAATCCTCAGAACTATAATTTTGTGATACTTTTGTTACTGGCGACATTAAGGGCAGAATCACTTATGAGATTCATCTGTGACTCAGTGGCCCTTGTGATTGATATCACATATGCAATGAAAGTTTATGGAAATGTCATATAATTACGATGATAGTGAAAAGATGCAGCTGCTTTTTATGGAGTATTTACTCTATGCTAGTTGCATGTAGACATTATTTTAAGTATCATCATCAAGTGAGGAAAATAAAGGGACCCTGGAGATCTAAGGCACTACATTCAGATATGGGCTTCATTAATTGCCCCTAAAGTAAGCTGTGCTTTAAAGCTCATAGTCATAATAGTATCTGCAATTGTGAAAGTGGGCTTTAGAGACAGAACTGAGTTGAAATCAACACTCCATTATTTACTAACTTTTCAGGTTTTTCTACACTTCAGTTTCCTTAACTGCAAAACAAGGATGGCAATGGTGTGTGCCTCACAGAATTGTTGCATAGATGACGTAAGCATCCTGATTCTGACAGTGCCTGATTCAAACAAATGTTAGCTGATACTGTTAACTGTATCATTTGTTATCATTACTATGCGTTCAATCATATATTCATTCTTTAAATGTCTTATTATTGCCTAGGATTTAATGCTCCTGTAATGGACACTAGAAATGGTCAGTTCTACTTTTTCAGGTGGCAATGGTGCCATTTCAGTAATGCCAGGATAATTCAGTCCTCCTCAAAAATACGCCCTTCATTTGAAATACCTGAGAGCTTTAAAGGTCATCATTAACTATTTCTGCACTTCCAATATGGTAGGCACTAGCCACACATGGCTGTTTAAAATTAAGACAATGAAATAAAATAAATGAGATCAAAATTAAGTTCCTTGATCATACTAGCCACATTTCATCTGGAACATTTGCACCATCACAGAAAGTTGTATTGGACAGAAATAGATACCTTTAATTGTTTCCTGCTAAAGTTCAGGTAACCAAGCAATCATTCATTATTTATACCTGTGAGTCAAAGTATGCTTAGAACATTTTCTAAAACCACGTTTTGATATGGAGAATAGGGGAAGGGAACATGAAGGCACTGGGGGAAAATCTTCAGGACTTTTCCATTTTAAACATATTCAATTTCTGTTCTATGTGCACACCTGTAGCTTATAAAATTGTCTATAGATTGGACACCTCTGAAAGAAGACCCTCAGTATTTCCAGATCATACCATTTAATTAGCACTCTACTGTTTGGCATTACCCAAGGATATTGGTGTGAGCTAACCTCACTCAGGAGGAAAAGATATCAGCCTGAGAACAAACACTCTTGAGTCAAGATGAGAAATCAATCTCAGAGAGCTTGGTATGAGTGGGATTGTCTGAAATGCTCCTCTGCCCTCGTGTTGATCTCTCCCTCCCATATATCAGCACAGACCTTGGAAGACTCCAGATATTATGCTCTAGTAAGTTTAGAGCCTGCTGTCAAAAAAGGACCCAAATACCACTGCATGTGCATATACACAAAGCTACAAAAACAAACACAAAAATCAAACACTCACACCCAAAGAAGCCAGCAACTCTATTTGAACAGATCTTACTTTCCCAATGAAAGCAAAACTCATCACTTCCCAAGTTAGAACAGCTGAGACCCATCAACCAACGGAAAATAATTTGTTCATAGTAGAAGCTGTCACCGGCTATTACCACGTGGAACGTGAAGCAGACCTCGGCTCCCAGACTTGGGCAGGCCCACTCCCATTTCACTTGACAGCTGTGGACACTGGAATAATATAAAACATAACCTAATCAACAGACTGTGAAAAATCTGAAAGCTAAAGACAGATGTTCAACTGCCGTCACCACCTTTCATATTTAATTATATTTATGTGGGGAAAACAAGTGGTAAGTCCACTCCTCTAAGGAGGCCTACTTTACTATTAACTTAATGACAGGGTGGGTATGGAGTTCTCCATCAAACAATGGTCCTCAAATGGCCTCAATCTAGGCCCTGGTGGCAGATGATCCTCTGTCGAATCAGCCTGAGTTTCATACAACAACCTGCAGCCTTCCCCTTATTTTTCGCTCTCTCCTTCCACTTCATTGTTCTTCCCCAGACTAGCCTGCCAACATCACATCTACACGTAGGAGTGACTGAATGTAGTTAGCATACACCAATCACTGCCAAGCAGGCTAAAGGTAACGACGTTTTTTTTCCATCTAACTTGAAAACAACCAAACAGATTTTCCCTTTGCTATTTTGAATGTACAAAGATCTCAAAGAATCGCAGAAAGTAAAAGAAAAGAAAAAGGTGATAGAGCACCTGCTCCAGTGTCTAGTATCAGGAAATGACTTTGTTATAAGTTAATGGCGGGGAGGGGGCACAAACTGACCTGCCTACAGAGAGAAGGCACACAAGTCAACTGAGGCGAAAAGGGGCCAATGTTCGCTTCTCTGTTAAGGGCCCTGCAGGGAATTCAGAGGATTGTGGAAAACTGAAGAATTCCTGCTTAGTCTTTAGTACAGACCCTTCATTCCATTCAGGAATGCGGTCCAAGTATAGATGGATAGATTATTTATGTTTGTTTGCAAGAAAAGCTGGAAATATTGGGTTTTATTTAACATCTGATGTTTAAATATTGACAATTATTTATATTTTTCAACATTGCATGGGCCTATGGTGTGGAGGTCAAACAAAACTTTTACATTATAGATCTACAACTTTGCAAGCTTTGACTTAAAAGAGTTCAAAGTTACTAAATTTTACAAAACACTGTTCTCATGAGAGGTAATGAAAAACGTGTTTCTAGATGGTAACAAGGGTCAGTGAAATGATCATTGGGCTAAAATTGGGAAAACTAGTGCTCTGCCCCAGCTCTTTTGTTTATAAGTTGAGTGACTTTGGGCAAATCATATAAAGAGAGACTCAATTTCCTCCTACTTACATTGAGGTCTCACTTGCCATGTCTATTTCCTATTTTTTGAATATCAAATATGAATATATTTTTAAATTGAGAAGGGTGCTATTACAAGAGGATATTATCTATTGTTAATTTTCCAATGAGTAATCAACAAATAGTACCACTGCTTATTATTTTTGCTTCTCCCTCTATCCTTCTGGAGGAAGGAGTGGCTTTTGAGTACTAATACATGATATTCAAATCATACTGCAAGATTTGAAGTAAAAATACATGCTCTGACATTAATTTAGGTAATTCCCTTCAATTCTATGGAGATCTGTTTCCCTGTTTGTAAAATATGATACTTGCCGTACTTATTTAGAGGTATATTATATGGCTAAAACAAGTTAAAAGGTATTAAGAATTGAACACAATAAAAGTATAAGGTAGGGGATGAGGGGAAGATGGCGGAAGAGAAGACGCGGAGATCACCTTCCTCCCCACAGATACATCAGAAATACATCTACACGTGCAACAGCTCCTACAGAACACCTACTGAACGCTGGCAGAAGACCTCAGACCTCCCAAAAGGCAAGAAACCCCCACGTACCTGGGTAGGGCAAAAGAAAAAAAAAAGACAAAAGAATAGGGACGGGACCTGCAACAGTGGGAGGGAGCTGTGAAGGAGGAAAAGTTACCACACACTAGGAAGCCCCTTCGCGGGCGGACTCAGGGGGTGGCGGAGGGGGGGAGCTTCGGGGCCGCGGGGGAGAGCACAGCAACAGGGGTGCGGCGGACAAAGCGGAGAGATTCCTGCACAGAGGATCAGGGCCGACCGGCACTCACCAGCCGAGAGGCTTGTCTGCTCACCCGCCGGGGCGGGCGGGGCTGGGAGCTGAGGCTCGGGCTTCGGTCGGAGCGCCGGGAGAGGACTGGGGTTGGCGGCGTGAACACAGCCTGAAGGGGTTAGTGCACCACGGCTGGCCGGGAGGGAGTCCGGGGAAAAGTCTGCACCTGCCGAAGAGGCAAGAGACTTTTTCTTACCTCTTTGTTTCCTGGTGCGCGAGGAGAGGGGATTAAGAGCGCTGCTTAAAGGAGCTCCAGAGACGGGCGCGAGCCGCGGCTGAAAGCGTGGACCCCAGAGACGGGCATGAGACGCTAAGGCTGCTGCTGCCGCCACCGAGAAGCCTGTGTGCGAGCACCCCACTTCTGGGGAGCCTGTGCAGCCCGCCACTGCCAGGTTCTCGGGATCCAGGGACAACTTCCCCGGGAGAACGCACGGCGCTCCTCAGGCTGGTGTAACGTCACGCCGGCCTCTGACGCAGCAGGCCCGCCCCTCACGCCGTGCCCCTCCCTCCCCCACCCCCACCCCGGCCTGAGTGAGCCAGATCCCGCGAATCAGCGGCTCCTTTAACCCCGTCCTGTTTGAGCAAAGAACAGACGCCCTCCAGCGACTTACACGCAGAGGCGGGGCCAAATCCAAAGCTGAGACCCTGGGAGCTGTGAGAACAAAGAAGAGAAAGGGAAATCTCTCCCAGCAGCCTCAGGAGCAGCGGATTAAAGCTCCACAATCAACTTGATGTACCTGCATCTGTGGAATACCTGAATAGACAACGAATCACCCCAAATTGAGGAGGTGGACTTTGACAGCAAGATTTATGATTTTTTTCCCCTTTGCCTCTTTTTGTGAGTGTGTATGTATATGCTTCTGTGTGAGATTTTGTCTGTATAGCTTTGCTTCCACCATTTGTCCTAGGGTTCTATCCGTCCATTTTTTTTCTTAATAATTAATTTTAATAATTTTATTTCACTTTATCTTCTTTCTTTCTTTCTTCCTTCCTTCCCTCCTTCCTTCCTCCCACCATCCGTCCCTCCCTCCCTTTCTTTCTTTCTTTCCTTCTTTCTTTCTTCCTTCCATCCTTCCCTCCTTTCTTTCTTTCTTCCTACTTCTACTAATTCTTTCTCTCTACTTTTTCTCCCTTTTATTCTGAGCCGTGTGGATGAAAGGCTCTTGGTGCTGCAGCCAGGAGTCAGTGCTGTGCCTCTGAGGTGGGAGAGCCAACTTCAGGACACTGGTCCACAAGAGACCTCCCAGCTCCACATAATATCAAACGGCGAAAATCTCTCAGAGATCTCCATCTCAACACCAGGACCCAGCTTCACTCAACGACCACCAAGCTACAGTGCTGGACAACCTATGCAAACAACTAGCAAAACAGGAACACGACCCCACCCATTAGCAGAGAGGCTGCCTAACATCATAATAAGTCCACAGACACCCCAAAACACAACACCAGACATAGACCTGCCCACCAGAAAGACAAGATCCAGCCTCATCCACCAGAACACAGGCACTAGTCCCCTCCACCAGGAAGCCTACACAACCCACTGAACCAACCTTAGCCACTGGGGACAGACACCAAAAACAATGGGAACTACGAACCTGCAGCCTGCAAAAAGGAGACCCCAAACACAGTAAGGTAAACAAAATGAGAAGACAGAAAAACACACCGCAGATGAAGGAGTAAGATAAAAACCCACAAGACCTAACAAATGAAGAGGAAATACGCAGTCTACCTAAAAAAGAATTCAGAATAATGAGAGTAAAGGTGATCCAAAATCTTGGAAATAGAATGGAGAAAATAAAAGAAATGTTTATCAAGGACGTAGAAGAATTAAGAGCAAACAAACAATGATGAACAACACAATAAATGAAATGAAAAATACTCTAGATCGGATCAATAGCAGAATAACTGAGGCAGAAGAACGGATAAGTGACCTGGAAGATAAAATAGTGGAAATAACTACTGCAGAGCAGAATAAAGAAAAAAGAATGAAAAGAACTGAGGACAGTCTCAGAGACCTCTGGGACAATATTAAATGCACCAACATTCAAATTATAGGGGTTCCAGAAGAAGAAGAGAAAAAGAAAGGGACTGAGAAAATATTTGAAGATATTATAGTTGAAAACTTCCCTAATATGGGAAAGGAAATAGTTAAGCAAGTCCAGGAAGCACAGAGAGTCCCATACAGGATAAATCCAAGGAGAAATATGCCAAGACACATATTAATCAAACTGTCAAAAATTAAATACAAAGAAAGCATATTAAAAGCAGCAAGGGAAAAACACAAATAACACACAAGGGAATCCCCATAAGGTTAAGAACTGATCTTTCAGCAGAAACTCTGCAAGCCAGAAGGGAGTGGCAGGACATACTGAAAGTGATGAAGGAGAAAAACCTGCAACCAAGATTACTCTACCCAGCAAGGATCTCATTCAGATTTGATGGAGAAATTAAAACCTTTACAGACAAGCAAAAGCTGAGAGAGTTCAGCACCACCAAACCAGCTTTACAACAAATGCTAAAGGAACTTCTCTAGGCAAGAAACACAAGAGAAGGAAAAGACCTATAATAACGAACCCAAAACAATTTAGAAAATGGGAATAGAAACATACATATCGATAATTACCTTAAATGTAAATGGACTAAATGCTCCCACCAAAAGACACAGATTGGCTGAATGGATACAAAAACAAGACCCATATATATGCTATCTACAAGAGACCCATTTCAGACCTAGAGACACATACAGACTGAAAGTAAGGGGATGGAAAAAGATATTCCATGCAAATGGAAACCAAAAGAAAGCTGGAGTAGCAATTCTCATATCAGACAAAATAGACTTTAAAACAAAGACTATTAAAAGAGACAAAGAAGGACACTACATAATGATCAAGGGATCGATCCAAGAAGAAGATATAACAATTGTAAATATTTATGGACCCAACATAGGAGCACCTCAATACATAAGGCAAATACTAACAGCCATAAAAGGGGAAATCGACAGTAACACATTCATAGTAGGGGACTTTAACACCCCACTTTCACCCATGGACAGATCATCCAAAATGAAAATAAATAAGGAAACACAAGCTTTAAATGATACATTAAACAAGATGGACTTAATTGATATTTATAGGACACTCCATCAAAAACAACAGAATATACATTTTTCTCAAGTGCTCATGGAACATTCTCCAGGATAGATCATATATTGGGTCACAAATCAAGCCTTGGTAAATTTAAGAAAATTGAAATTGTATCAAGTATCTTTTCCGACCACAACGCCATGAGACTAGATATCAATTACAGGAAAAGATCAGTAAAAAATACAAACACATGGAGGCTAAACAATACACTACTTAATAACGAAGTGATCACTGAAGAAATCAAAGAGGAAATAAAAAAATACCTAGAAACAAATGACAATGGAGACACGATGATCCAAAACCTATGGGATGCAGCTAATCCTTGATACCAAAACCAGACAAGGATGTCACAAAGAAATAAAACTACAGGCCAATATCACTGATGAACATAGATGCAAAAATCCTCAACAAAAATACTAGCAAACAGAATCCAACAGCACATTAAAAGGATCATACACCATGATCAAGTGGGGTTTATCCCAGGAAAGCAAAGATTCTTCAATATATGCAAATCAATCAATGTGATAAACCATATTAAAAAATTGAAGGGGGAAAAACCATATGATCATCTCAATAGATGCAGAGAAAGCTTTTGACAAAATTCAACACCGATTTATGATAAAAACCCTGCAGAAAGTAGGCATAGAGGGAACATTCCTCAACATAATAAAGGCCATATATGACAAACCCACAGCCAACACCGTCCTCAATGGTGAAAAACTGAAAGCATTTCCACTAAGATCAGGAACAAGGCAAGGTTGCCCACTCTCACCACTCTTATTCAACATAGTTTTGGAAGTTTTAGCCACAGCAATCAGAGAAGAAAAGGAAATAAAAGGAATCCAAATCGGAAAAGAAGAAGTAAAGCTGTCACTGTTTGCAGATGACATGATCCTATACATAGAGAACCCTAAAGATGCTACCAGAAAACTACTAGAGCTAATCAATGAATTTGGTAAAGTTGCAGGATACAAAATTAATGCACAGAAATCTCTTGCATTCCTATACACTAAGGATGAAAAATCTGAAAGTGAAATCAAGAAAACACTCGCATTTACCATTGCAACAAAAAGAATAAAATATCTAGGAATAAACCTACCTAAGGAGACAAAAGACCTGTATGCAGAAAATTATAAGACACTGATGAAAGAAATTAAAGATTATACAAATAGATGGAGAGATATATACCATGTTCTTGGATTGGAAGAATCAACATTGTGAAAATGACTCTACTACCCAAAGCAATCTACAGATTCAATGCAATCCCTATCAAACTACCACTGGCATTTTTCACAGAAGTACAACAAAAAATTTCACAGTTTGTATGGAAACACAAAAGACCCTGAATAGCCAAAGCAATCTTGAGAACGAAAAACGGAGCTGGAGGAATCAGGCTCCCTGACTTCAGACTATACTACAAAGCTACAGTAATCAAGAGAGTATGGTACTGGCACAAAAACAGAAAGATCAATGGAACAGGATAGAAAGCCCAGAGATAAGCCCACACACATATGGTCACCTTATCTTTGATAAAGGAGGCAGCAATGTACAGTGGAGAAAGGACAGCCACTTCAATAAGTGGTGCTGGGAAAACTGGACAGGTACATGTAAAAGTATGAGATTAGATCACTCCCTAACACCATAAACAAAAATAAGCTCAAAATGGATTAAAGACCTAAATGTAAGGCCAGAAACTATCAAACTCTTAGAGGAAAACATAGGCAGAACACTCTATGACATAAATCACAGCCAGATCCTTTTTGACCCACCTTCTAGAGAAATGGAAATAAAAACAAAAATAAACAAATGGGACCTAATGAAACTTCAAAGCTTTTGCACAGCAAAGGAAACCATAAACAAGACCAAAAGACAACCCTCAGAATGGGAGAAAATATTTGCAAATGAAGCAACTGACAAAGGACTAATTTCCAAAATTTACAAGCAGCTCATGCAGCTCAATAACAAAAAAACAAACAACCCAATCCAAAAATGGGCAGAAGACCTAAATAGACATTTCTCCAAAGAAGATATACAGACTGCCAACAAGCACATGAAAGAATGCTCAACATCATTAATCATTAGAGAGATGCAAATCAAAACTACAATGAGATATCATCTCACACCAGTCAGAATGGCCATCATCAAAAAATCTAGAAACAATAAATGCTGGATAGGGTGTGGAGAAAAGGGAACACTCTTGCACTGCTGGTGGGAATGTGAATTGGTACAGCCACTATGGAGAACAGTATGGAGGTTCCTTAAAAAACTAAAAATAGAAGTACCATATGACCCAGCAATCCCACTACTGGGCATATACCCTGAGAAAACCATAATTCAAAAAGAGTCATGTACCAAAATGTTCATTGCAGCTCTATTTACAATAGCCCGAAGATGGAAACAACCTAAGTGCCCATCATCGGATGAATGGATAAAGAAGATGTGGCACATATATACAATGGAATATTACTCAGCCATAAAAAGAAACGAAATTGAACTATTTGTAATGAGGTGGATAGACCTAGAGTCTGTCATACAGAGTGAAGTAAGTCAGAAAGAGAAAGACAAATACCGTATGCTAACACATATATATGGAATTTAAGAAAAAAAAAATGTCATGAAGAACCTAGGGGTAAGACAGGAATAAAGACACAGACCTAATGGAGAACAGACTTGAGGATATGGGGAGGGGGAAGGGTGAGCTGTGACAAAGCAAGAGAGAGGCTTGGACATATATACACTACTAAACGTAAGGTAGATAGCTAGTGGGAAGCAGCTGCATAGCACAGGGAGATCTGCTTGGTGCTTTGTGACCGCCTGGAGGGGTGGGATAGGGAGGGTGGGAGGGAGGGAGACGCAAGAGGGAAGAGATATGGGAACATATGTATATGTATAACTGATTCACTTTGTTATAAAGCAGAAACTAACACACCATTGTAAAGCAATTATACCCCAATAAAGATGTTAAAAAAAAAGTATAAGGTAGCATTTTTAACTTTGATAATTATTACTAACTACTATTTTTTTTCAAAGGTGCTTCTTGTCTATGAAAAAGGAAAACAATACTATCATCATGTTATCAATATTAATACCAAAATATTACCCATAATACAATTTATTACATACCTATTACACAGAATTTGCCCTGAATAAAATATCCCTAAAAAGTATGTGAGATAGACACACTTGTTAGCTTTGCTAAAATCTAATCCCCCCTTTTTTTAACTAAGAGTGATCTAGTTTTATTTGGACAGCAACATTACCAGCCCAAGGCTCAATATTCTCTTTCCCATAGTCCCTTGCAGCATGTAGCCATGTAACAGTTCACACTGTGACAGAGCAGCGAAGTCCATGGATGGTTATAGGAAGCAAAGACTTTGCTTTATCTATGAAAGGAGACAGAGAGACTGAAACTTTCATCTTTCTTATTTCTACCCCAGATACAGGCACCATGCCTGAAGCTCCAGAGGAGGTGACCAGGGCAGGAAAAAGCCAAGGGAATCACAGATTGGTTATCAATGCATTATCAAAGAGGGAAACCAATCCAGGCAGTTGACAAAGTCTGTATTTTCTGTGTGTGTGTGAGTTTGAGACCTATAACCCCCAACTCGGTTACATCTCTGTAAATTGGCTTTCTGGTACTCGCAGCCAAACACATTTGCAATTTATAAAAGAGGTAACTAGCAAACTCAGATGAAAACCAGTCCTTTTGATTCCAAACTTGATGCAGCCAAGCCGTATGCTACAAGGCATGAGAGCCCTTGGTTTTAAAATGAAGTGAGAAGCCATTAATCTTTCTGGAAACCAATTCTTCCATCTATAAAATAGGGATTGTAACAAATACTTCATTCATTTTTGCAAGGGTCAACAGAAAGGGTTATATAAAAGTAGTCTATAAAACCTGAAAAGAGTAACAGAAGTTAGGTCTATATTATTATTAATGCAGATTTAAAACTTCACAGATTCTGCTGATCATAAAATATGATTTTAGAACATTGAGTGGCACATTTCATAAATATTCCACCCAGGGAAAGTCACTGATTGCTGATTATATTTCATGGTGCTGTCAAAGAAGCCAGAGATGACTCAACAGCTCTCCATACTGTCGGGTTCTCCTTGGAAGTTTTTCCAATGGAAGCTGCTTTCTTTTGCAAATCCAAAGACCAGTTAAAATATTACAGTATTGCCTCTTTAGCTTTCCTGTGCAGAGAATTTAGGGAGATTTGTGGGTTCTTAAGTTTTACTCACTTATGACAGAAGCTACAGTTTGGCAGCAGAAGATACATGGGCAGCAGACTGAAGAGAGCCACACAATTAGAGGAGAAGCTCTAAGCTGGATGCTAATCCTAAAATCTTTGAGGGAGAAACACCAGTTTAAGCCACACTTTGAGATAATTTGAACAAACTGTTCTTGACATTTTGGTGAACAATTCAGTATTAAGCATACCCTCACTCCCTTGCACCTTCCCCTGACGTAGAGATTGCTATGGGATACGTACAGAAGTTTTGCAGTGCTCTGTTAGAACAGTAATAATCAAAGGGAGTGCTAGGCATGAGAGTGATATGAAACTCACAGATCATAAAGATGCCTCCAAATTATTATTATAATCTACATCTAAAATCATTTCGGTTTCATAGCTCCCTCTGGTAAGAAGACTCATGTTAGGTAGTTTCTGGACGTGGTTGCTGTTGAAAGAAACTCAAAACATATTCCCTAAGGCCCTCTTATGGGTAAGACTGACATAATCATAAAAAATAAAAATGCTATTAAATAGACTATAAATTTCAAAATGATACAGGAATGCAATAACCAGCCAGAGAGTTGAAGGAAATAATAAAAGCAAATAAAACCTAAATAGAACCCTGCCCCCCTTTTCTCAACAGAGATAATGCCAAAGACAAAATGTACTGATCCGCAAGCTTCTGCCTTACTCAATTAAAGATTTAGTGTTTTAGAGAAGGCCGGATAAAGTGCTACATGGGCAACCAAGTTACAGTGCCCATAAATCATTAGAATTTAAATAAAAGCATTCTAAAATAGATATATAATTTGTTTGTATATGAAATAAATATACTTTGTTAGAACTAGAAGAAAATCTATGTTTATAACATATGCAAACTCTTCCCATAAATCTAAATCAGGGATGATTTCTGGCTCTGAAGCTATGTGGTAATGTGCAAAGCATTGCAAAATGAGATTTTGGTGAAACAAGTAATAAAATCAATTAAGAAAGTTTAGTCTTCACTGTAAAACCTAACTAAGCAAATAAAAAAGTTTGTTATAAAACCTTCAAAGATGAGCTGATCATTGCATTTGTCGCATTATTATTAACAGCATGTATTTCACTGTAGGGACTTCTCCATGCCACTTAGAAGTAAATCTTGGCCAGAATTTATGACCAGTTACACAAGCTGAGCTATAATGTAAAGAGTGACACTTGCATATCTTTTCCAAAAAAACAGGGCAAAATATGCCGCAGTGTTAATAATGTGACATTCACCAGCCATGCCCCCCATTGAATAAAAAGCTCCCAGTGTCAATGGTACCCAAAATACCAGCCATGGTGGTGCTGAGATTCCACGTTCAATTAAATCTTTCTGCGACAGATACTACATACCCAAGGTTCCACACCCATCCTCTTCTGCCCATGCTCAAGACACATTTACTTTGTTCAGACAACAAGGTACTCAGCTCCAGAGAAGGAATCATGCAATCAAGTTTTCTTTTTTTTTTTGTGGTACGCAGGCCTCTCACTGTTGTGGCCTCTCCCGTTGCGATGCACAGGCTCCGGACGCGCAGGCTCAGCGGCCATGGCTCAAGGGCCCAGCCGCTCTGCGGCATGTGGGATCTTCCCAGACCGGGGCACGAACCCGCGTCCCCTGCATCGGCAGGTGGACTCTCAACCACTGCGCCACCAGGGAAGCCCTCAAGTTTTCTTTTCACCATTTTTTTTTTTTTTTTTTTGCTTTTGGGATTCTCTCACAGTTATGGGTGGCTGCATTTTTTTTTTTTTTTTTTTTGCTTTTGGGATTCTCTCACAGTTATGGGTGGCTGCGTAGTCTATTTCTAGGCAATGAGACATAAAGTAAAATCTTTGGGGTGAGGGGTGGGGTCTGTTCCTAGGAAAATTTTTCCATACAAATAAGTTTGCTACCACATCTGCCTTTAGCTTAGAGCTGCAAAATAGATCATTCATGGGACAGAAATGATATTTGTAGATAACTGAGCAAAAAGGTGGGAAGCTCCTGAGTCCTTTGTGTCATTTATGAGCTTCTGAACCAACCCTGGAAATGCTACCCCCAGACCACTTAAAAATGAGATATTAAATGTTGACATTGTTTATGCTTCTATTCTTTTACTTGTCATTAAGTTAATCTTTTTAATTATTAATGCAATGTCTTTCTCTGTCCTCCTCAGAACTGTCATGGGCTTGAGCTGGCAATCAAGTCATCAGACCTGAGCTTGATAAGGAACTTGAACATTTATTTATGCTCACTCTGCATTATCTCATAGACTCTTCACCAAACCCTAGGAGATAGGTACCACAATTCTGTACCTTAAAGCACAGAAGTGTTGAAATACTTGCCTGAAGTCACAAAACTAGAAAATGGGAAGGCTGAGTTTTGAATCTGAGGAAGTGTTCAGAGTTCTGGCTCCAAAGTTTTTCCTCCTTTCCCTCCTAAGTTCCATCGACACTTCTGTTTTTCAGGATCAGTTCTCAGCAATCTGTTGCAAAGGAAAAGGAAGTCTGCATAGCAAAATACCTACAAAAGGGCTTCCAGTGATCAATGAAGTGCAAAATGCTTTTCTTCTGGTATAATTCTGCATGACATTGAAGTTGTTGGGACTCTAGCCCTAAAATCATATTGCTAGCTCTACATACGTTATCACCTCAGAAATAAAATGATCAGGCAAAAGCAGACTTCTATTTGGGCTGGTGAAATATATGAGATTAAAAAATTATTTTAATGAATGGATCAAGAAAATGTGATATTATATAGATATATAGATATATAGATATATAGATATATATGTATTATTAAGCCTTGACAAAGGACACTGTCATTTGTGGACTACATGAATGAAACTAGAGGACGTTATGCTAAATGAAATCAAACGGAGAAAGACAAATACTGTATGTATCACTTATATGTGGAATCTTAAAAAAAAATTGAACTCATAGAAACATAGAGTAGAAAAGCAGTTGCCAGGGATTGGGTTGGGGGTGGATGAAATAGAGAGAGGTTGGTAAAAGGGTGCAAACTTTCAGCTGATGAATGATGAATAAGGTCAGAAGATCTAATGTATAATACAGTGACTATAGCTGATAACACTGTATTGTATAATTGAAATTTCCTAAAAGAGTGTAAATGTCCACACACACACACACACACACACACACACACACACACAGATAAATATGTGAGAAAAACAAAAACCCATCATCCAACCACTCCAACATAACCGCTATTAAATATCTGTGCTGTTTTCACAATGTACTTGCAATAGATCAAATCATTACAATGTATACTTTAAATATTTTACAATTTTATTTGCCAATTTTACTTCAATAAAGCTGAAGAAAATTATTCGTGCTGCTCTTTCAGATTTTTTCTATTGTTAAATGTTACATATAAATAAATATATGTATTTTAAACAGAAACATATTCTATTTCATAATCTTTTTCCCTAAAAATATATAATGAACATCATTCTATCATTCTATATTTGAAAAAGCAAAATTAGTATGTTATTCTAAAAGTACAAAAATGTTTTACTCTTTAAGTCTTATAAATTCAAATCGTCACTGTGAGTTTCTAGTATTGGCTAATTTCAGCTTTTACATATTCAGATTCTGATAACTACAGTTACATTTAATTCATTTCAAGGGAACAAAAATGTACTTTTTCTTTTCTTCCACTGAGTTGCATTACCCTAGATTATTTTTCCAGATTGAATTTAAGATAAACCTGTCTAAGAAAACAACAACCCTCTAGACTCTGTTGACCATTTTTTTCATAACCCTAATTGCCACAGATAACTTATTTAATTTATGGTAAGACCTTGGACCCTGAAACTGTTTCTTTATCCATAACTTGTGATAAAAATACCCTCCCTGTTTTCTTTTCACAAGTAATCTATGATTCAGTCTTTTATTGGTCATAAAAAATCTTTAAAATATGCAGAGTGTTAAAAAATGTCAGGTGTTATTATCCATTGTTAATCAGTTTTTAAAATGCCTTTCATGTGTTCTACTAAATATTGTCATTCATATTTTCTCAAATTTTTTTTCAGTAAAAAAGTACCAGATCTAAATGTAACTGTATTAATTAAAACTTGATTCTTTTGTTTGTTTAGTAGAATTTATCCTTATTATATCTGTCTGGGCTTGTGCCCTGTGTCTGCTCTCTTCCTTCTACTTCATATCCTTTGGGCTTAACAAAAGAAAGGATAGAAATACTGAAAAAGAGGACATGGTATAAATAAACAAAAAACAAAGCTCTTGTATCGACAGGAATAAATTCGAGTCTTTTATTTTTCAGTTCAGGATAGCGCCCCCAGCTGAGGGAACTGTATGTTTGAATGGTACTTTTAAAATCTATTATTTCCTGGCATCAGATCTTTCTGTTACTGAGAGAAAGGGAAACCATTGGTGCCCAAAATTATTATGGCAGCAATAACTACACTAGGTCCTAGAGTCACACATGTTTTAAAACACGTCAGCAGGACTAGGACTTCTACCACCTGACTTTCTAAAACACACAATGACATTTGCAGGTGGAGGGGGAAACTTGAAGTTCTGGAAGGCTGTAACTGTAGCAGTGGCATGGTAAAAAAGTTAAAAATTACCTGTTCTTACCTCTCCTGTTAAGATTAGAATGCATTAAATATTTCTATTACACTCTCCACCAAAAAGTGGGTAGTGGGAGGTGTACGTCATAAATAACAGCACTTCACAAATCCCCTCAGATCTGCATACAGTTTTAGAAGTTCTTGCTGCCCAGGTCTGCACTCCCACCTAGGATAAATCACTACAAAGTGCCATGTCCCCAACAGGGGGTTGTTAATTAGTTTTAAAGGCTCCTGCAGTTCCTCTGGTGCTTCAAGAAGTACACAAGCCCAGCATTCTACAAAATACCCTTTTTTTTATGGTCAGCACAGGCTGAGATTTTATGAGCTTCTCATGGCCGTATGAAAGTTGAGCAATATGCAGAGGTGCAAAGGGAAGGCTGTTAAAATTGACTGGGATAAATACTTTGTTTATCTTGCAGCTGGAATGCAGCAGAACTCTACCTAAATAGAAGGGAAAGGAGGCAAACACAGTGTGCATTCGGCTGCAAGGACTGGGGTAAGATGGCAAAGCTCTGCAACTCCACACTCATTCCACTGTGGACACGGCCTGGCTTTGGTGCTGCCCTTTGTATTCCCAGAGAGGAAAATTTTGTCATAGTTGACTAGGACAGAAAGTCTGAGAATTTTAGCATTGTAGAACTGGCATGAAGCTTAAAGGGTATCCTCTCCTTCCCTACCATATGACACATATGGAAAATGAGATCCACAGAGCCAACCTCAAAAACAGTCATGACTGCACCCCTTGCTGCATAGTAGAGCCAGCAGAGACCCTAGAAGTGATATTTTACCAAGGTTGAAACATATGGGATTTGATTCCCTGTTTAACAAATATTTGTTAATCATCCGTTAGGGACAAGGGACTGTGTCCTGAACACTGGAAGCTCTGACTAGCCTCACCTCTTAAAGAACGTATACATCAACTTTTAATCTTGCTGTGATAAAATGCTGTTCCTTGTGAGGCCATATAATCTTTCTTCCACATCCCAGTAAGACAACACCCAACATTCCCCAGAGAGTAGGACATTAATATTATAATAGTTAATGTACAGTGAGGGTTTTCTCCATGCCCAGTACTGGAGTAAGAACTGTACCAGGGATATCACTGAATCCTCCCCCTACCTGCCCCCCCAAAAAACTTGAAATAGATACAAGGATTACCTCTCCCATTTTACACAGTGCCCTGAGACACAGAGAGTTTAATTGCCTGGTCAGGTAGGTGCTACAAGAATATACTGAACCCCTATTTTCTGACCCTACATTAAAACTCCTTGTATTCACACAATACCGTCTCCCATAATAAGTTACTTGTGTATCAACTAAAGAAGTTTCTTGATCTGGAGTCACTAAATCTGTAGCAGTGGCCATGATTTGGTCAGGGAAAACAGTTCTGATATCTGAAAGAATAGTAGAATTCTAGACTCTTTAGATTAAAAACAAAAAAAGAGAGATACGAGTAAATATATAAACATTAAACAACTAAAACGTACACAGCTAAATGCCAAAACACCAGCTAAGATTCACATTTGAGCCAACATGTGAAATAAAAGACTACTTGATATATACTCCCACCTACTCTTACTTGATTGACAGCCATCCCAACTCCAGCCTTCTTTCTCTTTGGTCAATTCTCTTAAAGACTCCCATTCCTTTTAGGATCATCCGGCCTCCATGAAGCCTCAAAACGAACCTTTTTTTTCATATTTATGGTTATGGAATTTATCTCCTTAGGGGATATCAGACAACTTAGAGAACTCAGTGCTTTCAGGTGACATAAAAAAATTATCCCCTGGGCTTCCCTGGTGGCGCAGTGGTTGAGAGTCTGCCTGCTAATGCAGGGGACACGGGTTTGAGCCCTGGTCTGGGAGGATCCCACATGCCGCGGAGCAACTAGGCCAGTGAGCCACAACTACTGAGCCTGCGCGTCTGGAGCCTGTGCTCCACAACAAGAGAGGTCGCAACAGTGAGAGGTCCGCACACCACGATGAAGAGTGGCCCCCGCTCGCCGCAACTAGAGAAAGCCCGCGCACAAAAACGAAGACCCAACACAGCCAAAATTAATTAATTAATTAATTAATTCCTACCCCCAACATAAAAAAAAAAACAAACAAAACTTATCCCCATTTTTCTCCAATTACTTAAAACAGTTTTCCCTTTGTATCTTCTTCCTATAGAGATGTGGATAGCCATTTCCCCATCGTAGTTTCCTAATCTGCCTGGATATTACAACTGATTTATCAGTCTTACCTGGCAGTTATGTATTGTCCTTTTAAGATAATAGAACCAAGATGTTCAGAGCAACCAAATGAAATTAAAAAAAAAAAATTAAACAAGGACTTTCATATTTTTACTTCAAGTACACAATATATTTAAAACCTCTTTTTAAAACTTCAGATGATTATTAGGATGGTTAAGTCACATCAAATGGAGGGAAGGTGGGGTCTCTTAGGGCCTGGCTAGGGCGATGCTGAGCAGTCAGCAGATGGGCCTCAGGTGAGCTGACCCCCAGGAACTGAGGAATAGCCACAAATGAAGAGAAATAAGTTGGATATTTAGTAAACGTGGCTGGCAAAATGGACTGTTTGCATAATCAAGTAATACCACGTGACATAGATGCATGTCACATAGACACATAAATTCCTGATAATTAAGTGTTATTTTAAACAATAAAAATCTAAAATCATACATAGTTAAACATTTCACTGGCCACTGTGGTTACTTGAGGGTGGCAGACCCTTTAAGCTGAAAAAAAAAAAAAGAATTAAAAACTCAGGAACTCAACTCAGGAATATATTTTAAATATATGATACATAAAGAAATAATGGCATTAATAAGTAATGTGCCCTTGAAAATAAATAAAGCACTAACACAATGACAGACAAATGGACTCTGAACATGAACAAATGTTTTAAAAAGAGGAAATATAAATATAATCTAGCTAATAAACATGTGAGAGAATGTTTAACTTCTTTAGAAAATAAGAAAGAAATGCGTATTAAAACGAATGGGTACTCTGCTATCAAACTGTTTCAAGGTTGCTGATGGTACAGTGAGGCAGGCTTTTTCAAATACTTCTATTAGGAGAATAAAATAACACAGTGCTTCTTGTAAATAAATTTGATTCTGTGTTTCAAGATCGTTAAACATTTTCTACTGTTTTACCAAATGATTCTATTTCTCAGTATTTATTTTAAAGAAGAAAAACCTTTAAATGTGCAAAGAGATGCTCACGATATTTATAACAGCAAAAAAGAAAATGGAAACACTCGACATGTCCAATTTAAGGGTGTGGTCACTCTATTTCAGAATGCTTATATAAAGGAAAGGTAGCAGCTCATGTTCCCAAAGAATGACTAACAATGAGAAATAAAATGTCATTTTAATAGTCAATTATCAAGAAAAAAAGCAGGAAAAAGATTAAAAATATACTACCAGTGATTTGTGGTCAAGGAATGAAGACAATTTTTTTTTCTTTTTCTCTTCTTTTCTTTTTAAAGGAGTTAATTTTTTTTTCTTTTTCTCTTCTTTTCTTTTTAAAGGACAATTTTTTTTCTTTTTCTCTTCTTTTCTTTTTAAAGGAGTTAATACAGTACTTTGGAGATTTTACTTATTATGCTACAAACATTTTTTTAATGCAAAGGAAATACAGCAAAGGTACAGACTTGACACATGTAAAGCAATCTGTTCTGTTGAGACAAGTTGCTTATTTGGACTTGACTAAAATGTTGAATCTAGTTATCTATAGACAGTAATACATACCTATAACCTGTAGTAATTAGATTGTGAATTTCCATCAGGGACAAGGACAGTGCACCGTTCAGATAATTGGGAAAAAGAAGGATGTGCAGGAACCAAGGCCAGATGACTGAATCGTGGCCCCTGCCTGAGACTGTGCAGCCAAACCAGGGTCACCACCGGGCCCACAGCTCAAAAGGCAGATTTGCACGCAGGAAAAAATCCACTTGCTCCTCCAGAGTGTCTTTTTTTTTTTTTTTTAATCTGCTGAAAATACCCTCCGGCTAAAACTACCAAAGTGAATGGCGCCCCCTGGAGTTGCAGTGCACAGCCAGCAAAACTACAACACAGTCTTGAATCATGTTACAGGACAGAGTGACTACTGTCTAAGATCAGAGGGCACCTGGAGGATGGGTCTAGAGGAGACTGGTGGGGACAGGCAGTGAGGAATGACAAGAGGAAGCTACACCCCATCCCCTGACCTGCACTTCCCCGCTCCTCTAAGTAATGTGGGGAAATCCACTCTTAAAAGAGCAGGAATAAGGATCACGTCTGACCAGCCTGTGGAGGGACCTGTGGTGAGAGAGGGTGTGATGGGGCGTGAGGGAAACAGGAGGACGCAGCACACAGCTCAGAAATGTGCAATTAGAAGGAAGCACCACCTCAGTCTATAAGATTAGGAAGAAAATTCCTCTCTTGTGGGCTTTTGTTAGATCAAATGTTCATGAATTTACATATGTTGGCTTGGCAAGTGATAAATGCTTAAAAATGATAACAATCATATAAATACCAGTTTCATCCCACTAACATTTTAGCAAATCGTAGAGAAACTCTTACTGGCAATTTTAAGTATCTCTGATGTTGTGTTAGAAGGAGCCAGGCAGCCGAGACTCCCTCAACATTGAAAACAGGTCTTGTGCCAACAGTGCCAGTTACAGAGGAAATCTCAGACTCTCTGGACCTCTGTTTCCTCACTTGTAAAGTATACTGCCCTTCCCAGTGAGATCAGATCTATAAAGTGACTCTACACGTTGAAAAGGACAGTGTGTATGTGTGCACTCATGGTATATGTGTTGTGTGTGTGTCTGTGTGTGTTTACTTGCTCGTTTGTGTTTTATGTTCCTTCTTAATTCCTCTGTTTCTTTGCTTTCATTAGCAGTAAACACCTCAGAAAAATGTAAAAGGAGCTTACACACTTTGTTCTGAAACAAAAAGGGTACCTGGGAAACTGCTCTGTTCCTCTCTTCGGGAGGAAGAGGAACCCTGGCAACACAGCAGAAGGTGGCAGCTAAGTCCCTGAGTTCTTGGGGGTTAGGGCAAGCAAAGAGGAAGCCGGCTAAAAAATGGTCCACAGTTCGAAATCTGGAGATCCCATTCCTTTAACGGTGTCCAGCTGCCCCGTGGGAGTATTTCCTGGTGGCTCCTGGGGAGCTTTCCCTGAACTTGGTAAATACAGCCTTGGAGCTGATTGAGGACATTTCCTAGTTAAATATTTCAGCTTTAACCAAGAGAGAGAGGAGAATCCATTTCTGAGCACATGACTGTGCATGATTTCTGTATGAACCCATGAGTTCCCTCCTGCTAGTTAAGACTGTAGGTTTTCTGCCAGCTCGCCATATCTAACACCAAGTGAATGTAAATAGAAGAATTCATCACTCATCTGCCTCTTACTTTAATAAAAATGCCAGAGTTTTAAAATTAGAGCGAAAGCATGCACAGGTGCTAGTTTTATAAATAAAAAGTTAGAAGAAAGTCAGTCAATGTTAGCAACTTATTTTCTGGGGGACCTTTGGGGTGTTTGCACTTCTCTCCCGTACTCTATTTCATGGATTCAGAAATCAAAGGGTACCAGATGAGAAAGTTTCTTTGGTCTGGATGTTCACCTGTTAGCACAGATCTCATCTAAAAAAAGTATTTGCGCAGATTCTTTCTCTTCTTCCTATGCTTATTTTTGATGTAAATGACTTCCTAACATTGAGCTTCATTCACTCTAAAATATGTAAGCCTTGTCTTTTTTCTTCTGTTTTCAACAGAAAAAAAGTGTTCAAAAAAGTGTTTCGAAAGTTATGAAAAATTATTTCTAATAAGACTAAAGTCACAGCATGCAGGTGATTTGGGGCACAGGCATTCACACTCCATCGTTCCATAACTAACAATAAACATAAAGGCAAATGTTATTGCACATTTTCCATATATATGAAGGAAGCATTTTCCAATTCCAAAATTTGGTATAATAATATCATTCAGGTATGACTTTTCCTTCCTTTTCAGAGTTTTCTTTAACTCTCCTTTTCCGAGATATCCCCAAGCAACATACAGAAGCACCCATCTCTTAACGGTCGTCACAGGTAGCATTATTTTTCTGTAGCTTGGAGGAAAGACTGTGTCAGCATGGCTCCTGGGTGCCCCCCATGAGTTAAATGGTAGCGCTGTCAGGAAAACTGGGGGAGGCAGTAACTGCAGGCTCTGCAGATGCTAAGACCACCCAAACTGGTCAACACTTGGTCTTCTCCTCTAATTTAGCCCCCATCTCCCACTACGCTCTCCCCACACACATACTGATCCATGTGACCTGCAAAAGTCTCTGATGATGTAGCGCTTTATCTCAACTTTTAGGGACCAGCTCCGGTTCCCTATAGTCCACTCATCAAGCCTGCATTCTTTGGACTAATGTTCAACACCCTTCATGACTTTCCCTCTTCGAGCCTACATCATTTCCAATTACTCTTCAATATGAACCCTCATCATGAGCTATATAGAGTTTCCACTGATTTCAAATGAGAGACAGTCCCCTACTTTAGGTTCCAGAAAGCCAGGCACAAAGTAGCCGTTCACCAGAGGAGAAAGATGCCAAGGTGCAGGTACTGAATTAGATTATACATGATCTAAAGAGAGCCTTTAAGTTTTAAAGGCTTTAACACTAACCTAAAATATAATTTCACCCTTGATGCGCCACAATTGTGAATGCCATGGTGTGGACCTGTGCACGTTTTAGCTAAGTTTGAGGAGCACTGCCACCTTTTGCTTTCAACTGTTGAATGATTGAAACAACAATTTACTAAGTACCTGCAGTGTCTCAGACTCTCAGCTAAATATCTGTTTGTGTTTTTAATACTCACAGTGAGTCAGTGAGGCAAGGCAATAATTACTCTCATTTTAGAGATATGAAAGCAGAATACCAACGAGGCTAAGGACAAACAGCCAGTAAGTGAACAAGGATTCAAACTTAGATTTGTTTGGCTTTTTTGTCGAGGTAGGCTTCCTGGAGGAAGCGGTTTTATTTTCAGTTTAAATGAAGATCTGTGGATCACTTAGACTTCTGAATATTTGGTTAATTTACTACCCTTGTCATCTAAAAATTGCATAAAACTCAGTTAATTTCAATACTCCAGCACAAATTCACCCCCTTTCTCCTTCTTACTGCACTGGTAAACTTCATGAAGTCAGGGAATAAAAGTATGCTGCTAATTATTTTATCTTCCATGTCTAGCACAGTACCTGGCACATGGATGGTGATCAGTGCCTCTTAAATGAATAAATGAAAAGCAGGCTCTAGGCTCAGCTTTGTACCAATGTTTCTGGGAGTCCTAGAGACGTGCACAAGCCAACTCATCCGGGGACAGTAAGGAAGTGATCACTCAAGCAAGACTTTTCTAGATACTTAGGCACCCAGACTAGAACCACGTGCTAAGTCTAGATTAAGATAAGTCTGGAGGAAGCAGATTTAGCTCTCTGTCCTCAGAAAGCTCAAAATCTGATCTGATTCCATCTTCCAATGCATTTCGTATGGGCTATACCAAGCCACCGATGATGTAAATAAAACATTCAGTTTTCTTGCAGAAATGTTACTCCACTATCCTTCATGCAATAACGCAGCCCTTTGTAGCAAGCTTTATAATGAGGCTATGAATTAAAGTGATGCATGGCTTTTCTGAGGTACAATATGCATCGCAACAGCCTGTATTAACAATTTAAAACCATATAATGTGCTTTATAAACTAATAAAGTAGCTGCCTCTAAATGATTTATCAAATATGAATAATGCATGCAGAAATAACTTACAGGAACAGGGCCAGCCTCCTCCCCTCCTGTGCTAGCTGACTTTCTCCACAGATGATGTTGAGAACACATGGGAGCTGAGCTACTGACTTCTGGCCACAAGTCTCCTGCTCTGTCAGGAAACCTGCCTGAGCTCTCCCCAGAGCCTCCCTGCCTATTCTCCTATTCCCGATGCTTCAGCCACCCTCTCTGCCTCTTCCCACTTCTGCCTCTCTCCCTACCCCTTTAGGTTCCCCTCTAGCCAACCCCTCCGCCCCATTTTGGGCTCTCCCTCATTCCCTCATCTTTCCTACTTCATTCAAGAGAGGTGAGGGGCTATCCTAGAAAGCTTCCATGTAAAAGCAGTGATATATAAAAGATAAAGCGGTCAGTAGATTAAGTAGTCAGAGGGGGAACTCCTAGGGCTCATAGCCCAGAAAGAGAACAGTTACACATGGTTTCCAGGCATCTAGGAAATATTCACATAAGAGTTTAAACTATCCAAACCCCTACATACTAACTAGATTTCACGCCCAGTACTTTGTCTTCTGAACACGGCACTGGTGAAATCTAAATGTCAGTACCTGAAGACTCAAAGCATGTTGGATCTCTGTCTGGGTTTTTTTCTGGGGGGGGTGGAGATTTGATTTTAGCAATAAATATACATGTATATAAATCCCAAAGCACACAGGAGAACATTGTTCAAGAGAACATTGCTCCTACCTGACAATGAGAACCAGCTAGCTCTTTAGAAACCCACCAGACAGCCTAAACAAACTAAGGAAACTTTAGTTCACATAGTCACAAACACTTGCTGGGAGAAAAAAAGACTCATGGCTGCTACAATCCCTAGCAGAGAAGTACAAGGTGAACACACTCAGCATGGGCTGGGCTATTGAGGCAAAAGTCGACTTTGTACAAATGTACGTAATGTATGTGGAGGCCAGCAAAATGATTAGGATTCTAGAGAGCCCTAGCCACAGACTGTCCTGAACCTTCACAAAAACTCATTCCCATAACAAATGCAAAGGGGTAATGTGCAGAGGCCACATGCAGGGTAGAAAGCTGAGAAAAATCCTTTTTTTCTGCAAGTACACTGCAGCTTTCCTCTGAAAGTTAGAATGGAGTAGCCAAGAGGAGAGAGATCTCTATAGGCACAGAAAGCAGGGGGCAGTGGTGGGAAAGGATAACAAAGAGAATTCCCAGCAACTCTGAAGCCTAGCGGTATAGTCTGTAAATTAGAGAGAGAGATCTCAGCATTTAGAAAGCTGGAAGCTTATCTCTAAAACATAAAGAGATCTCTGGAATATCTGTAGTGTTGTTATTCCAAAGCTTTTCTAACAGAAAAATTCTGATTTGGCCCTCAAATTTTTGAAATTAGGGGTAAATTAAATGAATTAAACGTACAATAATGCCCAGACTCAGGTCATCAAAAAATTAAACTTGGTCGGATCCCTTCTCCCATTATTATCATAACAGAAGAAGCAGCATGCCTTTTTTTTTTTTTTTTTTTGTAATTAGACATTGTTTATCCCAGTGTTTACTTTTTTTTTTTTTTTTTTACATAAAATGTCTGGCATTCAATCAAAAATTTCAAGTCATATGATGGAGCAAGGGAATGTACCTCCTGGTCAAGAGAGAAAACACTCAAGAGATGACTCAGATGGAATTAATAGACAAGGACATTAACATAATTTGGATGGAGTTTCCACTTCTGGCCATGGTGGAGTGACTTTTATACCCCATTAGCTTTCCTGTCATAACAACTGTAAAATTGGATAAAATATAGTACTTAGCTGGTTTTTAGGCAATAGAAAACAGGTAACACAATACTTAAAACCTAAGAGAAGGGGAACTTGTAAGTGAAGCTCCTTGATCACCAGCTTGGGGAAAGTTTCCCTACTTGGGCAAACATTGATGCAACTCTAGTAGAAAAAGACTTCCTATTGAAATTAAGAAGAAATCAGAATCTGAAGCTGCTGAAATGGGTTGAGTCTATGGAATGGACAATTGGGAAAGTGGAAGCTATGAATAGAAGGGGCCCAGAATTCACTAGAGGTGTCCCCATGATTCTGTGGTTGAGAGATAGGTTTTATGTGTTCAGGAAGAGACCAAACAAGACTTACTGGAGAGTAGCTGCAATGAGGTTGGGAGAGATACTAGAGGTTGAACACTACTGGGGGAAAAGTGATGCTGAGGGGCACTGAAGCACTGGCTGGGCCAGGGTAGAGACCTCATTAATAAATTTCTTAATGGACCTAACTGCCAGCTAAAATAATAGAAAGGCCACTCCTTATGAGTAAAGATCACGCCTTAGTGTAAGATCTAACCTATACTCACCTTAAAGAAGACTAAACCAAGCCTTAACAAGAACTCCAGGGGAGATAGAATTTGAAGTTGTGTCTTACCAGATTTGAGGGACTTGGGAAGTACTGTCAGCATTCCACAGATCTGCATCAGCAAATCAAAAACAAGCCTGCATATTGAAGGTACCCAACCTTTCATGGCACTACCTGCTGAAAAAGAAATACATATTTTGCAGTCATGTTTCTATATACCAACAATAAACATTCTAAAAAGGAAATTAATAAATTAATTTCATTTATCATATCACCCTATAGAATAAAATACCTAGGAATAAATTTAACCAAGTAGGTGAAACACTTGTATGCTGAAAATTATAAAATATTGAAGAACGAGATTAAGACTGAAAAAACTGAAAGACATCCCATCTTCATAATTGGAGAACTCAATATTGTTAAGATTTCAATACTACCCAAGGTGATCAACAGATTCAATGCAAACAACATCAAAATTCCAATGGTCCTTTTTTATTTTTGGCAGATTTGAACAATCTAATCCTCAAGATCATATGGAAATAAAAGCAGACTTGAATAGCCAAATCAATATTGAAACAATAACAGAACTGGCTAGCTCACACTTTCTGATTTTAAAACTTACTAGCAAGCTGCACTAATAAAAAAACAGTGTGGTTTTGACATAAAGATGAAAATAGAGACCAATGGAATAGAATTGACAGTTCGTAAGTAAACCTATATATCTGTTACCAATTGATTTTCAACAAGGGTGCCACGACAAACCAGTCAGGAAGGATTACACTGATTCAACAGATGGTCCTGGGATAACTGAATATCCATATATTGAAAAATGAAGTTGGACCTTAATTTCAAAACATATACACAAATTACTTCTAAATAGATCATAACCCAAATATAAGAACTAAAACCATGAAACTAATAGAAGATAATATAGAGGTAAGTCTTCATGACTTCAGATTTGGCAATGAGTTCTTACATATGACACAAAAAAACACATATAAGAGAAAAAGTAAATAAAAAGACTTCATCAAAATTAAAAACTTTTATGCTTTAAAAGGAATTATCAAAAATGTGAAAAGGCAACCTACAGAATGAATAACTTACAAAAATATTTGCAAATCGCATATCTGATAAGGGTCTATTATCTAGAATATATAAAGAAATCTTACAAGACAACAACAAAAAGACAAACGACCTGGTAAAAAATCAGCAGAAGACTTGCATTGACATTTCTCCAAAGAAATATTCAAAGGTCCAGGAAACACATGAAAAGATGCTCAATATCATTAGTAATTAGGAAAATGCAAACCAAAACCACAGTGAGGTACCACTTCACACCCACAAGGAAGGATGGCTATAGCAACAAGGAAAAACAACAACAAAAAAGGGAAAATAACAAATGTTGGCAAGAATGTAGAGAAATTGGAAAACTTGTACTTTGTGGGTGGGAATTCAATGAGAATTAGCTGCTGTGGAAAAGAGTTTGGAGGTTCCTCAAGAAGTTAAATATACATGACTCTTTTTGAATTATGGTTTTCTCAGGGTATATGCCCAGTAGTGGGATTGCTGGGTCATATGGTAGTTCTATTTGTAGTTTTTTAAGGAACCTCCATACTGTTCTCCATAGTGGCTGTACCAATTCACATTCCCACCAGCAGTGCAAGAGTGTTCCCTTTTCTCCCCACCCTCTCCAGCATTTATTGTTTGTAGATTTTTTGATGATGGCCCTTCCAACCACTGTGAGATGATATCTCATGTACCAAAATGTGCATTGCAGCTCTATTTACAATAGCCCGGAGATGGAAACAACCTAAGTGTCCATCATCGGATGAATGGATAAAGAAGATGTGGCACATATATACAATGGAATATTACTCAGCCATAAAAAGAAACGAAATTGAACTATTTGTAATGAGGTGGATAGACCTAGAGTCTGTCATACAGAGTGAAGTAAGTCAGAAAGAGAAAGACAAATACCGTATGCTAACACATATATATGGAATTTAAGAAAAAAAAATGTCATGAAGAACCTAGGGGTAAGACAGGAATAAAGACACAGACCTACTGGAGAATGGACTTGATTGAGGATATGGGGAGCAGGAAGGGTAAGCTGTGACAAAGCAAGAGAGAGGCATGGACATATATACACTACCAAATGTAAGGTAGATAGCTAGTGGGAAGCAGCCGCATAGCACAGGGAGATCAGCTCGGTGCTTTGTGACCGCCTGGAGGGGTGGGATAGGGAGGGTGAGAGGGAGGGAGACGCAAGAGGGAAGAGATATGGGAACATATGTATATGTATAACTGATTCACTTTGTTATAAAGCAGAAACTAACACACCATTGTAAAGCAATTATACTCCAATAAAGATGTAAATAAATAAATAAATAATTTAAAAAAAAAGAAGTTAAATACAGAATTATCATATAATCCCACAATTCTACTCCTAGGTACATATCCAAAAGAATTTAAAACAGATCCTTAAACAAGTTCATGTACACGCATGCTTGTAGCAGCACTATTCACAATAACCAAAAGGTGGAAATAGCCCGAATGACCATCAATGGATTATTGGATAAACAAATGGTGCCATGTGCCTACAATGTAATATTATTCAACCATAAAAGGAATGAAGTACCAATACGCGCTACAGCATGGAGGTACCTGTAAATCGTTATGCTAACTGAAAGAAGCCAAACAAAAGAACCTAAATATTGTATGATTTCATTTATATGAACTATTCAGAATAGACAAATTCAGAGAGACAGAACACAGATTGGTGGTTGCCAGAGGCTGGGAGAAGGAAGGATGGAGAGAAACTGCTTAATGAGTAAGAGATTTTACTTTGGAGTGATGGAAATGTTTTGAAACTAGATAGAAGTGGTGGCTGAACACCACTGTGAATATACTAAATGTCTCTGAATTGCTCACTTTAAAGTGGTCAAATTCTATATTATGTGAATTTCACATCAATATTTAGTAAAACTAAATAAAGCAAAAGTGGATAGAACTAAAGGGAAATATAAATAAATTCTATACTGGAAATATAAGTAAATGTGCAATTTTAATAATTCATAGAAAACTTAGATAAAAAAATCTTTAAGGTTAGAGAATATGGGAATAAACAGCAACAACAAATGATTATCAACTAACTCATCTGAATTGACATTTAGTGAACATTGCACTCCCATACTGAAGAATACACATTAATTTCTAAGGAACATGTCACGTTAATTAAAATAAGCCGTGTGCTCAACCATAGAACATTTTCAATGAATATTATATAGTTAAAATACGCAGAACATATTTTCTGACCACAATAATATTCAATTAGAAATCAATAACAATAAGATCATGAAGAAAAATCTCCAAATTGTGGGAAATCAAACAACACAATTTCAAATAATTTATGGGTAAAACATACCTCAAAAGGGAAAATAGAGACTATTTTAAACTAAGTGATAATAAAATGTAAACTATCAAAATGTATGAAATGAAACTATGTAATTATAATTAGTTTTATAGCTTTAAATGACTATATTAGAAAATAAAAAAGTGTAAAATTAGTTATCTAATATTCCAGTGTGTAAAGGTAACAAAAGAAGAATAAAGTATGTCCAAAATAAGAGGAAAAATGAATAAAAATAAAAGCAAAAATGAACTGCGTAGAAAATGGACAAGCAATACAGAAATCAGCAAGTCTGAAGTTACTTCTATGAAAAAATTAATAATATTGATAAAACCCCAAGAAGACTAATTAAGAAACACAAGACAAAATCCAAATTATCAGTATTAAAAATACACAGAGGAAACATAACTATAGATCCTACAAACACATGATAATAAGGAGCTCTTATAAATGACTTTATGGCAATAATTTTGATAATGAGTTTCTTCAAAACAAGTGATACATGAAGAAATTAAAAACCTGAATAGCCTTATAGCCATTAATGTAATTAAATCATAATCAGAAATATTTCCATATAGAAATCTCCAGGCCTGGATGACTTTACTGTGAATTTTATTAAACATTTAAAGAATAATATCAATTCTACAGAAGTTCTTTCAGGAAATAGATGAAAAAGGAACAATTCCCAATCAGTCTTATGGGTCAGCGTAATTCTAATACAGAAAATAGATTCTAAAAAATAATTACTGATCAATAATTTATAGGATACAGATGCAACATTCCTAACTAAATATTAGCCAAGTAAATCTTGGGGTATTTAATGAGGATGATATATTATAGCCAAGTGGGGATTATGTCAAGAGAGCAAAGCAGATTTAACATAAAAAATAAAGCAATGTGATTCATTATATTTACAGAATAAAGGAAAAAATCATATGTTCATTCTAATAGACAAAATAGACAAAATCCAACACCCATTCATAATTTTTTTAAAAACCCAGCAAAATGAGAATCTACAGAAAAGTGGAAAACTTCCTCAATATTGATATAATACATGTATAAAAAACAGACTTAACACCACATTTAACGATACCAAATTTTTGGACACTTTTAAGTGGAACAATGAGGAAAATTATTCATTATCATAACTTCTATTAAAGGTACTTTAAGTTCTATGCATTAAGACAAGAGAAGGAAGTGAAATGTACACCTGATAAAAATTAAAAGTATTTGATATTAATTATATCAAATATTGTTTGATATCAATATTAATTATCTTCTTCAAAGATGACATGATTTTGTATGTAGAAAACATGAAATCTACAGAAAAGATACTAAGAAATGAATAAGGAAATCTAGTAAGGTCACGGAATACAAGGTTGTGATATCATATAAATATGTTTGGTTTCCGTCCCTGGTTCCTGACACAAAGCTCCTATTTCCCTTGGAATTCCCTGGGTGATAGAAGTGTCTTTTGTTCGAATATGGCTACTCTTGGCAGGTCCCTAGATGGTTTCAGGATGGGGCTGGTCACCAGAGAAATCAAGCTTTGATCAGAAGCCTGGAACT
Organism: Leucopleurus acutus; assembly: GCF_964270905.1. Taxonomy (NCBI): domain Eukaryota; kingdom Metazoa; phylum Chordata; class Mammalia; order Artiodactyla; family Delphinidae; genus Leucopleurus; species Leucopleurus acutus. The sequence continues at coordinate 43,886,789 of NC_139154.1, forward strand.
TTTAGTTCCACTCCTCCAACCCTCTGAAAGAAGACAGGGGTTGGGGATTGAGTTAATAATCAGTCATTCCTACATGATGAAGCCTCCATGAAAAACTCTAAATGATGGAGTTTGGAGAGCTTCTGAGTTGGCTAACAGTCTACACGCTGGGAGGGTGAGACCCTAACTCCTTGGGGACAGAAGTTCTTGTGCTTAGGATCTTTTCGGACCTCATTCTATGTACCTATTCACCTGGCTATTCATTAATATGCTTTATAATAAACCAGTAGTAGTAAATAAAGTGTTTTCCAGATATTTTGTGAGCTGTTTTAGCAAATTATTGAACCTGAAAGAGGAGAGGGGTTTGGGGAACTCCCGGACCTTGTACCCAAGTTGGACAGAGTGTGGGTAACTTAGGGATCCAATACTTGTGACTGGTATCTGAAGTTAGGGCATCTTGTTGGATTGAGCCTTAAATGCATGGAGTCTGATGCTAACTTTGGGTACCTAATGTCAGAACTGAATTGGATTGTAGGAAACCCAGCTGTTGTCCAGAGAGCCAGAGAATTGGTTGGTATGAGAAAGAAAAGAAAACAAAACAAAACCCTACACATTTGGTATCAAAAGTTCTATGAGTAAAAACAGCTTAGAGGTCAATGCACAAAAACAAGTTATATTTCTATATATTATCAACAAACAATGGAAACATTATATTTAGTCAACTATTTATAAAATTATCAAAAAACATCAAAACTCTAGGGAAAAAAAACTAATGAAAGATGTGCAAGACCACTAAATTGAAAACTATTAAACACTGGTGAGAGAAATTAAAAATGTAAATAAATGGGGAGATATATCTTGTTTATGGATTGGAAGATTAAAGTTGTAAGATGTCAGTTCTCATCAAATGTCTTTACATACAACCCACCAGGCTTTTGTTGTTGGTGAAGAAATTGACAAACTGATTATAAAGTTTACATGCAAATGCATAATATGTAAAATGGGCAAAATTATCTTGGAAAAAAAATTGAAAGACTTATACTACCTTATTTCAAGATTAATATAAATCCCTGGTAATAAAGTGTGACACTGTCTACAATCACAAAACAGAGAGTTCACAATCATAAATACTCAGTCAGTTGACTTTTGACCAACACCAAAACAATTAAATAAGAAAAGAAAAGCTTGAAATAAAAAGGAGTGTTGAAAAAACGTGAATTCCATTTGTAAAGAATAAAATTTGACTCCTACTTCCCTCCAAACACAAAAATGCATTCAGGATGACTCGTAGATTGAAACATCTTAAACATAGCTGCTAGAACAATAAAACTTATAAAAGAAAAATCCCAAAGAATGTCTTCACGGCATCGGAATAAGAAAGATTTCTTAAACTGAAAACAAACTCCCAAAGAACAAAGCATAAAAGAAAAAAAAAAAAAGATAAATAGAATTTTATTGAAATTAAAATATCTTCTCATCAAAAGACAGTGTTAAAAATGTAGACCCTATATACAGAATATATAGAGAACTCCTATAAATCAACAACAACAAAAAAGATAACCCAATGTAAACAAAAAAAACACAAGAGATTTGAATAGATATTTCACAAATGAAGACATACAAATGGCCAAGAAACACATGAATAGGAAATTCATCATCTGGTAATCAAATTACAACCACAGTAAGACACGATTTCATACCCAGTAGGGTAGCTAAAATAAAACAAGATGGGCAATATCAAATGTTGACAAGCATGTGGAACAGCTGGAGCTATACTACCTTGTTGCTGGGGGTATAAAATGGTACAACCATGCTGAGGACTATTTAGCAGTTTTTTATAAAGTTAAACATACAGTTACCCTAAATCTATGCACTAGTTGGTATTTTCTCAAAATATACTACAGCATATGTACAGCCCTCCCACACACATATTTCTAATAAAAAGTCTTCATTAGCAGCCTTATTCATAATGGCCCCAAACTGGACATAACGCAATGCCTATCAATAGGTGTATAAACTACTTGTGGTATATTCATAGGATAGACTACTAGTCAGTGATGAAAAGAAATGCAGCAACAACATGACTCATGATTACAGCAACATGAGTAAATTAGAAAATATTGTGTGAGGAAAGGAATCCAGGCACATTCAGTATGATCCAATTTATATAAAGCCTAAGAACAGGCAGGACTGCTATGTGGTAATCAAAATAAAAATTTTCTCAGGGATGTGGGTGTGAAGAGGTTTGACCGGAAGGGAAGCACAAAGGCACTATCTGATTTGATGGAAATGTTTGAAATGTTTTGAGTGGTAGTTACATGCACGTATAAAACTGTCAAAAATAACAGAAATGAACATTTAAGTTCTGTGCATTTGATTACACGTAAATCATACCCTCGATACAGTATTACTTTATCAAAAAAAGGAAAAGAAAGTCACCATAACAATAAAGATGGTAGTCTGTCACCACTTATCTTGAGGGTTCTGGAAAAATTTCCCATAAGGTAGGGATGGGGAGGGTGGAGAATACAGGGCTTTTTTTAACAAAAGTAATATCAGTTAAGATTTCAAATGATTGCTGTGGGCCATACTGTGGTAACAGTAAACAGATTACTACATTGAACATTCACTAAGACCTTATCTACTTCACACAGAAGAAACAGGTGGAAACTTAGACAACTTGGTAATGTCATAAGCTGTAAACAGTGAATCCAGGAATTGAACCTTGGTCTAACTTCAGAGTCCCTGCCTTTAACCACTGCTCTGGTCTTCCCTAAACTTCTTGTTCCTAACACTGGAAAAATAGGCTTAAGCCCAACAGAAAAAATGGGCAAAAGCAAACCACAGGGATGTAAGTTAAAATACCTGAAATTTCTCTAAAGAATCATTCACACTAAGTTGAAATGAGAAAAATGCAAATTCAACAATAATGAGATACCAGGCAACACTCATAAGAACAGCAACACTTGGAAAGGTGCATGATGCCAGCTGTTGCTGCAAATGTGGCGAGACAAGAACTTTGGGTCGTTAACCATATCGATGTCCTCAGACATTCTGGAAATTATTCAGAAGGTACTTCCTGTAAGTAACTAGGCATATAGCTTATGACTGATCATTTCCATTCCCGAGCACCTAGCTCCGAGAAGTTCTATAAGGGGATTTGTACAAAGTGGTTGATTGTAGTGTGTGTGTGTGTGTGTGTGTGTGTGTGTGTGTGTGTGTGTGTGTGTGTGTGTGTGTGTTATTGTAAGAAAAAGTTGAGGGACACTCAGTAGGAGAATAGATTAGTAATATATTATGGATCCAATGAAATATATTAGAAGCAATGGACTACACATAATATATAATATAAATAGATTCCAAAATATACTTTTAAAAAATAAAGTAAGAAATAAAATGAGATTAAGGTACAATAACATGTATGAAAGTCAAAGCTATACATGGCAAACAACACTATCCAGTATGCATATTTATGGACATACTCACATACTTTAGAGTGGAAATCTATTAATGAGGAAGAGGGATACAAACAGTGATTAGGAGCAGAATAAAAAGTTTTAAAATAACAATCAGAGCCTTTCTTTCATGAATGATAACAATGCTAGGTAACAAAAATATGATAAACTATGTTCAAGCTCCTTAAATTCAAAAAGAGATCACTTTGAGGTTGAAGAAAAGTTACTGATCTCACTCTGACAAACAATTGTTGGATCCAGTTCTGTGCAAATACACATAAGGCAGCTCTAGAGAGTGAATCACATACCTCAAAACAGTGAGTTCCAAAATGTGTGTGTATGTGTTTGTGTGTGTGTGCACTCACATGCATGTGCTACAGATGTGCATTTCTAGAGAAATCCATGCTATGAGGCAAAGTGGAGAGGAACCTGGAAATCTTTGTTGCTGAAACAGACCTGCAGCCCACCCAATCCCTGGGGATCATTAGTATCAGGTTACCCACATCTCCACAGAGACAAAGATGTGATTTAGATCACACGTTGCTGAAGTACATCCAGTGATGTACTATGGAAACACCTATGTAGAGAAGGGGGTTAAGTGGGGGTCAAACTCCCTTCCTTACTTAAAATGTTGACGTGTAAAGCTCAGTCTCTACAGCAACACTGTTCTCACTGGCCAAGGACAGACAACGCTAGGAGAAGGAGTTGTTTCTGCCCTCTGACCCTTTTTCCTTGCTGGCTGATGAATTAACTGCAAACAGCATTGCCTTAGTTTTCTACAACAAAATAAGCCAAACCATCTCACGCACAGGGCCCAGGATAACTTCATTCAGTTTAGACATCACACCTCTCTCTGAGCACTGACTGGCCTGAGGGTTGGTTTTATTGGAGATTCCTATGATGATTTGTGCTTTCTAATGGATAACATCTCACATATGAGGCTACTATCAATTTAATGACAAAGTCATTCAAATAAACGAAGGAAGGAAGGAAGGAACAAAAGATTGAACGAAGGACAGAACACAATATTTCATGTCCAATTTTATGACACACATCAGACACAACAGATCTTTTCTACTTACAGGACACCTGAAAATGGCAGAAACCAGAAAGCACAGAACAAAAGCAGCATTAGCAGGTTAGAGCCATCTGCAAAATAGGGTGGTTAAGAACACAGTACCTTAGTCAAGTTTTGAAAGAGGAAAGGGCTAAACCACTGCCTAAAAAAGTCCAAATGGAGGCAATAAGGGCTTCGCATAGTAGGAGTACTAACTGCTTTGAAGTGGCTTTGGAGAGTTTGTCTCTCATATGTTATCATTGTAGTTCATACTGACTCATTCTCTGTAGTTGAATTATCTTTAAAAAATTTATTGTGCATTTTTATGGCAATAGCCAATCATGCATATCATTAGTGTGCATAGCAAGGAGTTTAAGACAAAAGACTGATAGCTTTTCAATTATTGATGTAAATGAATTGCCAAGCGCAGCTAGTTTAAGAAATGCAATAAAGATCAAAAGTCAAATCTCTGGCTCTGCGCACACACACACACAACCTCACTAAACAACCTCATTATTTCATCTTAGCAATAAGTGAAGAAGGCAATTAAGTTACTTAAGATTTCAGACACCTCTGAAAATTTATCTCACAAAATGAAATTTAAAAAAAACCCAGAACATTTTCACTGGCGTTTAAAGGAGGGATTTAAATGCCAGAATTTCAAATGTATAGGGTGCTTCAGAGGTCATCACATCCAACCTTGTCCTGCCAGTGCCTCGAGGTCAGTGTCACCACCTCAGATCGATATTGGCTCTGTCTAGAGGTTGGTGGCAAGTGTTGCCCACAGAAGGGAAGCCACTTTATGTGGAAAGCAAGCTCACCAAATTAACAAACCAATTATTTGTCCACATATAATGTGGTTTCACCACAGATTTTCTGGGTTTCCCTGAGCAAATTATTCTCTCTAAGCATCATTATTTTTCATCTCTGAAATGGAAATGATAGTAGTATTAGCTTATGGGATTGTATTAGACACTTAAATGATAGCACATACTGCAAAGAATCAACCAGTTGTGTTTTTTTTAACATTGTTACTGGAGTATAATTGCTTTACAATGGTGCATTAGTTTCTGCTTTATAACAAAGTGAATCAGCTTTACATATACATATATCCCCATATCTCCTCCCTCTTGCGTCTCCCTCCCACCCTCCCTATCCCACCCCTCTAGGGGGTCACAAAGCAGGAGCTGATCTCCCTGTGCTATGCGGCTCAACCAGTTCTTTAGGTTTATGTAGTTGCTGTGCTTCTGCTGGTAAAATTCATCTTTATTTCAGGGCTGTGGGCACAAACTGGGCCCCAACACTAGCATCACCCCAAAGTGCCACAGTGAATCCCTGCTCTCCACACTCAGTGCAGCCCTCTGTACGACTCAGCAACTCTCACTTCGTTTTAATCAATTTTGTTTTCCATCGCTTTCAGTACCATTCCAAAGTTTAAATCCTCAAGCTGCCATCTCGTCCCATCCATTTTACATCCAGTAGATTCTATTAGTTCCTAAATCATGAAGAAACTTAGGAGGTCAGATATCACCTATACCAATTTCTTGTGTACCCATTAACAACAAATACATTTATATCCTTTGCATCTTTGCCCTCTTGCTTCCAGTCTCAGAGGACCCCTTTTCAGGATCAACCAATGATCTTATACATGCTCTTTATGCCACCTCTTCCCCAAATCCAAAATCATCTTGAGCCAATATATTCATTCTGAGCTCTCAACCCAAATAACTAAATATCATTTGGGAATCTCCACCTGGATGTTGCATAGGAAACCCATATTTAGCATGTTTCAAATGGAATACCAATTTCTATCTCCAACCAAAACTCCTATGTTCATGTATGGGAATGTATCTGGTTACTCAAGCCATATACCTCTATGTCATCCTTGAGATCTCCTTTTCCATATAACTGGCATCCAATTGCAAAGCTATTTTAGTTTAAAATTTTAAACTATTTCTTGAATCTATTTACTTATCTCCAACCTAACAGAAAATTATCCTAATTCAATCCATCTCTACCATGAGAACAACTGCAATAAATTAATGGCTGGTCTTCTTGACTCCCATCTTGCTACTTTAAAATCCAATCTCCATGCCACACTAAGTGTTACATTTCTAAAGCACTTATCCAACAGCATTCGAAGGGTAAGCCTTTTATGATCTGGCCCTGCTTACCCCTTAAACTACCTTTCTCTGCATTATCCTCTCACACACTCTGCCGCTGTCAGACTAAGCTTTATGCAGTTCCACTCTGCTGACTTTAGTGGTTTTGCACCATTTGTCTTCTGCTGTCTTTGGCTGGCTCCTATTACTATCCTCAATATATCAGCCCCCTGGAATCTTTCTACCACTCCAGACAGCGTTGGATGCCCCTCTTCTGTGCTTTCATATTACTCTCAATTACAGTTTTCTCTTTTTTCTTTCCCATTGAGGTGTGAGTTTTCTAAGGGTAGGAGGAACCAATGGGAAATTGAAGATGAAGTCATAAATTATTTTTTTTTTTAGAAAGGGTGGGTCTAAACATCTATCAGTATAAACTGCAGGCATATTTGTGTGTGTTGGACCATGGGTCTGGATACAGTCACCCAGCATATCATAGAAGGGGAAAATGGGCTGTGGACAGGACCCTGGAGAAAGCTACCAAGGTCCCTTATATGTCACCAAGGCCATGAAAAAGCAGAAAGTGCAGTTTTCAGGTACACATAAGATTTCAGGGTGAAAAGAAAGCCACAGAGAATAATGGAGAAGAGGTGTAAGGCAAAGGGATCTTAACGTGCTGAAGTGAGCTCACATTTGTAGAGCTACAGCTAATCCATAAAGAGAATTATCTGCCTGCAGTTGGTAAGGATGACAAAGTATGAGAAGCAAAATCAAGGGCATTGAAGTTTAGTGTGGTATTTAAACTGTGTAAATACAGAAGCGTCTTATTAGGATGAATTTGTCAGGAGAAGGAAGTGAATGTAAGAAGCAAAACAAACCAAAATTGCCCATCAAGACAAAGAAAATAAGGTGCAATTAATGATTCACAAAATATACAAAGGATTAATTTGGCCCTTTAACAAATCCTTTATATCAGATAAAATTGGACTGAAAAATCACAGTGTATAAAGCATGAGTGTTAAAGGACCTTTCGTTCTGAGCTGCACCTCACACCAGAGCCTTGAGATTCCTTGATTCATTAATACCAATGGGTTTATTTTTACACAGGTTAAATCACCTGTTGTTAGAATGTGGTTCTGGGTCATTACACAGTGAATTTTAATAAATTAAACCTGCTGTCTTTTTCAAAAACAACACATGGGTCAACAACTATGATTAAGTTGTCTATATTAATAAGTGGTTATTTCTAGGATAATTACAGTTTCTTCTAAGTAATTTATATAAATGGGAAATGTCTTTAAATAGTTCTAAGTTATTTATATCCTCACCTTTGATATGTCCTGTGTGATCATATATCTGTGTATGGATACCCAGTGGTTCTAAGTTTAATATTTAGCTCAATATCCTGTCCCTTTTTTCCAGTAAGGGAGCAGTATGGCATAGTGGTTAAACGCACAGCCAAACAAACTGCCTGGGTTAGAATCCCAGCTCTGAATCTTGCTCTTTGAACTCAGGCCTGTTGTTAATCTCTGTTGTGACTCAGTTGCTCATTTGTAACTTGGAAATAATAATAGTACTTATCCATTAGAATTATTCTAAATATTAAATAGGTCAATATATTTATAAAGTGTTATACAGGGAAAATACTTTGTAAGTTCTTAGAACAGAGTCTGGTACGGGACAAGCACTTAATAATTTAACTCTTACAATTTCAGTCATTCTAGCCTCTGTTTTACATTGAGTAATATTGCTTGCTTGTTCTCTTGTTGTGGCTATTTCCTTCATAATAAGAAGGTAATTAGGTAATAAGGGGGAAAGTAAAACAGAAAATACAAGAATAAAATAACAAAGGTAAAAACTATAACACAAATGTAGTTTATATAACATATTATTATAGTACTAGCACTTAACGTCATTTTCTTCAAACTCAGGTAAAACATAGCTTTCGAACTTGGATATGTTCCATTTCAAATTCTGAATTGCCGAAGGAGACAGATTATCCTTTTTACCTGATGGCTTGGTGGGAAGGCAAAACTTTTTTTTTTTTTTTTTTTTTGAGGAAAATAGGAAAAGCCAATTTTCCAAGCTCTGAGGAAAAGTGTCTGGTTGCATTGAGATAGGGAGATATTCACTGAGCCTGAGTCATATCCTTTGGGTCTCTGTGAAATATCATGTTTTCTAGAATTCCACCATCTAGAAGCTAGTGATGAGGCTGGATGTGATTCACCTTGTCTCCCTGTGAATCACACCCAGCCTTACCGTTAGCTTCTAGATAGTAGACGTGGAGTTCCTAAGTTGATGCTCGCTTAAGGTGTATTTGAGTGCCTGTAAGTTACCAGAAAGCTGCTAGATGCTGGGAATACAAAGATGAACAACATGGGAATGTCTTTGACCTCAATTTTTTTTTCCAATTACTGGGGGAAGGTCACAGAGCTGGTTACAGAGCTGGGATGTGTGAAAATATAATTCCAACAGCAGAACCATGGGAGAGGACTGCTGGGTGAAAACGGTTTGTACAAAATGCTTTTAAAGCACATGAAGTGAATGATTAAATTCATCACAGGAGGGGGAATATTGAGAACTGGGTATTTGTATAAGACTTAACCAATTGAATGATGTTTTAAATTGGTCTTTGAAATAATATTCATTTTCCCAGGCTGAGGAGAATGATATCCTAAAATACATCACTCAGAAGCTTCAAAAACCATTAGGGTACGTGAGGACATTCAGAAAGTGAAATCTGGAGTCCAGTGGAGACCAGGCTGAAGGTACCCAAGGACCTGGTTGTAAAGGTGAAGAGTTCACGAGACAAAGAGAGTCTACTTTGTCCTGTAATCACGAAGGAGATACATATGATTAAGAATCAGAATCATATGACACATTTTCATTTTAGAAAAACTACCTGAGAGGAAGCGAGGAGATTGATCAGGAAACTCTAAGAGAAAAGAACTTGAACCAGAGCACTGTCAGATGGAATGGGTAAAAGGAGAACTGATTGGAGAGGTGTATACATTGTAAAAGTAAGAGGACTCAGTGGCCAATTAGCTGCAGAAATGTGGTATAAGAAAGAGACTAGGATGACCCCATGATTTCTAGTGGAATGATTACATTATGTCTTTAGAGATCAAAACAGCAGATTTGTGAGAAAAGATGAAGATGTTGGTTTTGACCACAGTGAGTGTGAAGGGTCTACAGGACATTGTAGAGCAGACAGATGTTTATGAGTTGTGGAAATAAGATTCTGGAGCACAGGGAGAATTCTGGTTTCATGGTAGAGATTCAGAACATAGGTGTCTAAGTGTTACATACGTGAAGTCAGATGGAAATTAAAAAGCGAGGGAAAAGAATGAGAGCTTATGAATGTAAAATTCAAGGTGTAAAAATGAGATCTAAATAGAAAATAAGATGGAAATGGAGTGGCCGGAGAGAGAGGAGGGGTTGATGACTCACAAGCTAAGTGAGGCATTTTAAGATGACAGAGCCTTGTTGGGGTATCACATTTTCTGGAGAAGTCAGGTAAAAAAGTTTGAAAAGAAGCCAGTAGACTTAACATTTCAGATATCAGTTTCACTGGATGAATGGGTGGTGGGGTTGAGATATAAATTGGAGCTTAAAAAATAAAGACAAGGGGTTTAAATTCAAGATTTGTATAGCACAAGGAAAAAGAGAGGTATTTTATTTAGAACAAAGAGATAAACTCAAATATGTGAAGGTGTGCTATAAATTATAAACACACTATATAGGGCAACCTTACTGAAGCCAACTCACCCTCTGCTGATTGCAACTGACCAAAGATGCTAAAAAAACATGTCTTCTGTAACTTCATGTGTGTCTTTTAGGGCTATGAACAAGGTCTAGGAAAATCAACAGGGTTCTAATTTTCCATGTTTACCTCCATTTCTAATACCTCTATAAAGGTCTCCTGAGAGATACAAGCCTCTTAATAGCCGGATCATCCCATCCTGGGGTTTATTACCCCAGCATTGTTCTCTACTGGTTAACACCACCCCCCACACCCCCCACACCCCACCCCCACCCCCGCCTCCAGCCACGGAAGTCTCTAGCTTCTTTTGTTTCCCACACAGGCTCATACTTAATGAAGTATGCATTTCTTGTTTAAATTCTAAAGTTTGTTTCTTATTGAAAACAAAGAGAACAGAAAAAAAGCAATACTAAGTGCTGACAAGTCCCTGAAGGCACGTGGTTCTCTTGTTCTTTAAAAGCTCTCCATAGCCTTTGTGGAATTAACCAAAGTTCATTCCAGAGACAAATAAAAAACACAGTTCTGCAGTGACAATTCCATTCACCTTTAAAGAAAAAAATCAAGAAAACAAGAATAACTTAAAAGTCTAAATGTTTGGTTTCAGGCTATATTTTAAGTTTTGTTCCCCTCCAATCAATCTAGAAAATCTATTTTAACTTTTAAAATATAAGACTATGCGATATCAGAGGAAGAAACTCTAACCTAAAACACCAGAGTCTAACCATTGAAAAACAGGCCTTCGGATGACAGGATTGTTGTGCCTGTGATTTTAAGGAAAAATAAAATCAATTTCATTGAAATTACCTGTTTATAAAACCCTGTTTGGATCCTATACAAACTGATTTCTTATAAAATGACATCCTTTTCCTGTGAAGAAAGGCGGGGAAGTGATTTTATGCCATTTAGAAACAAACATATGTTCTTAACTAAAGTTTATGCAGGCATTCTGTCTCTAAACTGACCAGGGCATTGTCAATACTTCCCTGAGGTTTCTGGAGATTATTTCCACTACTGATTCTCATCCTCTTCAGACAAGCTGAGCACCAGTTTTGTGAAGTACTTGTAACAGTTTTGTGAAGTACCTGTAACACTATCCTCAGCATTAAGTCTGCATATGGCTCCAGAGTTTTGTTCACATCTTGCTAGGCTATAACTTTCTCTCTCATTCCCTTTAGTCTGTATGACAGACACACTGAACATGTATGTAAAATATAACATGTTGACGCAGAATTCCTCAACTGCTTATTCTCCCAGAGGAACTTCAGAGTTTAACTGTCGAGTAACAACCACAACAAAAACAGGAAAAAACACATTTGTAATATTCATAGTTCTTGTTCAAAAAAAAGTGAAATACTTGCCTATTTATTCACCATCCCCTTTTCTGTGTGTGTGTGTGTGTGTGTGTGTGTGTGTGTTTTGTAGTTTTCTTCATTTAGGACCCAAATCTTTCTAGGAATGCTTATTTCTAGTTGTTATAATGTTTTGTCCATGCTTGGGCAATGGCATTTCACCTTCTAATTGACTATCGGAGTTACACAGAAAGCTGCTGATTTTTTACATAGAAACTTTTCATCTTTAACACTTTATGATTTACAGAAAAATTGTGAAAATAGGGCAGAGAGTGTCCATATATCCTGCATCCAGTTTCCCCTATTGGAACACCTTAAATTAGTATCGTACATTTTTTACAGAAAATGAATGAGTATTGATGTTATTATTATCTAAAGTCCTCAGCTTTTAACCAATGTCCTTTTTCTGTTCCAGAATCCTATCTAGATGCCATATTACATTTTATTATCATCTCCTTAAGCTCCTCTTGACTATGACTGTTTCTCAAACTTTCCTTGCTTTAACAAAGTTCAGTGATGCTAACCTGACCACCTGGCTGAACTAGTGTTTGTCAGATTTCTCCACTGTAAAGTTACTCTTTGTCCTTCCTTTCCACACTGTACTCCTTGGAAGGGAGTCACTATGCTGAGTCCACTCTTGAAGAGTGAGGAGTTATAGTCTACCTCCTTAGGGGCAGAACATCTACACAAATAATTTGGAACTGTTTGGTGTAAGTGATGTGTCTCATCTCCCTATTTCTTTATTTACTCAATTACTTATTTATATCAGAATGAACATGAGGATATTTATTTTATACTTTGAATTATCAACCAATACCATCTTTTTTAAGTACCCCATATTTTCCAGGATTGGCCATGAAGAGCTCTTTCTGATGGCTCCTATGTCCCTTTAGTGCACTCCTATCATTGTGCTGTTTTCTGGCACTGGAAGGTGGTAGGGTGATAGACAGATAGACAGATGATAGACAGATGGATAGATGGATAGATGGATAGATAGACAGATAGATGATAGATAGATAGATGATAGATAGATAGATGATAGATAGATAGTAGACAAAGATAGGAGTATCTATCTATATCAACCATCTATACCTCTATGTCTATCTATCTATCCATTATCTATTATCTATCTAATCTACTATCTATCATCTGTCTATCTTGTCTCAGTCTTAGAATCAGCCATTTTTCCAAGAAGTCCTGATTCTTTGTATTAGAGAATGGCATTAGAAACCAAGATCTGAGCGCTTGTTGTGCTATGGCTACTGGGGTGTAGTTGAGTCTAGATACTCTTAGCTAAGAGAACAGAAACATATACTTGTATATACTAATGTTTGTATATACACAGATCTATAAATACTCCAGTATGTTAACCATCTGCTAAACTAAGTTCATACTGATGTCTCCAACTCTAATCCATTACCATGTGGATTATTCTAGCCTCTATCCCTTGTTTATTTGTAATCTCCAATTCCAACTCTGAGAAACCTTGGTTCTATCTCGCCATCTATTTACTTAATTGTTCAAATCCAGTATACACGTATAGCAGTATTGGAAGTATTAGCCGGTACCCCTATGGGAAACAACTTTTAACTAAAATGCAGTGCTTATTTGCAGTTCCTTTTGGCTTTAGACTCACCTATTCATATCTGAAGTTACTTAGGCCACTGCTTATTCCCCCGACCCTCTTCAGGGAGGTTCTTTCATAAATGTGTAATATAGATAGATAATTTTGTCACATTCAACTTTCCATTTTAGGATCCTCTGACTGCATAAATATATTTTCTTTTCAATCTGCAGCCATTAAGTTTCATTCTTTCTACTGTAAAGTTTTATAGGTTGTGAAATACATAGTAACATATAATTAATGTTATAGTATCACACAGAATAGTGTCATTGCCCTAAAATAATCTCCTGTGCTTCATCAATTCAACCTTCTCTCCTAAACCCTAAAGTCTTAAAATCACTGACATCTACCAGCATTATAGTTTTGCTATTTCCAGAATGTCATATGTAGCCTTTTATGACTTCACTTAGCAATATGAATTTAAGATCCATCCATGTTTTTCGTGGCTCGATAGCTCATTTCTTTTTTATGACAGGATAATATTTCATTGACTAGACATACCTCAGGTGAGATATGTCTGCAATCACCTCTGCAATCACTCGTTGCAGAGCACCTTGGTTGCTTCCAGCTTGCAGCAGGTGGAATTTATGAATAAACTGCAATAAACATTTTCATGCAGGTTTTTGTGTGGACATAAGTCTTCAGCTCATACGGGTAAATGACAAATACCAGGATTCTTGGATCACGTGTTGAGCTTATGTTTGCCTTTGTAAGAATCTGCCAAACTGTCTTCCTAAGAGGCTTTCTTATTCTGTTTACATTCTCACCAGGAACCTATGAGTGTTACTATTGTGCTGCACCCTTGCCAACAATTACTATCGTCAGGGTTTTTTTGTTGCTTATGTTTTCTGTATGTGTTTGTTCTTTAGTCATTCTAATAAGTATGTAGTGGGATCTCATGGTTATTTCAATTTAAACTCCATAATGAGACATTATATTGGGTATATTTTCATATACTTACTTATATGCTATTTAAATATCTTTTTTTGGTAAAGTATCTGTCTGGATTTTTTTTTTAAGTATTTAATTAATTTATTTATTTAATTTACTTGGCTGCATCAGGTCTTACTTGTGGCACGCGGGCTCAGTACTTACGGTGCGCCGGGCTTAGTTGCATGTGGGATCTTATTTCCCCAGCCAGGGATTGAACTCATGTCCCCTGCATTGGAAGGCAGATTCTTAACCACTGGACCACCAGAGAAGTCCCTGCATGGATGTTTGACTCATTGTTAACTGAGTTGTTCGTTTTCTTGTTGCTTTAAGAATTCTTTGTGTATTTTGGATACAAATCCTTTATCAGAATGTGTTTTGGAAATATTTTCTCCCAGTTTGTGGCTTGTCTTTCATTTTCTTAGCAGTGTATTTTGTAAAACATAAGTTTTTTTTTTAATTTAAATAAAGTCAAACATCAATTTTTAAAATGAACTATGCTCTTGATGTCACATCTAAAATCTCTGTTAAATCCAAATTTATGTACATTTCTCATTTCTCTTATAAATTTTATAGTTTTGCACTTTACATTTAGGTCTATGATCCATTTTTAATTAAATTCTGAAAAAGGTATGATGTCTGAGACGTTTTTTGTTTTGTTTTATTGTTCTTTCCATATGGACATCTAATCATTCCAGCACCATTTGTTCAAAAGCCAATCCTTTCTTCATGGAATTTCTTTTGATTCTATTTCAAAGATCAGTCACTGTATTTATTTAGGTATATTTCTAAGTTATCTATAGTGTTCCATTGATCTGTGTATCTATTCTTTCCCCAATATCACACTCTCTCGATTATTATTTCTTTACAGTAAGTATTGAAATCTGGTAGTGTGAGTCTTGCAACTTTTTTGTCCCTTTTTAGTATCGTATTGGCTCTTCTGGGTCTTTTAAGTTTAGTTAACTGATACTTACAGAATAGCTTGCTGGAATTTTGATTGTGATTACATTAAATCTATAGATCAGGTTGGGAAGAATTGACATTCTAACAATACTAAGTCTTTGAATCCATGAACATGGAATGTCTCTCCATTTATTTAAATTTTATTTAATGTATTTCATCATAGCATTGCAGCATATAATCCTGTATATATTTTGTTAGATTTATACCTAAGCATTTTTTTTCTTCTTTTTTACTAGTTGCCAGAAGATTTTATCATAAATAAATGGATGTCAGATTTTGTCATCCCCTCCCACCTCCCCACCCCCTGCATCTATTGATATGATCATGTGATTTTTTTTCTTTAGCTTGTTGATGTTATAGATTACATTGATTGACTTTCAACAAAATCAAAAGTTGTTTTGATATATATGATATAAACTCTATATAATGATAAAACTCTAGCCAGGCCAAGCAAGAAAAAAATGGAAAAGACATAAATTACCAATATCAGAAATGAAAGAAGAAACATCAATACTCATACCATGGACTTTAAAAGGATAATAACAGGATACTTTGAACAACTCTATGCCTACAAATTCAATAACCTAGATGAAATGAGCCAATTCCTTGAATGACGCAAACTAGCAAAACTCACACAAGCAAAGATAGATAGTCTAAATAGGCATATACCTATTAAATGAATTGGATCAAATATAAATAAACTTCTTCTCCATTAAAACACCAGGCCCATATAGTTTCACTGGTGAATTCTACAATCACTTAAAGAAGATGTGATACCAGTTCTCCACAATCTTTTCAAGAATATAGTAACAGAGAGAACATTAAAATTCATTCTATAAGGCCAGCATTACCCTAAAACTAAAAGTAGATAAAGACATTACAAGAAAGGAAAACTGTAGACCAATATCTCTCATGAATATACATGCAAATACTCTCAGCAAAACATTAGCAAGTCATATGCAAAAATGTATAGAGAGAATTACACACCATGACCAGGTAGAATTTATTCTAGGTATTCAGGACTGGTTCAACACTTGAAAATAGGATGCCATCTAACTTTTCTTTCTTTTTTTTTTTTTAATTATATAAGACATGTCACTCTTTTGCTTTGAGGCACTGAAGATTTTTCCTCTATCATTGAAGGCTAATGATTTTACAAGGATATATAGCATAACAAAATAGAGCAGTATTTTCAAGAAACTTATAGTAAGAAGGATAAACCTTGGCTACTAGAGCTAAGGATAGGTCACTAAGAGTAATGGGTCCTTAATGTGTGCCATGTTGTTAAGTAAATAGGCCCAGAATAACACCTAGCTTTTCATTTACTTACAAAAGATAAGGTTTTTAATCAGAGAGAGTCAGTATAGGCAGATGTTGAAGAGTTATTATTTTGAGATCAGTGGTGGTATTTTTACTTTCTGGGTTCCATTGGATTGGTTCTCAGATGTTTATTTAGTTAAAAAAAAAAAAAAGATGCTTTGCTGGTTCAGACATGTTTGGTACCCACTTTTACAATAGATAGTTGACTCATCTTGAGTAATTTTGAATAATATGGGATATACCTTTAGATAATGTCCTCCCTCCAATGACAGTTGACAACTGAGATAATAAACAGTTGTTTGAAAACATCGGAGCTTTTCTTACTTTGTGAGAAGCTCTATGGTCATTATCAGTCAGTAGATAGATAGAGTTAGCGCTAAATTGTCCAAATCAATGGAACGTAAGAAGTAGTCATCCGTATTTTGGAGCAGAGAATTTGAGTTTGATATAAGATTCTGAAGAAATAGGATAGAATTTCATAAATCATAACTTGAAACATAATTTTCCAGTTAAACTGTTGACTTTTTCTCAAGTGAAAGCAACTAAGTTGTTTGGATATGCTTATCCATAGGGGCCTTAAAGAAAGCCGAGCATAAATCTACTATAGTAAAGAATTTGGCTACAGCTTGATCCAAAGTGTATTGTTTAGTTTAGGTATTACTGAGAAGCAAGGTATAACTATTTGTTAATTGCTTTGCATATCTATGACAAATCTATAGCCTTAAAAATTAGTTTTTTTTTTTTTATTAGCTTAGCATATTACAAGCACTAGTACAAAGGTACAGAGATATTTTTTCTAGTATCTTTCTCAATTTTTTTTTTCTGGTTACTGCTGACTGGAGACTTTCCTTGGCTTTAGTTTTAAAATATTGGAAAGCTTAGGTAACAAGTTACAAGTATTAAATTGGACTCTTATGGGCTCTACTCCAAATATTCTGCCTAAGACTTGGAGTTTTTGCTTATAGGGATTCTGAGACCATAGCTAATTCTTTGGTTATTTCTTGAATTATACATAGTATAAGTCTACTGACTTCCAGATCAGCTATAATTCGATGGTATGTTGGAGAATTTTCTGGGACTTCTAAAAATAGTTCTTCTTCAGTACATTTTATCTGGTAGTTCCATTTAAAAATACTACTCTACCTATTAAATGTGCAGGTTTTTATCAAACAGAAGAGGAACTGTTCTCCTGTAATAGTTCTAAAGTAAAATTTTCATGTTGAGACATGGAGAAGCACTTAGGATAGCTAGAATTCTCCCTATTTGAGTGAATTTAGTAATCAAAGGGATACAATGTTCTGTTAGTGGCGTTAATGATAGATACAGTGACATGTAAAATAAGAAAACTATTGATATATAGCTGTAACCTAATCAAAACTATCCATACGTCTTTTTTTTTTTTTAATGGAACACTTTCATAATTTTGAAGAGATACAAGAAGGAAAAACATTCAGGGTTAAAACAAAAGTTACATGGAAGTAAAGAAAGCAGAATAAATAAACACATTATTGCAAGGGTATTGATGTGTAGTGCACCTCCAAATCAATAGGTCTAATTTTATTTGATGAAGACCTATATACATATAGGCCTTAGAATAACAAAATAAATTCATAAAGTGAAAAAATTATATATTTATCTTTGTATCAATTGTATTAAATTCATTGTTTTCATTCATTCAGTTTTACTTATGTTTCAAAATATGCTAGTTACAATCTGAAAATTAAACCAAGAAAATTCCATTAACAACATCATAAAAATAAAGTATTTAGGAATAAATTTAATAAAGGAAGTATAAGCTTTGGCTACCAAACCATAAAACATTGCTGAGAGAAATTGTCACAGATCTAAATAAATGGAGAGACTTTCCATGTTCATGAATTGAAGAACTTAATATGAAAATAGCAATTCTCTCCAAATTGATGTATAGATTTTATGAAATCCCTATATAAATCTTAGTAAGATTTTCTGCTGTAATTGATAAGCTTATCTTAAACTTTATATGGAAATGCAAAGGACCCAGAGTAGCCAAAAACTCTTTAAAAAGAAAAATTTGGGGAGACTTATGCTGCCTGATTACCAAGTATATTGTAAAGCCACAGTAATTAAGTAGTGTAGTATTGGCATACGGATGGCCATATCGATCTTCATATCGATTAATGGAGTTGAATTGATAGTCTACAAATAAACTGTTAAATTTATGGTTAATCAATTTTTAACAGAGGCCAAGACAATTCAGTGAGAAAGAATAATCTTTTCAGCAAGCAGTGTTGGGATAATTGGATATCCACATGCAAAACCAAACAAACACACACACAAAAACTTAAATTCCTTATCTCATGCCACATACAATTATCCACTCAAAACAAATCCACTGAAAACAAATAATATATCTAAATGTAAGAACTAAAACTATAAATTTTTAAGAAGAAAGATTTTTCCTCTATCATTGAAGGCTAATGATTTTACAAGGATATATAGCATAGCAATAGTATTGAGGCACTAATCTATTTTAGGTCTTTATAGATTTGCCCATTCTGGACATTTTGTATAAATAGAGTCATACAATATGTGATCTTTTGTGACTTGCTTCTTTCATTTAGCATGATATTTCAAGGTTCATCAAAGTCATAGCATGTATCAGTGCTTCACTGCTTTTTATGGGAAATAACATTCCATTTTATGGATATGCCACATTTTATCTTTCAATTGTCAGTTGATACATATTTGAGCTGTTTCCACTCTTTAGCTATTATGAATTATGCTGCTATGAACATTCATGTACAAGTTTCTGTGTGCACTTATCTTTTCAATTCTCTTGGCTATACACCCAAGAGTGAAATTTCTGGTTTATATGGCAACTCTATGTTTAATTTTTTGAGGAACTGACAAACTGTTTACCAAAGTGAATACACCCGTTTGCTTTCCCATTAACATTGTTTGAAGATTCTAATATCTCAATATCTTTGCCAACACTTGTTACTGGCCTGTCTCTGATTGTAGCTGTCTTTGTGAGTGTGAAATGTTATCTTACTGTGGTTTTGATTTGCATTTCCCTATGACTAATGATGTTGAGAAACTTTTCATGTGCTTATTAACCACTTGTATATATTATTTGGAGAAATGTCTATTCAAATGCTTTATCTGATTTTTTGAGTCATTTTAAAAAAAATTTGAGCTGAAAGAATTTTTTGTTTATTCTACATACAAGTCTCTTAACAGATATATAGTTTATAAATGTATTTTTCATATTTTGTTGGTTGTCTTTTTTTCTTTTTCTTTTTTTTTTTTTTTTTTTTTTTGCGGTACGCGGGCCTGTTACTGTCGTGGCCTCTCCCATTGCGGAGCACAGGCTCCGGACGCACAGGCTCAGCGGCCACGGCTCACGGGCCCAGCCGCTCCGCGGCATGTGGGGTCTTCCCAGACCGGGGCACAAACCCGTGTCCCCTGCATCGGCAGGCAGACTCTCAACCACTGCGCCACTAGGAAGCCTGGTTGTCTTTTTCTTGATTGTATCCTTTGAAGCACACATTTTTTTAGTTTTGAAACAGCTCAATTTATTTTTTCTTATTATAATTATGATTTTAGTGTTATAGCTAACGAAACTTTGCCTAACCTAAGGTTATGAAAATTACACCCATTTTTTTCTAAGTGTATTGTTTTATATTTACATTTAGGTCCTCGATTCTTTTTAAGGTAATCGTTGTATATGGTGTAGGATAGGGGTCCAAACCCATTTTTTTGCATGTGAATATCCAGTTGTCTCAGCAGTATTTGTTGAAAAGACTGTTCTTTCCCCCATTTAATTATCATGATTCCCTTGTTGAAAAGTCAGTTTTTGATGATATGTGTATGGATTTATTTCTGGACCCTTCAATTCTACTTCATTTATTTATGTATCTATTCCTACTTATTTCAGTATTTTTTAACTTGTTTCATTGCATTTATTTTACTTTCTTAAAATTTATTCTGTTGAATTCTTTTAGCTTTTAAGTATAATGATTAGCTAATTCATTTTCAAATATTCATACAATACTAAAATGCATTTAAGGCTATGAGTTTGCTTCTAATTTCCACTTTGCTGGAATCTGAATAAGTTAAACATTTTTAAAAAACAAAAACAATACAAACATCTAACAATTTTTACTTTGGTCTTTGTTTTAACCCATGGACTATTTAGAATACTGCTTTACTGTATTCACACATATTTTGTTTATTTGGCTTTCATTTTATTGTTGATTATTGTTTTTCTCTTTTTAATTCCAGTAATAGATATGTTCTATATAATCTTATTCCATGGGAATCTGTTGCAAATATATCCTACTTATAAAAGACTACCCTATGAATAGTTTTCTGACTGCTGCTTTGAAAGCTTTCTGAGGAACACTTACCCGGAAACAGATTGTAAACCGTCTTTAGTTACTAGAGATTCTGTAGTGTCTTAGGAAAATTATTCACAGTTCCAGCACCAAGGAATATTTTCCTGGGCATGTAACTGATATTCCCTATGGCTTGGGGCTCTGAGGTTCACCTCCAGCTTCACTACAAGAAGTAAACATGGATCCAGAGTTCAAGCTTTCTACGGTACATGGATCTGATGTGGATATTCCTTTGGCATTTAATCTCCAGGCCCTAATGGTGATATCAGAACACCTAGGGCAAAGCAGCCTCATCTCTCACTCACCAGTAAGTGCTTTCTTTCCATTTTTCTCTTTCTTTTATTAAATGCAAATATGGTTTTTAATGTGTATTGTGTGTTTATACATTTTATATAGCATTACTATGCGTTTAAAACAAGAAGTGGAGGGGGCTTCCCTGGTGGTGCAGTGGTTGAGAATCTGCCTGCCAATGCAGGGGACACGGGTTTGAGCCCTGGTCTGGGAAGATCCCACGTGCCGTGGAGCAACTGGGCCCGTGAGCCACAACTGCTGAGCCTGCGCGTCTTGAGCCTGTGCTCCGCAACAAGAGAGGCCACGACAGTGACGCAGTGAAGAAGTGTCCCCCGCTCGCCGCAACTAGAGAAAGCCCTTGCGCAGAAACGAAGACCCAACACAGCCAAAAACAAACAAACAAACACATAAATAAATAAATAAATAAATTTAAAAAAAAACAAAAAAACAAGAAGTGGAGATTTAAGCCTATGCCCAAATTGCCCTTTTAACTCAGGAGCTTAGTGGATTGTTTTTTAAATGCATTTTGCAGATTGATCTACTAGGCTTTTATGCCTTCTGCATGAAAATTGGTCTATAGTTTTGTCTTCATCATAGAGTTTAACGAATTTATTTATTTTTTCCTTAGAGAAAGAATATAATCTGAAATCACTTTATAAATCTCCAGTGTGATAATTAAAGTTGGTATAAATATTCAGGGTAGATGTAGATTGAACACGCACAGTAGTGCTTGAGGTATTTCCCCAATCACAGCACAGAATGTACTCAATTTCATCTACCATCACATTAAATAATTATTTCTCATTATGTGAGACTTTAATTTATAACATTATTTCCTTTCTCTTATCACTGCAACTATACACTTCACTACATCTACTGGGGTTAACAAAAATTCTCTTTGCAATCTAATCCTCTTTGTCAGCTAAAAGGAAGAGAAAATAAATGCAGGTATGGTACGTGCTGAAAGTTGGAATCAGAGGAATATACTATTTAAATAATGATTAAATATTTAGTCTAAATATATAGTCTATCTCCACAGATAGATAGATTTTGTATATAACATGTAAACTAGACAATAATTATTGCTTTTAACTGAACAGGAACTAGGTACAAATTGGTTCATAACTGGATCTTAAGGTCACATAGCCTATTTGATCCATATGTGGCATTACTCCATTCATTCCATTATACCTACTGCACTGCCAATACTAATGACTAATTCCTAAACTTCACAGAGCAATTAATCTCTCTCACTAACTGTGACATCACTGAATGTGGGATTTGTTCACCCTTTAATTCAATGAATCTCTCTAGTGACTAGATGTCTGCTCTTCCTTTCACCCCTGGGATCCTGAAGATATCCTGCTTACCAGTCTTATGGTATGTGTGGTATATTAAATTACTGTTCAGCATATATCCTCTACCTTCCTTTTACCTATTTGGGAAGAATATATTTCTGTGCTCCTCTGATATTGTGTGTAGACATGTGGCAAATAGTATGTAAATGGACATAATGTAAACAGAGGCCTGAAATGGTCTTGCACAAATGTGCCTCTTTTCTTCAGCCTCTGCAATTGCCAAGACAAGAATACAGCATACATAGTCCATTAAATCCCGGACCAGGGATCGAACCCATATCCCCTGCACTGGCAGGCGGATTCCTAACCACTGCATCACCAGGGAAGTCCCAGTAGCAATAACTCTTATCAAACTAGGAATAAAAGGGAACTTTAAAATAATTTGGTGAAGAATATGTAAAAAATCCTAAGGCAAACAAGACATGTACTGTTGAAATATGGAACAAATTATTTCTGAGTTTGGGAATAATGCAAAAAATTCTATTTTCATCACTTGTATTCAGCATTGAACTGGATGTCCTAGGATTATCCTAGGATAAGGAAAGGAAAGGAAAATAAACAAAATTAATAATGATTAAAGAAATATAACTGACATTACTTCAGATCTCATTACTATGTATCTGAAAGTGCAAGAGTCTACAAACAAATAATAAAAATTAAGAATTAAATTTAGAAAGATTACTGTGTAGAAGATCAATATAAAAATCAATCATATTTTCATATTCCAACAAAAAATTTAAATTAATAAAAAACATAAAGCATCAAAATCATGCTAGATCCTGGAATACCCCAAAAGCAGATACAAATAAAAGGAATAAGTGCAAAGTTTATAAACTAGAAAATTTAACACTTTAAATATGTCAGTTCTCCTGATATTAATCTATAGATGCAATCTAATTTCAATTAAAATTACAGTGCTTTATTTTCTTGAAAATTGTTAAACTGTTTAGAAAAAATCAGGTTAAGAACAGCCAAAGCATATTATAGGGATAAGAACAAATCTGGAGGATTTTTACCACAGGACATCAATAACAATTATAAAGCTATGGTAACTAAGGAATTTTGAAATTGGCACAAGGACAGACAAACTGCACAAAACAACAGGGTAGAGTCAAGATAAGTATCCACATCTAGAAAGGCAGGTGATTTACAAGAAAATTGACACTGTAATGAGTGGGGAAATGGTGGTCTTTGAATATATGTTGCTGGTTCAAATGTATATCTGTATGGGGAAACAGAACATTTCTATTTGTTTTATTTTCCTACCTTAAACCACATACAAAAATTAAATTTAGTTGTAAAGCTAAAACAAGCAATCTTCTGGAAGAACACCAAAAAGAGTACCTTATAAACTTAGAGTATGTAAACATTTCTCAAACAGGACATACAAGGTACGAAACATTAAATAAAAAGCTAATAAATTATACTCCATTGAAAGTAAGAACTTTTGTTTATCAAATATATCACCAGAAGAGTGAAAGGGCAAGCCTCAGACTAGGAGAATATTTGTAATACATAAATCATTCATACCCAGAATACTTCTTAAAATTCCACGAATCAGTAAGAAAATAAAAATAAAACAGATTAAAAGTGGGGATAAGGGGCTTCCCTGGTGGCACAGTGGTTGAGAGTCTGCCTGCCGATGCAGGGGACACGGGTTCGTGCCCCGATCCGGGAAGATCCCACATGCCGCGGAGCGGCTAGGCCCGTGAGGCATGGCTGCTGAGCCTGCGTGTCCGGAGCCTGTGCTCTGCGACGGGAGAGGCCACAACAGTGAGGCCCACGTACCGCAAAAAAAAAAAAAAAAAAAAAAAAAAGTGGGGATAAGACTTGAACATACATTTCATCAAAGACATTACTCAACCAGTATAAAGTAATCAACATTATTAATAATCAAGGAACTAAGCATCAAGTCCACAGTGAAGCACCCCTATCAGAGTAGTCAAAATTAAAAATATAGGCATTGCTATATGCTGGTGAGAATGTGGAGCAACTGGAACTTTGTTACATTACTATTGAATGTGTAAATTTTTCAACCATTTTGGACAACTGGTCATATATGTTAAAGCTAAATAGAGCCGAGCCTATGACTCAGCAATTCTACTCCTAGGTATTTGCTAAATGGGTATATGCCCACCAAAACACAAACACAAGAATGTCCCTAGCAGCTCTATTCATAATAGCCCAAATCCAAGAATAAACAAATCTTGGACAAATAAAGTGTTGCATAACTATACTGTAGAATACATTATAATAATTTGAAAAGATAACAAGGATAAACTGAAGATATACACAAAAACTTTCAATTCCATCTGTAATGGAGTAACAGGCATCAGATTTAATCTCCTACCTTAATCAACCAGGAAAGTAAAAAAAAATAGATTAAAAAAAAAAGAGAGAGACTTTTTAAATTCTGGAAAACAAAGTATGCAAGACTGAGTTTCTTGGGAGAAGGGAAACAAAAAAGATGACCTCTGTGATTGACCCAGCTTAGTGACTGGAAAAGACTGTCAGGCCACAGGTGTAAATGGAGAAAATGCAAAAGAACCTAGAAGTCTGCTGATTTAAGAATACAGAAATAAGATTCAGGTAAGCTAAGCTGATTAGACTGCAGTGAAAAATCCTGGAGAGGCAGCAGCTAAAAAAAAAGAAAAGTTGTGTGAGCTGCAGAGTTATTCCCTTGAGCCTTTGACCGAATACCAATCTGTGGGTTATTAAGAGAAAACTGCATGAGAAGGGAAAGAACCACTAGAAAGCAGTCAACTGCACAATTTCTAGAGGTCACACAGGCTTAGGGATAGTTTTCAAACCAGTTAAAGTGGAAACACCCCATAATACGCACAGCTTAGGGTTTTGAAAAGGTCATTGCCTAATTAGTAAGAATAAATTAACCTTAACCTAAAAATGTCTCTGGATTTGTCCCAATCAAGCCCAAAAGAAAACTCGAAAAATCAATATTATTCCAAGTAATTTAACTACTACATGTCAAAGCCAAGTTCAACACTATTTAAAGAAATATTTAAAAAGCTACTGCCAACATGATAAAGTTAATGATGTCTGACATGCAATGGAAAATTACCAAGCACATAAAGCAGGAAAATATGAACCATAAGGAGGAAGACGATCATTAGAAACAGGGAACGAGAGGATAGATAAATCAGAATCGACAGACAAGCATGTTTAGGTCAATATCTTGTAATAACCTATAATGGAAAAGAATCTGAAAAAGTATATATATATATATATATATATATATATATACACACACACACACACACACACATACACACACACACACACACACACGTACATATATAAAATAAAAAAAGAAGTAGAGATTCCCTGCCCAGTCTCCCTCCTTTCTCCTTTTTCTAAATTTTATTTTTTTATTGAAGTATACTTGATTGACAGTTTTGTTAGTTTCAGGTGTACAGCAAAGTGATTCAGCTATACATGCATATCTGTATGTTTGGCAAACACTACCTTACCTGGATCAAGGTAATCTATCTATCTGTCTGTCTGTCTATCTATCTATCTATTCTTTTTCAGATTCTTCTCCCTTATAAGTTATTACAAAACAGTGAGTTGAGTTCCCTGAGCTATACAGTAGGTCCTTGTTGGTAATCTATTTTATATACAGTATGCAAAGGACTTCAGGGCCATAGGAAACAGAGGAGTTGTGGGGAAGGAAAGAACCTGTTTCCTTTAATCACCACTAGGAGAAACCTGCTTGGTGAGAAGCAAGCCTGCTTTGGATTACTAAATGAGCAAAAAATAAAAACAAAACAAAAAACCTATGTTAAGTCCTTAAATGTAAAGTTTTATTTCTTACCTAAATCACTGTTAACCTAATACAGAATTACCTATATAATTAGTGAAAAAAATTAAGTTTAGAATGGGTTCATTTTTCAACCATTGGAACACCCAAATTTATGAAAATCACAGCATGATTGCATAGATAATTAGTTCTGTTACTATATTAATCAGTGCCAAATTTCTAACTATTTAGGTACAGAAATACCTATTCTATTGAATATTCCTTTAAAGGCAAGAACAAGAAAAAACACATTGATATAATCTAGCCTGATCTTTAATTTTTATTTTTAAAGGTCTTGGTTATACTAAGCTATATGTAAATATAATCTTGTCGTTTCAACTCCAAGGTTAGAAAAAATTTTGTATTAAAGAGAAACATATGTATATATATATATTTATAAACAAAAGTATTATTTTTTTATATAAAAGAAGTATAAATAGAACAAAATTTTATCGGTGATAACACTCTGAAGTGTTGTGTATATCATAATAAGAATTAACCTATTTAGTTTTATAAATTATTGCTAAAATAGCCCTAACATTTCAGGGGCTTAATTTTGTTTTATGGTATCAAGGTAGTTTAATAATGTTACTTACACTTTAATTTAAACCCAAGAATTAGCTTGCTCAATCACATAATGTAGACTAAATGTAGTAGTGAATTACCAAATAGTTACAATGCAATATTTCTTAAAAATTAAAATATTATGTATGTATTTTTGGACTTTGCAAATGGTTTTCAAAAGTTATTATGATTACAAAATTCTATTTTAAACTTCTAAACCTTACAGTAACCCAATCCATGTATTTATCAGTGCCAGTCTCAATACTAGTGTGCCTATCTGTTTATTCATATTGACATAATAGAAATAAGGAACAAGCGTCTGTCTCCAGATGATACACATTTCTTTAGAAAAACTGGGGAACTGAAAGAAGAGGAAGGCTGGATTACAGTTTCATACTTTCTCTATTGAATTCTTTTATTGTCATAACCTTATTTTTTTTGGAGCATCCAGATTACTTTTCTACCCAAGGCCTTAAGACCAGTTCCTATTTTTTAACCAATAAAGAGTTTTGCTTATGTTTGCTTTTGTTCTCTGAAAGGATTCTGTGACCTATATGAATCTCTAAGTCTTATTAAAAAGAGTGAAAGTGAATGAAATTGTCCTTCAGTGTCACACAAAGTAGATTTGAGAAACATCTAAGACTACATTTAAAGTACTGTTTGTGAATAGTAAATTAAATAGTAAATTAAATATCTTAATCATTTAAAAAAGAATGTTTAAAAACTAGCTATTATAAAGTCCTCCATATATTCAAGAAGTTAGAGGAAATAGGAGCATGATGAGGAAAGAAACAGAAGATAATTAAAAAAGAATAGAAGTTCTAGAAATAAAATATACCATGTCTGAAATAAAAATAATTGAAAAGAATTAATAGAAGATTAAAGCACTGCCGAAAATAAGGATACATGTTCTTGAAGACACAGAAATAAATGTTCCAAAATGAAGCAGAGAGAGAAAAAAGACTGAATAATAATTTAAAAAATGACTTATGGGACAACATCAAACAGTGTAGCACACATGCTATTGGATTGCAGAAAAAGGGAAGTCAGGTGAAGGGAAAAAATTTTGAAGAAATAGTGGCAGAAATTTTTCAAAATTTTCTGTAAACTAAATCTATAGACCAGGAATCACAATGAACACCAAGGAGAATAATTACAACAATTACAACAATAAAAACAAACAAAAGACACTACACCAGGACACACCATAACTAAATTTGTGGAAACCAGTGGTAAAGAGAAAATCTAAAGAGCAGCCAGAGATAAGAGATGTATTACTTACAGAAGATTAAACATACAAATGACACCAGACTTCTCGTCATAACCCCTGTAAGCCATAAGACAGTGGAGTAAAGTCTTCAAAGGATTTAGCCACCACCACCACAGCAAAAAACAAACTAAAAAAAAAAAAAAACTTTCAACAATCATTGATAAACATCTAGAACCATAATAGGTAAAGAACTCCCACATCTCATCAATAAAAAGACAAACAACCCAGTATTTAAAATGTGCAAAGGATTTGAACAGACACTTCTTCAAAGAAGATATAAAGATTCCTTTGTCACAAAGGTGGAGCACGGCTCCCCACATGTAATTGTAGGCTACTCTTTGTGATTTATAAAGAGGATAATATGGAAAGGAGGGAAGGAGTAATTTTACAGTGGGAAAATTTGGCAAACACTACCTTACCTGGATCAAGGTAATCATTATCAGTGATAAATCATATTATAGAATATACCTTTTGATATAGTATGTTGAGAATGGCAATTTATCTCTGTTTTCCTTCTCCTAAAAATCCATAACCACAGTCCTACCATGAGAAAAACACAAACTGAGGAATATTCTATGAAACACCTGATCCTTACCCCTCAAAACTGTCAAAGTTATCAAAAACAAAGCAAGTCTGATAACTGTCAGAGCCCAAGGAAGCCTAAGGAGACATGATAAGTAAATGTAATGTGGTATTCAACACTGGACCCTGAAATAGAAAGAGAACATTAGGGAGAAAGTAGTGAAATTGGAAAAAAGTATGGATTTAGTGAATAATAATGTATCATAACTGGTTCATTAGTTCACAGTTGTGACAATATACAATAGTAATGTAAAATATTAATAGAAGAAATGGTATATAGGAAATCTGCAACTTTTCTGTAAGTATAAAACTATTGAAAAGTTTAATTAAATTTTAAAAAGATAAGAGAATATGATAAACAATTTTCTAACAAAGGTATCTATTAGTTAAAATGGACTAATTCCTTGAAAGACACGAACTACATAATTTCACTCAAGAAGAGATACATAAACTAAATAGAGTGATATCTGCTAAGTAAACTGAATTCGAAGTTTAAAACTTTCAAGCAAAACAGCATTTTAGATTCATTTGGCTTCACTGGTGCATTCTACCAAACACTTAAGGAAAAATATAACCTATTTTTTAAAAAAAACCAAAAATAGAAAAGGAGAAAATACTTCTCAATTCGTTTTATGAGGTCAGTGTTACTGCGATATCAAATTAGACAAAGGCATTAAAAGAACAGAAAACTACAGACCAATATCTATCATGAACACAGATACAGATATTCTTTACAGCACTGTGGTAAACAATGCAGCAAAATATATATAAAATGGACATCACAACCAAGATGGATTCACATCATGAATGCAAGGTTGGTTTAAAAAATCAGTACATACAATCCACCATATTAAGGTAAGTAAAAAGATCATATAACAATATGAATGTATGTAGAAAAGTGTTTGCTAGATCTCAACACCCATTCATAATAAAAGCTCTCAGTAACTAGGAGTAGGAAAGAACTTCCTCAACCTGATAAAGAACCTACTTGTGGATACTTATGGATGAAAATTTGTTTTTCCTCTTAAGACTGGACACAAGGCAAAGATGTCTGCTCTCATCACCTGTTGTCTGATATTGACTGGAGGTCCTAAACACCTAAAGCAAGGCAAGAAAAAGAATACCTGCTCTAATATTTTATCTCTTCTGTTTTCCTCTCCCCTTTCATCTCCAGGTAAGAAATAAGGAGAAACAGGCAGACAGACACAGAGTAAGAGAGGGGGTGGGTACAGGGGGAGGGAGGTTAGTTTTATCTTTTCTCTGAAGCTTCAGGGCCAGCTAATTACACCCAGGCTCAACTGTAGCACCATTTTTCTTCAAACAAAGACATTTCCCTTTACTTGATTAATTAAAATGCCAGTGAGAACAATACTTTTACTTTTCACAGAGAATGGAAATATATTTAGGAATCTAGTTTAATCTCTCCTTCCCAAAGGCTGTATAGATACAAGGAGAAGAACAGCTGATCATTATAAAGTTTGGGTTAACTATTGTTTAGTATCTTCACGGAAAAAAAAAAGTACAGCTACCTATTAAAGACACCTCCTGGTAAACTTCATGCCATTAATCCTTTTTAGATATTCACTTTTTCAGTATTTTCTAACTGCTAATCATGACCCATTAATGCAGCGGTCCCCAACTGTTTTGGCACCAGGGACTGGTTTCGTGGAAGACAATTTTTCCACGGACCAGAGTGGGATGGTTTCAGGATGATTCAAGCACATTACATTTATTGTGCAGCTTTATTTCTATTATTACATTGTAATATATAATGAAATAATTATACAACTCACCATAATGCAGAATCAGTGGGAGCCCTGAGCTTGTTTTCCTGCAACTAGATGGTCCTATCTGAGAGTGATGGGAGACAGTGACACCTGAAGTGTGTTGCTTATGTCCAGTCTACTCCATAAGATGCAGCTTAATTGTCACTTGCCACTCACTGATAGGGTTTTGCTATGAGTCTGCAAGCAACTGATTTATTATGGTCTCTGTGCAGTCAAACCTCTCTGCTAATGATAATCTGTATCAGCAGCCACTCCCCAGCTCTCGCATCACCACCTCAGCTCCACCTCAGATCATCAGGCGTTAGATTCTCATAAGGAGCGTGCAACCTAGATCCCTCACGTGTGCAGTTCACAGTAGGGTTTGCACTCCTATGAGAATCTAATGCCTCTGCTGATCTGACAGGAGGTGGAACTCAGACAGTAATGGGAGCAATAGGGAGCGGCTGTAAATACAGATGAAGCTTCACTCAATAGCCCCCCATTCACCTCCTGCTGTGCAGCCTGGCCCCTAACAGGCCATGGTCCGGTATCAGTGCATGGCCTGGGGGTTGGGGACCCCTGTATTAATGGCTCAAGGCTGTGACATCATTTTTTAAAAATAAAGCAGAGAAGAATATATTAGAAATGATAATTTCAGTGAGTCTCTCACATATAGTGATATTAATAACTGTTTTCTGCAAACTTTGCCTTGGTCACATATATATACATTTACATATAGGAGTTTTTGATTACAATATTTAATTTATTTTTATTTCAATTGACAATAAAATGTTCAAAATAAACTACATTAGTTGGTTGCTGATTATTTATTTGAAAAGAATATAGATTTCTCCCTAACAATGGCTAAATGTGTGCTTTAGGGTAAGTTTGTGGGTGTCTGTGTGGTAGAATATATATAACATAAAATTTCCCATTTTAACCATTTAAATGTACAATTAAGTGGCATTAATTACATTCACAGTTTTGGGCAACCACATATCAATATTTCCAAAACCACTCAAAATAGACACTCTGTAATCATTAATCAATAACTCCCCATTCTTCCCTCCACTTGGCCCTTGATAACCTGTAATCTTCTTTCTGTCTTCATAAATTTATTTATTTTAGATAGTATTTTATATAAGTGGAATAATAAGATTTTTTTTCCTTTTATATCTGGTTTATTTCACTTAGCACAATTTTTTTAAGGCTCATCCATGTTGCAGCATGTATCAGAACTTCCTTTTTATGGCTGAATAATATTCTATTATGTGCCATATTTGTTAATTTATCTTTTATCTTTGGATGGACACCTGGATTATTTCTAACTTTTGGCTATTGTGAAAAATGTTTTTACAATCATTGGCATACAAGTTTTTGCATCCTTGTGTTCAGTTATTTTGGGAATATGCCTAGAAGTGGAATAACTGGGTCAAATGGTAACCCTATGTTTAGCTTTTTGAGGAACTGACCTTTTTCCACAGTGGATATATCAGTTTATTTTCTTACCAATAATGTATGAGAATTCTGGTTTCTCCATATCTTCTTCAACACTTGTTCATTTTATTATTATATTATTGCTATTATTACTGCCACCTAGTGGGTGTAAAGTGGTACTTCTAAGTGGTTTTGATTTGCATTTCCCTAATGCTAATCAAATGTTTTTTTTAATGTGTTTACTGGCCATTTGTATACCTTCTTTTTTTTTAATTAAAATTTTTTTTTTTAATTGAAGTATGGTTGATTTACATAGCCACTGTTTTTTTATTTATTTATTTATTGGCTTCACCCTGCAGCATGCAGGATCTTAGTTCCCCAACCAGGGACTGAACCCATGCCCCCTATATTGGGAGTGCGGAGTCTTATCCCCTGGACCACCAGGGAAGTCCCATTTGTATACCTTCTTTAAAGAAATATCTACTCAAGTCTTTTGTCCATTGTTAAATTTTTTTTTTAATTTTTCTTTTCAGTTTTAGGAGTTTTTTATATAATCTGGATATTAAACCCTTATCAAATATATGATTGATTTCCTCCCATCCTTTTTCATTTTGTTGTCTTCATTTTATCCATTGTGTTTATATTTTATTAATAAAGTTCTCTGATGAAGAAATATTTTTAAAAAATTTGATGAAAATCTTGTTTCTTTTGTTGCCTATGCTTTAGGTGTCATATTTAAGAAACCAAGACCAAATCTAAGATCATGAAGATTTCCTCCTCTATGTTTTCCTCTATAAGTTTTATAATGAAGCTCTTAATATTGTCTTTGACTCATTTTGAGTTACTTTTTCTATGTGTTGTAAGGTAAGGATCCAATTATATTTTTTTGCATGTGAATATCCAGTTTTTCCAGCATCATTTGTTGGCGAGACTATTCTTGTCCTATTGAATGGTCTCAGCACCCTTATTGAAAATTGTGACCATATATACGAGGGCTAATATTTATAGTAAAAAAAAAATAACACAATCAGTTATAACATCTGTTATATTTTATCTGAGAATCTGGATGCAAAGCTGGAGGGAAACATGCCATCCTAAGTATTTAGCACCGATAAAAGTCTAGGAGTAGGGGGCATTTAGAGTAAGGACAATCAATTGCATAATAATTCAGTAAACCCACAAGATGAGCACTGGCAAGCCCCCTACCCTTTCCCGAAAATGTAAAGAGTAGTGCATTTTAAACAACCACCTGAAAGAAAACCAAGCCTAGATTATAAATGTGGCTGTGGATTGTAGAGATCGAAAAAGTACAATTAGGAAGGCAACGACAACTTCTTTAATAAGTAAAAACATTCACAGAGAAAGTAAGTTTTAGTTCCACCTCTTTGTAAAACTTTCTCCTGGAGAACTTACGGAAATGTCATTGCATAAAATATTGGTTTCACAAATACATTAGAATATGGGTCAGGTTGATAAATTATACTGGAAATGGCATAACTACAAAATGTTATGTCTTATAGAGCTACATCAAATGACTATTTGTAGAAAATTAAGCCCCATGCACTTAAAACTGGATTCATTTCTTTCTAATTTTATTGAACAGGATTTACCATTAAAGTGGACACTGAGAGACCTTGATATTTTTACATATCCTGCCACGATTTTCTTTGACACCTTGGAAAGTAATTTAAACTCAATAAAATGAAGATAATTGCACTTACCTCACAAAGATGTAGAGGGCATTAATGAGATCACGTCTACAAAGTGATTCAAAGTCTTTAGTTGGTAATATAAATAGCAAGCATAACTACATTTTTCCAGATGTCTAATAATGATAACTGTAAATATGATGAACTGAAAAGTTAAAAGGCTGCCAGTAAAAGTAAAATGTTTTCATTTTAATTGCTAGTCATTTAAATGTTCCCTCTTGCATGTTTGGATTATAGAAAATGCACAGAAGTGTTAATTATGAGTTCCATTTTAATAAGGACATGTCCCCCAAGTTTAGATTCAAGAGTACTTAACTTCTAGCCAGATAAGGAAAAACTGAACTACCTCTTCTTTGCAATTATGTCTAATAAATCACCGTAGATAAAATAAATCACAGCATAAATTTTAATGAAACCTATACATTACTTCTTCAAAATGTTTCTTAATATGAAATACAAGATCATGACTTCAGTTCCAAATCCCATTACTCAATTGTCATACCTTCGGTGTGTCTTTATTCCTGAGCTGATAAAGCCAAATACTAATATCCTCCATTCAGTTCCTATCCTGTTAAATATTTCTCAGGGCAGAAATACTTGTAATAAGTCCCAAACTATTTTTAAGTTCAGAGCCTACACTATAATCCTACTGCTGTCAACCATTTGTGAATTAAAGTACTTATCTTTAAAACTGAATTGCATTTTACATTAAATGAGCCAGAAAAAGCAATGTTGATTCTAACGGGAACAGGCATGATAATCTCCTGGAAAAGATGCTTTTCAAAGCACTGATTCTTGGCAGCTTGGTGGTTCACTGTCTACTCTACTTGGCCATGGGATAAGCATTGCAGACAGGGACTTTGAAATGAGACCAGACATTAGGTCTGGATTCAATAAATACCAGAGGAAAAGAGGTCACTCTGTACAGCAACCAGCAGGGTAATTGCATCCTAAAGGACAGCAGAATTTCTTGTCACGTCCCATGAGAGTGGTTTGGGTTGCATTGATCTGACTGGTTATTGTTGGATCTCATCCAACAGGTTGTCAGAATCCAATAGTCGATCATGCTCCACACACACAAATAAGAAAAGCAAAAGCTGAGACAGAAAAATTCCAGTGACTTCTTGGAAAAAGAAAACAAATTTTATTTCCTTTTAACCTTCCTCTGTAATCCATCAAAATTAATGAGTTCATTGCTGGATATTGAAGTCAAAACAAATGCATTCGGCTTCTGCACATGGGCCCTCGAGCTGAGGTGTCACTGTTGCCATTTCCCATGAGAAACGTTAGTCTGAAGTGCAGGGGTGAGACCTCTGAATGTGGCCCCCTGTGAGCAAGTGGAACTAGACTGAGCACAGAGGAAAAGTTAAAAAGTTTGGAGAATCCTGAAGTTGTAAACCTCAGGTCCAGATGTAAACCTGGGTGGAAAGTGTAACCTGGGTCTCAGACACTGGTTGAAACCCCAACGCTGAACTCTGGAGCAGAGAAAGCAAGTGCCCGGCACCCCGCATGACTCAGACCTGAAGCCCAGCCCTCAGGAGACTGCACCTGAATGGGAAGCCCCTGAGAGGGGGTCGACCCTCAGGCGTCTGTGGGACCTGAGGAGAGGAGCCCTCACAGAATGCCGAGGCCTTAGGTGACCCAGTGATAGGACAGCTGCCCGAGCCATGTGGCTGACAGGGTCTTGGTGCTCTGGCGTGGTGTCAGGCTGAGCCTCTGAGATGGGAGAGCCAAGATCAGGACACTGGACGACCAGTGACCTCCCGGCCCCATGTGATATAAATTGGCGAGAGCTCTCCCAGAGATCTCCATCTCAACCCTGAGACCCAGCTCCACCCAATGGTCAGTAAGCTGCAGTGCTGGATGCCCCATGGCAAACAACTAGCAAGACAGGAACACAACCCCACCCATTAGGAGAGAGGCTGCCTAAAATCATACTAAGTTCACAGACACCCAAAAACACACTACCGGATG
Source organism: Leucopleurus acutus (assembly GCF_964270905.1). Taxonomy (NCBI): domain Eukaryota; kingdom Metazoa; phylum Chordata; class Mammalia; order Artiodactyla; family Delphinidae; genus Leucopleurus; species Leucopleurus acutus. Next base: position 43,922,472 of record NC_139154.1, read on the forward strand.
CAGCCCTGTCCACCAGAAAGACAAGATCCAGCCCCACCCACCAGAACCCAGGCACCGTCCCCTCCACCAGGAAGCCTACACAAGCCACTGAACCAACCTTATGCACTGGAGGCAGACACCAAAAACAATGGGAACTAAGACCCTGCAGCCTGTGAAAAGGAGAACGCAAACACAGTAAGTGAAGCAAAATGAGAAGACAGAGAAATACACAGCAGATGAAGGAACAAGGTAAAAACCCACCAGACCAAACAAATGAACAGGAAATAGACAGTCTACCTGAAAATAATTCACAGCAATGATAGTAAAGATGATCAAAATCTTGGAAACAGAATGGAGAAAATACAAGAAACGTTTAATAAGGACTTAGAAATAAAGAGCAAACAATGATGAACAACACAATAAATGAAATTAAAAATTCTCTAGAAGGAATCAATTGCAGAATAACTGAGGCAGAAGAACGGAGAGTGACCTGGAAGACAAAATAGTGGAAATAACTACCACAGAGCAGAATAAAGACAAAAGAATGAAAGAATTGAGGACAGTCTCAGAGACCTCTGGGACAATATTAAATGCACTAACATTCGAATTACAGGAGTCCAGGAAGTAGAGAAAAAGAAAGGGACTGAGAAAATATTTGAAGAGATTATAGTTGAAAACTTCCCTAACAAGGAAAAGGAAATAGTCAATCAAGTCCAGGAAGCACAGAGTCCCATACAGGATAAATCCAAGGAGAAACACAACACACATATTAATCAAACTATCAAAAATTAAATACGAGGAAAAAATATTAAAAGCAGGAAGGGAAAAGCAACAAATAACATACAAGGGAATGCCACAAGGTTAACAGCTGATTTCTCAGCAGAAACTCTGCAAGCCAGAAGGGAGTGGCAGGACATATTTAAAGTGATGAAAGGGAAAAAACTGCAAAGAAGATTACACTACCCAGCAAGGATCTCACTCAGATTCAACAGAGAAATTAAAACCTTTACAGACAAGCAAAAGCTAAGAAAATTCAGCATCGTGAAACCAGCTTTACATCAAATGCCAAAGGAACTTCTCTAGGCAGGAAACACAAGAGAAGGAAAAGACCTACAAAAAGAAACCCCAACAATTGATAAAATGGTAATAGGAACATACATATCGATAATTACCACAAATGTAAATGGATTAAAGGCTCCAACCGAAAGACATAGACTGGCTGAATGGATGCAAAAACAAGACCCGTACATATGCAGTCTACAAGAGGCCCACTTAAGACCTAGGGACACATACAGACTGAAAGTGAGGAGATGGAAGAAGATATTCCATGCAAATGGAAATCAAAAGAAATCTGTTGTAGCAATTCTCATATCAGACAAAACAGACTTTAAAATAGACTATTACGAGAGACAAAGAGGGACACTACAGAATGATCAAGGGATCAATCCAAGAAGAAGATATAACAATTGTAAATGTTTATGCAACCAATATAGGAGCACCTCAAAACATAAGGCAAATGCTAACAGCCATAAAAAGGGAAATCGACCGTAACAAAATAATAGTAGGGGACTTTAACACCCCAGTTTCACCAATGGACAGATCATCCAAAATGAAAATAAATAAGAAAACACAAGCTTTAAATGACACATTAAACAAGATGGACTTAATGATCTTTATAGGACAATCCATCCAAAAACAACAGAATACACATTCTTCTCAAGTGCTCATGGAACATTCTCCAGGATAGATCATATATTGGGTCACAAATCAAGCCTTGGTAAATTTAAGAAAATTGAAATCGTATCAAGTATCTTTTCTGACCACAATGCTATGAGACTAGGTATCAATTACAGGAAAAATACTGTAAGAAATACAAATACATGGAGGTTAAATAATATGCTACTAAATAACCAAGAGATCACTGAAGAAATCAAAGAGGGAATTAAAAAAATACTTAACAAATGGCAATGAAAACAAGACGACCCAAAACGTATGGTATGCAGCAAAAGCAGTTCTAAGAGGGAACTTTATAACAATACAATCCTACCTCAGAAACAAGAAACATCTCAAATAAACAACCTAACTTGACACCTAAAGCAATTAGAGAAAGAACAAAAACCACACAAAGTTAGCAGAAGGAAAGATATCATAAAAATAAGATCAGAAATAAATGAAAAAGAAATGAAGGAAACAGTAACAAAAATCAATAAAACTAAAAGCTGGTTCTTTGAGAAGATAAAAAAAAAAAAATTGATAAACCATTAGCCAGACTCATCAAGAAATAAAGGGAGAAGACTGAAATCAACAGAATTAGAAATGAAAAGGGAGAAGTAACTAACAACTGACCCTGCAGAAATACAAAGAATCATAAGGGATTACTACAAGCAACTATATGCCAGTAAAATGGACAACCTGAAGAAATGGACAAATTCTTAGAAAAGCACAAACTTCCAAGACTAAACCAGGAAGAAACAGAAAATATAAACAGACCAATCACAAGCACTGAAATTGAAACTGTGATTAAAAATCTTCCAACAAACAAAAGCCCAGGACCAGATGGCTTCACAGGCGAATTCTATCAAACACTAGAGAAGAGCTAACACCCATCTTTCTCAAAATCTTCCAAAACATAGCAGAGGGAGGAACACTCCCAAACTCATTCTACGAGGCCACCATCATCTTGATACCAAAACCAGAGGAAGATGTCACAAAGAAAGAAAACTACAGACCCATATCACTGATGAACATAGATGCAAAAGTCCTCAACAAAATACTAGCAAACAGAATCCAACAACACATTAAAAGGATCATACACCATGATCAAGTGGGGTTTATCCCAGAATGTAAGGATTCTTCAATATACGTAAATCAAACAATGTGATACAGTAGATTAACATACTGAAGGATAAAAACAATATGATAATCTCAATAGATGCACAAAAAGCTTTTGACAATATTCAATACCCATTTATGATAAAAATTCTCCAGAAAGTAGGCATAGAGGGCACTTAGCTCAACATAATAAAGGCCATATATGACAATCGCACAGCCAACTTCGTTTGCAATGGTGAAAAACTGAACCCATTTCCACTAAGATCAGGAACAAGACAAGGTTGCCCACTCTCACCAGAATTATTCAACATTGTTTTGGAAGTTTTAGCCACAGCAATCAGTGAAGAAAAATAAGTAAAAGGAATACAAATCAGAAAAGAAGAAGTAAAACTGTCACTGTTTGCAGATGACATGATACTATATAGAGAGAATCTTAAAGATGCTACCAGAAAACTACTAGAGCTAATCAATGAATCCGGTAAAGTTGCAGGATACAAAATTAATGTACATAAATCTCTTGCATTCCTATACACTAATGATGAAAAATCTGAAAGAGAAATTAAGGAAACAATCCCATTTACCATTACAACAAAAAGCATAAAATACCTAGGAATTAACCTACCTAAGGAGACAAAAGACCTGTATGCAGAAAACTATAAAACACTGATGAAAGAAATTAAAGATGATACAAACAGATGGAGAGATATACCATGTTCTTGGATTGGAAGAATCAACATTGGGAAAATGACTCTACTACCCAAAGCAATCTACAGATTCAATGCAATCTCTATCAAACTACCAATGGCATTTTTCACAGAAGTAGAACAAAAAATTTCACAATTTGTATGGAAACACAATAGACCCCGAATAGCCAAAGCAATCTAGGGAAAGAAAAATGGAGGTAGAGGAAACAGGCTCCTGGACTTCAGACTATACTATAAAGCTACAGTAATCAAGACAGTATGGTACTGGCACAAAACCAGAAATATAGATCAATGAAACAGGATAGAAAACCCAGAGTTAAACCCATGCACATATGATCACCTTATCTTTGATAAAGCAGGCAAGAATATACAATGGAGAAAAGACAGTCTCTTCAATAAGTGGTGCTGTGAAAACTGGACAGCTACGTGTAAAAGAATGAAAGTAGTACACTCCCTAACACCATATACAAAAATAAACCCAAAATGGATGAAAGACCTAAATGTAAGGCCTGACACTATAAAACTCTTAGAGGAAAACATAAGAAGAACACTGTTTGACACAAATCACAGCAAGATCCTTTTTGACCCACCTCCTAGAGAAATGGAAATAAAAACAAAAATAAACAAATAAATGGAACCTAATGAAACTTAAAAGGTTTTACACAGCAAAAGAAACCATAAACAAGACGAAAAGACAACCCTGAGAATGGGAGAAAATATTTACAAATGAAGCAATGGACAAAGGATTAATCTCCAAAATATACAAGCAGCTCATGCAGCTCAATATCAAAAGAACAAGCAACCCAATCCAAAAATGGGCAAAAGATCTAAACAGACATTTCTCCAAAGAAGATATATAGATTGCCAACAAACACATGAAAGGATGTTCAACATCACTAATTATTAGAGAATTGCAAATCAAAACTACAATGAAGTATCACCTCACACCAGTCAGAATGGCCATCATCAAAAAATCTACAAACAGTAAATGCTGGAGAGGGTGTGGAGTACAGGGAACCCTCTTGCATTGTTGGTGGGAATGTAAATTGATACAGCCACTATGGAGAATAGTATGGAGGTTCCTTAAAAAACTAAAAATAGAAGTACCATATGACCCAGCAATCCCACTACTGGGCATATACCCTGAGAAAACCATAATTCAAAAAGAGTCATGTACCACAATGTTCATTGCTGCTCTATTTACAATAGATAGGACATGGAAGCCACCTAAGTGTCCATCGACAGATGAATGGATAAATAAGATATGGCCCATATATACAATGGAATATTACTCAGCCATAAAAAGAAACGAAATTGAGTTATTTGCAGTGAGGTGGATGGACTTAGAGTCTGTCATGCAGAGTGAAGTAAGTCAAAAAGAGAAAAACAAATACCGTATGCTAACACATATATATGGAATCTAAAAAAAAAAAAAATGGTTATGAAGAACCTAGGGGCAGGACAGGAATAAAGACCCAGAAGTAGATGATGGACTTAAGGACACCTGGAGGAGGAAGGGTAAGCTGGGATGAAGTGAAAGTGTGCCATGGACTTATATATACTACCAAATATAAAATAACTAGCTAGTGGGAAGCAGCTTCATAGCACAGGGAGATCATCTTCGTGCTCTGTGACCACCTAGAGGGGTGGGATAAGGAGGTTGGGAGGGAGATTCAAGACGGAGGAGCTATGGGGATATATGTATAGCTGATTCACTTTGTTATAAAGCAGAAATTAACACACCATTGTAAAGCAATTATACTCCAGTAAAGATGTTAAAAAATTATTACAAAAAATAATAAAATAAAATAAAATTAAGAAAACAAGTCCATTTGTAATAACATACAAAAACTTGGCATACCTAGAAATAAATGTAATAAGTAAAAGAAGAGTAAGAGAGATGCAGTAAAAACTACAAAGCATGTTGAAAAAAATAAAAGACCTAAGTAAATGAAGATGTATCTATGTTTATTGATTAGAAGAAAAGATTTTTAGGATGGCAATACTTCTTGTGTCAAACCACAGATCCCATGCAATTCTTATCAAAATCTCAGGTGAACTTTATTTTTCCAGAAATTGACAGGCTGATTCTAAAATTTTATGGAAATTCAAGGGACCCAGAAAATTTCATCTTGTAAAAGGGGAATAAAGTTGGAAGATTCATAGTACATGATTTTAAAACTTACTACAGATCTATAGTAATCAAGACCGTGTGATAGTGGCTTAAAAATAGATTTATAGATAAAGTTAATAGAATTAAGAGTTCATAAATAAACCCATACATTTGCGGTCAATTGAATTTTGGCAAAAATAACAATGCTATTCAATTGGCAAATAAATTAATCTTTTTAGCAACTGGTACTAGCATAGCAGGATATTTACTTGCAAAAGAATAAAGTTGGAATCCTGTTTCACAAAGTATACAAAAGCTAACAAAATGGCTTGAAGAAAAAAATGTAAGTACTAAAACAATAAAATTTTTAGAAGAAAACAGGTGAAAAATTTTGTGACCTTCAATTTGGCAATGGTTTCTCAGTTATGACATCTAAAGTACAGAAATCAAAGAAGACAGATAGATTAGATTTCACTAAAATTAAAAAAAAACTTTGTATTTCAAAGAACACTATCAAGAAAATAGAAGCTTAACCAAAAGAATGAAAGAAGGTATTTGCTAATCATGTGTCTGATAAACTCTAGTATACAGAAAAAAAGAAATTATATTACCTCATGGTAGGCACAAACCAAAAAAATCTATATACACATCCAAAAAAAAGAGCAAGGAATCTAAACACAGCACTAAAGATAATCATCAAATCACAAGGGAAGAGAGCAAAAGAAGAAAGAAACAAAAAACAAAACTATCTTGAGAAAAAAGAACAAAGCTGCAGTTATCGCACTCCCTGATTTCAACCTATAATACAAAACTACAGTAATTAAAGCAGTATGATACTGCCATAAAAACAGACAAATATATCAATGGAAAAGAATAGAGAGTCCAGAAGTGAACCCACACTTATATGGTCAATGACAAAGAGGCAAAAATACACAATGGGGAAAAGACAGCCTTTTCAATAAATGGTGTTGGAAAAAACTGGACAAATACATGTGAAATAATCAACCTGGACTACTTTGTTACACCATATAGAAAAATAAACTCAAAGTGGGTTAAAGACTTAGATATAAGGCCTGAAATGATAACTCCTTGAAGAAAACATAGGTAGTACTATCTTTGACATTGGTCTTTGAAATACTTTTTGGATATGTCTCCTCAAGCAAAGGAAACAAAATAAAAATAAACAAATGGAACCACATCAAACTAAAAATCTTTTGCACAGTGAAGGAAACTAGCAATGAAACAAAAAGGCCACCTACTGAATGGGGAAGATATTTACAAACAATATATCTGATAAGGGGTTAATATCTAAAATATACAAAGCACTCATACAACTTAACTTAAAACATTATAATCTGATTATAAAAATGGGCACAGGACCTGAGTAGATATTTTTCCAAAGAAGACATACAGATGGCCAATAGACACATGAAAAGATGCTCAACATCACTAATCATCAGAGAAATGAAAATCAAGTCCACAATGAGATGTCACATCACATATGTCAGAATGGCTATTATCCAAAAGACAACAAATAACAAATATTGGTGAGGATGTGTAGAAAAGGGATTACTTGTACCCTGTTGGTAGAAATGTTAATTGGTGCAGCCACTATGGAAACAGTATGGAGATTTCTCAAAAAAATAAAAATAAAATTATGGTACAATCCAGCAATTCCACTTCTGGGTATTCTTCCAAAGATAACAAAAACAGTAATTCAAAAAAGGTATATGTACCCTTTTTTTCATTATTCACCAAGGGAGCAACTGAAGTTACCATCAATAGATAGATGGATAAAGAAGATGTGTTGTATATATATATAAAAAAGCATACTACTCAGCCACAAAAAAAGAATGAAATCTTGCCATTGTGATAACATGGATGGACCTAGAAAGTATTATGCTAAGTAAAATAAGTCAGGAATCTAAAAACAAAACAAAATGACAAAAAAAAAAACAGAGTCATAAGTACAGAAAACAAACAGGTAGTTAATAAGAGGGGAGGGGAGTGGTGGGAATGAGTGAAATAGATAAGGGAAATTAAGAGGTACAAACTTCCAGTTACAAAATAAATGAACTAGAATATAGGAATACAGTTAATGTAATATCTGTGCGTAGGCTGATGGGAACTAGACTTATCATGATGTTCATTTTGTATAGAAATATAAAATCACTACGTTGTACACCAGGAACTAACATAGTGTTGTAGATCAATAATACTTCAAAAAACTCAACAACCAACCAAACAAACAAACAACAAATCTGATCTCTGAAAAAAAGATCATATTTGTAGTTATGAGAGGAGGGGGCAGCGGTAAGGGGAATTGGATGAAGGTGGTCAAAAGTTACAAAGTTTTATTTATACGATAAATAAATACTAGGGATGCATGTGTAATATGATGAATATAATTAATAGTGCTATGTCATATATGAAAGTTTTTAAGAGAGTAAATCCTAAGAGTTATCATCCCAAGGAGAAAATATTTATTTTTTTTTTATTTTGTATCTATATGAGATGATGGATGTTCGTAAACTTATTGTGGCCATCATTTTATGATGTATGTAAATCAAATAATTATGCTGTACACCTTAAACTTCTATGGCGCTGTATGTCAACCATATCTCAATAAAACTGGAAGGAAAAAAATATCCACATATTAGTGGATTGGTGCATTTCAAACCTGGGTTGTTCAAGGATCGTGTAGTTTACATCACTTTGCTCAGAGCCTTCTAATGACTTCTCATTCTACTCAAGATACTTAGGTTAGTATAAATTCTAGTGTTTTTTCTTTTTTTCAGCTTGAATTATTTCTGATATGAAATGTCTTATTTCTCTGGTCACTATTAAGAGTATTTCCTTTTCACTGGTTTTCAACAGCTGGATTTGGATCTCTCTTGGTATATGTGCTCTTTTGTTTTTTATGTTTATCCTCTTAAGGTTCTTTGAGTTACTTAGGTTTTTGTATTTATCGCTCATCTAATCTGGAAAATGTTCAATCATTATTTCATCAAATATGTCTTCTGTCCAAATCTTTTTCCATTTATTTATTTATTTTTTTTTACTCTTTTGCATGTGTGTTAAACATCTTTGTATTGTCCCATAGGTCACTGAGGCACAATTTATTTTTATTAGCTTTTCTTTTCTTTGTGATTTAGCTTTGATAGTTTCTATTTCCTTCTCCAAATAAACTGATTTTTTTCCTAGTATTCAACCTGCTGTTAAACCTATCCAATCAATTTTTTTTTCACTGAAGGGTTTATATTTTTTAGTTGCAAATTTTCAATTTGGTCCTATTTGGGAGCTTCAATTTCTTTATTGAGATTCCATATTTGTTACCTCATTATGTCAAAGAATATTCCAAAATATAGTGATCAACAATAACGATTTAGAAAATACATTAGAAAAATATGCTGAACTCACACTGGCAAATATTAAACAAACCATAAAATTGCTATTACAAAGTATTTTTTATTTGACCTTATTCATTAAAAGGACAATTTATTGATTTGGACATGATTGTGTGATTCATTTCATATTTAATCAATTTATTATTAGCAGGTCTGATTTAGAAATGATCACCAGGAAATAACTACTGGGGTGACTCTTGACACTGAACTAAAGTACACGGCTAAAGGTTGTGTGAAAACTGTGAATGTATTCTGCGGTTTCTGGGATTAGATATATCAGGGTAATACAGGAAAGACAATATTGCTTGAATTGTGCTAGAAACTATTCTGTTTAAATTCTTCAAATCATCAGACGTAAAATGATAAGAGCAGAATACAATTCTCAGAGATTTGTGTTCAAAAGTAACCTTCTATACTTAAGAAAAAATATATATATGTACATACACATATACATTTATAAAAATATATGTATTTTTATTTATTGTTAACATTTTATTAAACAAATAAAACTAATTATGTTTCATTATTTTATTTTCCATTTTTTTGTTATTTTTTATATATATTCAATACTATTCTGAATCTTACATCTCAGCTATAAAGAAAATTTACAGTTTCCCCAAATTTGACTGCCTCGGAATGTAAATAACATATCCAATAAAACATTATGAAACTAAGTAATCTTTCCTAAACTATCAATTATTAAAGGAAATTAATTTATATCACTAGAGGAAGGATTGAATTGACTTTGCATTCTCATGTCAGAAGTTATAATTACAAACTCATTTTCAAATAAAGGAACATTAAAGAAAATGCAGCCAAAATAAAATAATTATGTTAAAAAATTTATAAATAAAACATTATATTGTTTTCCTGGATCTTATTATGATTATGGTATTTATTGTAATTTCTTTTCTCATTATGAATAAATGTTTACTAATTTTATATTTTTTCCCTATAGAAGTGTTTGTCAAAATTGTATATGCTTGAGGCCAGAACAGAGTGAGAGAGAACTCACACAATTATGCACACTTCTATGTGGGAATGAACATAAAAATGTAATTCATAACCCCCAAATATAAGAATATTTAGCAAACAAATGCTAAATATTTTTTCTCTTTACCTTTTACTCTTCCCCCTTTCTTCTTCCTCTCCATTATCCTTCTGTGTCCAATATCCTCCAGCTTTTTTGCAGTCAGCTATTGATACATTAATGACTTTAGTTTTAGAATTTTTAAACTTAAGCTACACTTTTAATGAGGGTGAAGACATCAATCAAAGAGGACCTAGTAGTGATCTTAGTATATGAGAAAACATGGCCAACTAGAGCTCTCAACCCACATACATCTCCAATTAGTTGTGCTACTTTGGACACGTTATTTGAACTCGCAGGTTTCACTTTCCTCCTTTATAAAATGGAGTCGAAAAGCTGTGTGGGTGTTTGTTAATTTCCAATAAAGTAGTGCAAAGGTAAGCACAAGGAAAATATAAAAGTTTCAAATTTTTATTGCTTACTTTGTGTCTTAATAAAAGCTTTCTATGAAAAAAATGTATATACCAGAAGAAACTGTAAAAAAAGACAACAGATACAAAAACAATATTTTTAAGGCACATACTGAAAGAAAGAGGATACCTCCCAAGTAAAAACTGTCAGATAAGAAGAGAAACTTTCACAGAGTAAAACGAGTTAAATAAACACAGTTGTCTTTGTAATTCGGCGAGCATCTCGTGAAGGAGGCAGAGAGGAAGCTCAGTCCTCTGGCGTCCCAGTGAGCACGTGGTCGAGTCTCCCCCTGCAGGAGCTGCTGCTAACACGGAGGCCTGGGGTACATGACCAAATACCAGGTCATAGGGAACACGAAATTTAGTGAGAGGGTAAGGATCTTCTGTCAGCTTTGGCATCCATTTCCCAGTCACTTGACACTTCCCCAAAGACGTCGGCGGAGCATCTGCTCTGTTGACAGCATGAGCTGCTTGACATTTCTTCTGAGGAATGAACGATTAGGGTTCTTGGAAAGCAGGATGGAGCCCGGCAGGCAGCCGCACAGCTTCCGTCCACCTCCGCAAACCGCCTCCCAAACGTCATGGACGCGATTACATTCAAATTTTTCTCTTAATAAGTAAGTGAAGGGCTAAACCACAGCCTGCTTCTGATAACAGATCTGCTCTGGGCACAGTTCCGAGGTTTCCACACTGACGGCAGGAAAGGATGAATGAAAGGTTTTCTTTCGAAAGCATGTGTGTCTGGTGCAGGCCTTGGGGTGGACCCGGACCACACAGAGTTGATCGCCTGTTTGTATGACATTTTCTCATTACTAAGACAGGTTTTGAGTTACTATGCTGCTTATTTCTTGAAGAAAGTGTATATAATGGTATCAAATGCCTATAGTAAAAACTTAAAAACTTGCAAGACATATAAGGAAAAATAAATCAGCCTCCACATTTCCAGGATACACTGCAATGTTAGCCACTGTCACCAGGTTCTCATGTATCCTTTAAGCAGCATTTATAGATTTACAGCATTTTTTTTCTTAATGACTGCTTGGTATTCCATTGCATGAAGGTATTTTCTAAAATTCCTATATTGTGTGGCATTTACATCATACCAATACTGTTTGGATAAAACTACTGCAATGAACAGCCTCACACATTCAGGGAAGGGCAACCAAATTTGGTTAAGAGCCTGGAGTGTAGAGTCAAACTATCTGGAATCAGATTTGAGCTCTTCTTTTTTTTTTTTTTTTTTTTTTACTAGCTTTGATCTTGGGCAACTCACTTAACCTTTATTTGGTTTAGTTTCCTCATAAGTAAAATGGTATAATAAAGTAGTACTGGCTTCATAGAGTTTCGTGAGGATAAAATTAGCTGATGAGTACATATGTAAGTGGAATACCTAGGCCAGTATTGATACACCTTTTATTTTTGTTTTTGTTTTTGTTTTTGTTTTTTTTGCGGTACGCGGGCCTCTCCCGTTGCGGAGCACAGGCTCCGTACGCGCAGGCTCACCGGCCATGGCTCACGGGCCCAGCCGCTCTGCGGCATGTGGGATCTTCCCGGACCGGGGCACGAACCCGTGTCCCCTGCATCGGCAGGCGGACTCTCAACCACTGCGCCACCAGGGAAGCCCTGATACACCTTTTAAAAGGTATCACATACTTCTATTCCCACCCACAGAATATGAAAGAGCCAGTTTTCATTCTTCCTCAGTAGCAGAATATTCTAACATACAAATAACCTTTGCAATTGATAGGATGAAAATTACATTTCACTGTTGTTTAAAATTTTATTTCTTAATTACAAAAAAAATAAGGGTATTTATATGTTCTGCACCATTTTAACTGATTTTTTGGTGAACTCTCTATTTCCTTTCCCTATTTTACCATTTTGTTGTTCATCATTTTTCTATTAACTCACGGAGATGCTCTATATCTTAAATATGACAACTATACTTCTATCCGTGTGGTTTTTATCTGTTGACATTTATTTTGATACTTATATTAGGCCAAGACTTTAAAAAATTATCTATTTTAATAATACCAAATATCAGTAAATATTAGTAAATTAAAATATCAGTATTTTAATGTATGACTTCTGGTTTCTTTTATGTGCCTTAGAAGACCTTTCATCCTCCTTTAGTAGAATGGAACAGAGAACCCAAGGGGAAAATCACCATACTTGGGTATTCAATTTGTTTTAGAAGTGATTCTGTAGATCAGTGGGAAAAAGACTGTTTTTCCAAAGGAAGATTGGATATCCATATGAAAAACAAAAGTTATTTGGCCTCTTTGTCACAGTACAGCAAGTCCCCTACATATGAATGAGTTCCATTCCGAGAGTGCATTCCTTAAGTCCAATTTTTTCATAAGTCCAACAAAGTTAGCCTAGGTACCCAACTAACACAATTGCCTATAAAATACTGTACCACAATAGGTTTATAATATTTTTCACACAAATAATACATAAAAAATATACCAAAAAATAGAGAAAACATTTTTAATCTTATAGTCCAGTCCCTTGGAAAGTACAGTAGTACAGTACAACAGCTGGCATACAGGGGCTGGCATCAAGTGAACAGGCAAGAAGAGTTACTGACTGGAGGAGGGAGAGGAGGTGGGAGATGGTAGAGCTGAAGGATCATCAGTAATAGGAGACGGAGGGCAAGCTGCAATTTCACTCACGTCTGACACTGATGGCGCAGGTTCTGGTTCCTTGCTGGATTCAATTCTATCTACCCTCTTGAAAAAATGATCCAGTGATTTCTGGGTAGTAGCTTTTTTTTACTTGTCATGGATGACACAGTAGCACTGGATTGCATTCTGAATGGCTGCTGCAACCTTCGTGTACAATTCTACATTTGGGTCCTGTGCCTCAAAAACTAACAGTGCCTCCTCAAATAAAGAAAATCCCCTTGCCATTTCCTGCATCGTGAATCTCTTTGGTTCTTCAGTTACTTCTTCCTCTTGTCTCTCTTTGTCCTTTCTTGGTGCTTGGAGCTTCTTAGCAGTACCAGCTATATCACTGTTGCTTTTACACTTGCTTCTGGACATCCAGAAATAAAGATACGGTACTACTGTACTCTATACAGTACTGTACAGTAAAGTACACAAAAGCATAACCACTTGTAGAGGTGTATGCATGTGACAGTGTACACCAGACACGTGAACTAACTTACGTGATTGATGTGTGAATGCATGTTTGCATCTTTGAAAGTTCGCAGCTTGAAAGTTCGTGTGTAGGAGACTTACTGTACACACAAAATCAAATTCTGGGAGATTGTATACCTATATGTGAAAGACACAACTTTCAGAAAACCATGGAGAAGAATATATTCATGACCTTGGGGTAGGAAAATAGAATAAAAGAAACTGATATGATGAACCATAAAGGAAAGTTTGACAAAATTTGACTACCAAAAGTAAAAATTTACCTCCATCAAAAGCTACAATTAAAAGGAAAACCCACAGAGTAGAAGACGCTTACAACTCATGTAATCAACAAAGGCTTTATTTCCAGAATATATAAAAAATGTCTTCAAATCAATAAGAAAAAATACATTATTGAAATGTAGGTAACACAGTTTAAACAGAAACTCCATGAAAGAACATATCCAAATGGTTAATGTGAAAATGTGTGATGACTCATTAGTAAGCAGGGAAATGCAAATTCAATAAAAATAAAATGTCACTGCCTATCTACTACAAAAGACTGATAATGCCAAATGCAGAGAGAACTTAGAACACATTGCAAGTGTAAGTGCAGAAGCATTACTACGTCAGCAAAGAGTTTAGCATCACCACGTGAAAGAGGATGGTAACTTGGGCAGGGTGTGCAGTTGAAGTGGTGGAAGGTAGTAACATTATGTACATATTTTGAGGAGAGATGATAGATTTGCTGCTGGAATGTACGTGGTGAGGAAGAAAAAGATAGAGTGAAGCATCATTTCAAGGACTGGTCTGAACAAATGGATGAATGAGGTTGTCATCAATCAGTGTAGGAAAGACTGTAGAAGGGCTATTATTTTTCATGGAGGAGGGGATGGTTCAGTAATTCAGTTTCCTGCCATGTTAATTTGAAATACCAGTTATGAATCCAAGTGGCAGTGTCAAATAGGTAGTTGCAGATACAAATCTGGAGTTCAGGGATAAGAACCAAGCTAGGAAACTATACTTGGATTCATCAGTAAAGGGAAAGTATTCAAAATTATGTAACTGGAAGTAATTACCAAGGCAGTGAATATAGGGAATGAAGAAAGTCAGTAAGAAGACTGACCACTGAAGTTTAAATGTTTGTGGAGGTGAGGAAGAACCAGCCAAGGGTATGGAGGATTGGTAGTGAGAAAGAAGGGCAAGCAGGAGATGGTGATAACTTGGAAATCAATCAGAAAAAAATAGTTTTAGGAGGAGACAGTAATCAGCTGTTAAATTCTGTTGATAGGCAAGGCAAGGCGAGAACCAAGAATTGAGGCCATTGGTGATCTTGAAAAGACAATTTTTGGAAGCCTGGTGGAGATGAAATCCTAAATGAAATGGGTTCAAAGTAGGGGAGAAACCAGTGGTAGAATATAGACAACACTTTTGAAGAGTTTTGCTGTAAGGGAAGGGAAAGAAAAGGCAATAACAAGAGAGGGAAGTAGAGTAGAGAGAATAGGATATGTGTATGCTGATGAGGGCGATACAGTAGAAAGATAAATTATAACGGCATAAAAAAGACCAGATATGGAAGCAATAACCTGGAATGGGCAAAATTCATGAAATCTCATGTGCAAGTTGACAAACTTCTGTTAGGAGTAGAAGTAATTCATTTATTATAAAACACCAGAGAAGAAAGATCATTGGAGCACGGCTGCAGATAGGTGGTCAGATGTATTAATAGAAGCTCCTGAAATATTTTCTAATCACTTTTACTTTCTCAGTAAAATAGGAAAGAAAGACATCGGCTCTACATAGAGAAAGGGGAGGTCTACAGGGATTTTTTTAGGAGAGAGAAAATGATATGCTGTTATCTTCCAGAAGAGTGGGAGAGTGAATGGGCAAGAGAATTGTAATAAGAATGCCAGGAAGCAGTAAAATACTAATTTGCACAGATTTTTATGTAAATATGCAACAATATGACTTTTTAAATCACCAAACAGTATTTTTTTCTTTTATATACTAAAATCATTTATTGTGTTCTGAGAATACTAGATGGACCAGATGTATGTGGTCATTGTTTTTAGGGAGCTTACAAAACTCTTCCTCCTCTGAGGTCCTCTTGGGAAGCTAAAACATTATTTCCATTCACAGTAAAGTACTGAGAAAACAGGTTTTCGTTCATTCTTTAGATATGCATTCAGAACATACAAACACAAAAACTATACGAAGAAATTTAATTTCTGACGTATTTCATTTTAAAGGACATAATTATTCTCATATTATTTCAAAGTAAATTATCTGTGAATTGCTTATTTCTTATCTGTCTTCTGGATTTTAGGGGCAAAGAGGGCAAAAACGTTTTCAACACCATTCAATCTTCAGGTCCTGGAATGGTGCTAGCACACGGTAAGAGCAAAGTGACTATTTGTTGAACATATAAATTAATGGAAGGAACACAGTATATCAGAATATGCTACTTGAAGAAATACCTGAAGAGAAAAAAGAATCCCACATATTTTCCATTTCTATATTCTACACTATTTTGTTGAAGTGGAGACTTAATAAATATTGGATAAATGTGATTAACCTATTCAAAATATTTTGACTATAAGACGTATGTAGCCCTAGAATATCACAGGAGTAGAGTATAATGGAACTTACAGAGAATTTTGCTAGATATTGTTTAAAAAGATTAAGAAAAGTTCTCAGCTCACTGAATTTCCATCTTCAGCAAATAAAGAAAATGTCATTAATTATTAATGAAAGCCTTTTCACTTATTAATCTGTGAATTGTACGTGTAAGATGAATTCGCTGTTAATAACAAAATGTGAATATGAAAGATAACATGCCTAACTATCAAGTTTGCTGAACAAAGTAAAGTTCTTACCTCTCCTGGGAATGAATTTCATTAGGAAAAATACATTGAGTATTGTTAAAAGTGGAGAACAATTGGGCATGGATGAGGAAGTTATGACATTGATGCATATTCCTCTATAAATACTGAGATTTATCCTGTGCATCATTCAATACATATTTTTTAAAAATAGAGTTAAAGGACCTCATATCAGTGATCTAGGAACATAATGTGAGAAACATGATAAATTAAATGATTGATTGTTCATGTTTTAATGCTTCACACATTCACTGATACTGAAAAAAAAATGGTTCATTTATTTAGGCTCATTAATTATGAACTTAGGATCATTTAGGGATAAAAAAAATAAAACTTCCAAGTTAATATTTTGTTGTCAGTTTCTGAGTAAGTTTCTTAAGAAAACTGGTGAACTGGTTAGCTATGGAATCCATTATTTCAAGTTTCTCATTTTGACTTCAATGTGAAAGTTTACTTATTTATTTATTAAATACAAGCTGTGGTGTAATTTATTTATCTATTAAATACAAACTAGTGTATTATGTTTTAATTATGAAAACATCTGTAAAATATGTATGCTTTTTATTGAATTAAACAATTAAAGAGATATATTTTGTACTACCAAAAGTCAAATTTCAATAGGACTACACTGGGTTGCTTAATGGCTTTTTAAATTTTGTAAACATGACTAATTCTCTTTTATTGACGACTTAACAACTTAAAATCATGCAAATATAATTTACTTTGCCTTGGCACTAACCCAGACAGCACCTGCAGTAAAGCATGCGGTTCTCTATAAATGACACTTCTCCTCAACAGGTGAAAAGACAACTAGTAAGTCTAGTAAAATTCTTTTCCTCTAAAAATAGTGATGATCTCAATAAGTTATTGCTACTCATTGACTATGGTCAGAGTCCTATAAGTTTCAGGAATGAAATTTCTGTCGGCAGCCTTACACCTCCCTACTTGCAAGGAATGTGCAAGTTAGGGGACCCTGGTCTTCTCTCTTGGTCTGTTTCCTATAAGTGGGACTCCTTGAGGATGGACTATGTTTCTAAGATCTCTGGCTTTCTTTTCAGACAGAATGCTTGAAATTACTCAGCTATATATTTAGCATGTCCACCATTACACTCAGCACTCCGAAATAGATATTGCCTCTGTCATCATTTTTTTTTTAATGTATCAGTTTTCGGGCGTTTTTTAAAAAAATCAAAACCACTTTACTGAATCATCACACCTTGCATGTGCATTGTAAACAATAAATCCAAACATCAGTTAAGGGCAACACTACATTACTAATTGCATTGTAACCAAGATAAACCATTCTTCATCTGAAAAAACTTTCCCATCTTCATCATATATTTTTTTTTCAATGACTAGAACATTAAGTCTTTCATTGTGGACCTGTATACTTATATATATTTATTTTATGTACATTTGGTAGATTTTGTGTGTGTGCATGTGGCATCATTTATTGAATCATTTTAATGATTTTTGAATGTCTGACCTGGCATTGGTACATCACCTCTGTTTGTTTGAATGAGTTTCTGACTTTAATCTTGGCTTGAAGGCTACGGGGTTATTAGCAAAGTGTTGCTCCTATATCATACAATCCCTACTGCTTTCCCACTATATCATCACTTCACTGATTAGGCAGAGTTCATTGTACTGCTCCAACATGAGCAAAGATTCTTTTCAAGAGAACCTGACCTTTCTATAACTTTTTTTTTTTTTTTTTTTTTTTTTTTGCGGTACGTGGGCCTCTCACTGCTGTGGCCTCTCCCATTGCGGAGCACAGGTTCCGGACGCGCAGGCTCAGCGGCCATGGCTCACGGGCCCAGCCGTGGAGCGGCATGCGGGATCCTCCCAGACTGGGGCACGAACCTGTGTCCCCTGCATTGGCAGGCGGACTCTCAACCACTGTGCCACCAGGGAGGCCCTCTATAACTTCTTGCTATTGATAATTACCTGAATTGAACTTATTTCTAAGAACTGCACCACCATTCTCACATTCATGAAAAAGAGCCAGCTTTCTCTTTGTTTTATACACAATCAAAAGCTATGAAATAGATGTGTCTTCTCTGGTCAGCACTTAACCAGTAAGGCGACTGGCTACCTGAATCCAGTTCCTCTCTCAAACTCACCAGTATGATAACTTACTTCAACTCTATATGGGGATAGTAAAAGGGAGGGGAAAGAATTGCTACAATAATGGGGCTTTAA
This sequence comes from Leucopleurus acutus, assembly GCF_964270905.1. NCBI lineage: Eukaryota > Metazoa > Chordata > Mammalia > Artiodactyla > Delphinidae > Leucopleurus > Leucopleurus acutus. The sequence continues at coordinate 43,941,231 of NC_139154.1, forward strand.
CACCATGTAAAAAAACATCAGTTTGAGAGGAAGTGTTTTCCCCAAATATTCCATGTCTTTCCATATCCTAACTCACTGGGTTTAGCCACTAAGCTTATGGTCAACCAAGAATGTGATTATTCTTCTACCATGAAGGAGATCAACATTGCTGCCTTACTGTCACGAGGCCACTTCCCCAACGATAACAACTGCTCTTCTCGATCATCTTCTGGGAATACCATGACATAATACAGATTTGGCTACCCAGAAGTCTAAGATATATTACAACAGTGCATTTACCAATTCCATTCTAGTTCCATACTGTACCTAAGGCTAGGGTTTTCCAATGTTCCATCCCAAATTATTTCAAGCCACTTGGTCCAGAACAGTTTTTTAGAGATTCTGTAATGGGGTCAAATGACCACATCAAGGCTGATGTAAATTTCAATAAATACATGGACCAATTTGAATACAATTCACTTGCCATGATCAGATTTTAAGAATAAAATTATCTATAAAGCCAAAGAAAATAAACATATGCAATTTTCGAGTCAATCTAAACAAAAAAATGTTAAAATAAATCAAACTCCCCTATGAGCATATCGTATATTAGCATACTTCTTCCTGGAACAAGAAGTCACATATTCCTATGTTCCTTAAAAAAAAAAGAAAAAAAAAAAAAGAGGGAGGAGGAATAGGGAGAAGAAAAAGAGAGAAAAAAAAGGAAGAAAAGCATGTTCCATGTCAAAATTCTCCAGAAGTGTAAATGCAATCATACCAATTAAGGACAAGCATCAAATTAATGTCTAAGGGTTCTTTAGTGGCTCATATTCTGGCATGAACAAGGTACCAGAATGCGGAGTACAGAGGCTCCTTGTCATTTGTCTTGCTGTGTTTCAGAGCATCTAAGTGCCTACTCTTCTATAATCAAGTTTCCTTTCCTTCTACACTCTAAAACTTTTCTACCAATGCTGCTTTCTCCTGACAGTAGGGTGTTTATATTGATGACAGGCAATCCTACTGGCAAAATACATTGATTTATAATTTGGACAACTCCAGTTATTTGATCTCCAGATAGTGCTTGATCTCATTCAGTCATATTTGGGTGTCTTCAATTTCCTGATATCCCTAAACATGTATCAACCTAATTCTGTCTGTTCTTCCAACTTGGGAGGTGCCCTCACAATAGTCCTTGGAGTCCCTCTTGATGTATAAATGTCTTCATTGTTTAGATTGTTGGGAAAACAGCTGTGCTTAATTTTCTCTGTTGAATGGCCTTTTACTTTTTTTTTATAATATATGTCTCAGACCCTGCCGGAATCCTCTGTTGAAAGAAATGTGCTGCCTTTCATTTCTGGTTCTGTCAGAACATTTCTCTTTTTGTTCTCCTGAGTAGGGAAATTGTTTCTAAGAGTATGACTTCTCTGAACCCCAAATCTAGCCCAGATCTGGATTCTACTTATTGAGATCTGCCTGTTTTCCCCCTGGTTCATATCATCCATCCTTTATCTTGCCTTATTTTATAAAATTTATACAACATATTCTTTGAGAAAACTACTGGGGTCCAGGGCAGGCCACTCCAAAATGCACCTCAATTTTATATTGATAATTTGGAGTTAAAGTTACCTAAGAAATGGCCGATGCAAGAGGAACCCTTTGACTCCCGGTCTCTGTCTTCTTGAAACCAGGAAATAAATCTCCCATATGAAAGGTGTCCTCTCTGTACAGGGAGGTATAAAAATATCCTTATCATCAGAGATAGGGAATTCAGAGTCCAGAAATCTGTATACATAAACCTTGTTACTTTGTTAATTTACTACCCAAGCCCAAACTTTGCTGAAGTCCCTTATTAATTAAGCACCCAAACCTATTGCTTTATCTTGTCAACTCCTCACAAATTTATTGGTTCTTTGTGTAAAAAGATATAAAATCTGCCTGCTTTGGGTCACTCTCTGAGCATCATTTTATGATCCCCTGTACACATGAAATGAAATTGGGTTTTCTCTTGTTAATCTGTCTTGTGTCACTTTTATTATTAGTCCAGCCACAAGAACTCAAGAGGGATAGAGGGGGGAAATTTCCTCCTCCCAACAGAATGGGTAATACTGGTGACTCTGTTTATAATAATCAATTTACCTTGAAACTCACTCAACAATAATTTAATTTGAGCATCTTACACGGATACTCCTAGTCTTCTATTATACCTGTTCCAATAGTATATAAGCTGTTATTATAATTTATCACAATCTTCAAGGATACAGTTTTCCATTCGTTTTTAGTGTGTACTGTATCTGTAGCTTTGAGATGGCATTTCTCAATAGTTTCCTGGGTCCTAGCTCCATCCAAAGGAATTATTTCAGTCCGATCTCTGTGATCTTAACTATATTCTTCTGTGAGCTTTCTCAAGCCCTGATCACTTTTTCTGGCTTGCTTATCAATAAAAATATTTACCTCTTGTCTAGCCAAAACCTTAAAAGTAGGTAAATCTTGGTATATTGTGTCCTAAGTACATTTTTTTTTACCCTTTCATTTGAACCGTGGCCTCTGAAACCTTGAATTTCTTTGAGGAATATGCCTTTTCTCTTTTTGCTTGGCTCTCCTAGATCATCCTCAGTCGTTTTCAAAGACAGACTTTTCTTCAGATACCATCTCCTATTCATCTAAACCATGCTTCAGTTTCTCTACCATTTTCCTATGCTCCAACACTGTTTTCATACCAGGCTAATTTTCAAGATTAATTCACCCAGGCATAAGCTTTCTTGAATACTAATAATTGAAGAGGTAGTTCAAGTATTTGTGATCAGCTCTCCTCTAGCTGTATCTGTGTGAAGGTTATATATTCCAGCCTGGCAGGAGCCTTCATTTCTACTTGTATGTTCGTCAATACAATCTATCATATTTCAGTACATAGGGCTACTATTTGGATTTCCAATATTCACAAGCTAATTATCAAATGATGGGTATAACTTTAAGGTATGTTAATAATAATAACAAAGGACATATAATTTTCTAGCTGGCCTTGCATCAGCCCTGGTGAAAAATAGTAGTTACAACCTCACAGCTTTATAAAAAAAAAAAAATCTTAGTAACCTACAAACCTGTCTGAGAAACAACATAGAGGTCATTAACTGCACAGAAGTTACTCTAAACTGGGTATTAACAAGCTTTAAAGAAAACTATGAAGATAAGATATCGTGTACTGGTTTCCTCAAAATGTCTCCACATATAACTTTAGACTTCACAATTCTTAAGTTTCACTGCTTGACGAATGAGTTGTGAGGATATGAGGATACTACAAAACCAAACCCACAGGTCTCGCCACTGAAGCGACAGGACCCATGACTGTGAACCTTAGGATGGAGTAGAGCAATTGTGAACCTCCAACAGACAGGAGAAAGAAAGGAGGAGGACCATACACACTCAGTCTCCTCTTCCCAACCTCACTATCAAGGTAAGCTCTCCTTCCTCCTGGGGGTGAGTTATGGAGGGGCCAGAGACCGGCCTGAAGTAGTATCCCAGTGGGCATCCTGCTCTACAGATGGACATTTCGGATGCGGGCAGGTCATGGGGGAACTTCCCATTTCTGAAACTAGTAAGCACACTTATACATGTTCTTCAAGGAAAGGCTTTTGACTGATGGAGAACAAACAGTTTCACATTAAGCCCCATTGTGTACTCAAGCTCTCTGTATCAGAGAACTCTTCTGGACCTTCACTCATAGAAATATAAGACAAGGAAATCCAAATGTAACAGGAGGATCTGTGGCCATCTAATTCTGCTGTCCTGTTAGCTTAACCCAGAGCGATGTCTTCTTTTCTGTGTGAATTTTCTTCTGAATTTTCTTGATCCATTAAAAGACAGACTCATGCTTTCTACCTGCTGGAGTCAATCACAGACCTCTGCTGCTCCTAAAGCTGCCTGTGGTGTGAATGTAGACAAAGCAACTTTAATCTGATTTGTGCTGTCCATTGTTGGGTGATATCTCTATTTGCAAGCAAGCAAGAGAGCAACTACTCAGAGGAGATGGATTTTTTTTCCCTAGATAAAGGTATAGTATGGGATTTATATAATAGTAGCAACTTTATTTTGACTAGTAGGTATTTTTGCTTGGTTCCTGAGATCCCAGCAGCCTTTACTGAATTTCCAGAAATAAAAGGTAGGGACTGAAAGAAAAATACAATAGAAATTTATCTCTAATGGTGGTAGAATAATAGCTTATCACATTGAAAGAACAGCATAGTCTTAATTAACATGTATAAGAATTGGGTTGATATTGCTACTAACCCCTTTATGTTATAAAAAAGAAATCTGGCGCAGTTGTTTTCATCTAAAAAATTATTAAGGGACCAATACATTCACACGGCCAGTGTGGTCGTCTTCACTGGGTATACGGCTTAGTTTCAGTGCCTTGAGAGTTACTACCAGTCGGTTTTGGTTTCTGAGATTTTCTAGAATGTGTGCCTTAACATAGTGCCTGATGTAGGGTTTATCATTTCAGTAGCCACATCAGGAATTTATTCTATACCACATCTGGAAAGGTAACATGTATGCTCTCTGAGGTAGCCTTGCGCTGTTGAGTTATCTTCCTAGATAATATATCCCACACACATATTTTTTGGAGCTGGACTAAACTTGAAGGTATTATAGTAGCTTCCCTAAATATTTCTAACCTGAGATGATAATAATTATAATAGTAGTAATAAGTCTATCACTTTAGGTATTATCATAGACACAGAATTTATCTATTAGTTACCAGTTAAAATTAAACTGATTTACACTCTATATTTAAAAGATATTAATATACTCTTCCATATATTTCTGTTAAAAACCTGAGAAATGGGGCTTCTCTGGTGGCGCAGTGGTTGAGAGTCTGCCTGCCGATGCAGGGGACACGGCTTCGTGCCCCGGTCTGGGAAGATCCCACATGCCGCGTAGCGACTGGGCCCGTGAGCCATGGCCGCTGAGCCTGCGCGTCCGGAGCCTGTGCTCCGCAACAGGAGAGGCCACAACGGTGAGAGGCCCGCGTACCGCAAAACAAAAACAAAAACAAAAACCTGAGAAATGGATAAGGTAATATGTCTGTTTAAGAGATAATAAGTCTGCCTTATGAAGAAATAAGCAACAAGTTTATGAACATTCAATAAATAGGTGGCTAACCTGAAGCCAGGTTTATATCTCTCCTGACTCTGCATCCTTAGCCATTTCATGAAACTTTCTCTAAGGAGTAGAATACTTTAGCATACAAGCTGACAAGGTGCTTCTTTACAGGACCCAGGTAGCCTAGTTCATACAGCCCTTAAGCAGAAATATTAGTAGTGCTGAGCAGAAAAGTAAGTCTGAGCCAAGGAACCTGTGTGATGCCCACCTGAGCCTCCCCGTGACAACAAATATGTCCCAACAGGTTTGAAGCCTCAACAGACAGGAGATCAAGACCACCTCTCTCCTGTACAACACTCTTTTTTGTCTGTACACCCTATAGCTGCATCACGATATATCCCAAAGCCTTGATAAATCAGTTTAGTCCTGGCAGTGAAGGCAAAACAAATCTTACAAGCTGCTGGAGAGCTAAAGAACATTCACTAAATATCTACAGCAGAAGCAAAACCTGGATAAAGGTTTGAGGAAAATAATGAGGATGTTACAAGGAGTGCAAACACCACTACAAAGGAACTAGCATAACTGAGAAATTTTCATCCTTGGGAAATTCCAAGCAGCCTTTGACTACCAGAGCGCTCATTCACCAGTGTATTATTTCCTAGGGCAGACTTACAATCTGTGAGGTGAACAGCGAGAAGGGATAACCACCAAGGTGAGACTACTCATTGGACAGAATGTCAAGGTCAGGAGCAATGAAAATACTGAATGTCCTTTGTCTGACCATTATTTGACACCAGTGCAGTTATTTCATGGGGCTGACATCTAGTCACTTAGAGAAAAACTCTTTGAACTTTTAGTTTTGGAAAATAGACCTCATACAAGACAACACATAATAGGATGATAGAGTACTTTTTTTCTGGTCCAGTCAAATACTTGGCATCAAGTAGTGGGGGAAAAAGTAGAAAAAAAAAATTCCTAGCCTAAGCTTTTTCTGTAATCATCTAAAATTATCTAGATTAAACTTGAATCTATCTACTGTACCTCATTAAGCACCCTGTTCCACTGCCTGCCCTTTCTATCTGAAAATGTTCTCTCATTTTCAAATCGAATTTCTCTCCCATTAACTTACTGCTTAGGTATATTTTAATGGCTTTCCTTTCAATGTAAGCCCATTTGTTTTGGCTGTGAAATTATCTCATTTTATTGTATAAAGCCCAGCTTCATTTCTAATTTTCAGTAACTGTGTCCATTTCTAGGTGAAAAATGTAAGCCCAAACAAAAGCCCTCTTAAAACTGGCCTGTCGTTTTCAATTCTTTCGCTTGCAGACAGTGGTTGTTAATTTTCCTTACAATAATGCATGTCTGTTCTCACCCCCTCCAATGTACTGTTATAACTAATACAGTGAAGCATCTGCACCTTGCTATATGAGGTCATCCTCGGATAGGAAGCTGACAGCTTCACACAGTAATAGATAGTACAGGTGTTGTAGCCCTCAGGTAACCCATCACCCGTTCGCTTTCTGAATAAAAGCTATTCAGAACCACAGTCCTATCCTTAATTTTCCATTAACTAGAATTTCACTGGCTGAAAGCTTTGTCATGTAGAAACTCTGAAAAAAGTATATTTTATTTTAATCCTCAATATATATTCCCCTACACACTCACACTTAAAACATGCACACATTGGATATACATTAGCATGCATGCACACTCACACATATACACTCCGAAAAAATCACATATATTATATAATACACTACACACTACACACACACACACACACACACACACACACACACAGAGTCTTTTAAAACCTTGTTTCAAAATGAGTTGCCAATACCCTTCAGTCTGATTTGTGTCAATTTGCCAATGGGGGAGAATGAATGGAAGATGACATTCCAAGTAGAGAAATGAGCTTATAGAAAGACACCATGTGCAAAAAAGACCTTGAAATTTTGCAGAATATGGCAAGGTAAGTACATCTGGTAAAGAAAAAAAAAACCACAAAAATGAGTTTGTAGCTGAAACTTGGAGTAAAACTGCGAAGAGCCTTATGTGCCAATCCTCAGACCCTGGGCATGATCCAAACACACGGTGTGTGAATCAAGCATCTGAACTTAATCCAAGTGATACGAAGGGCATGAAAATCATTTGAAAGAAAATAAAACTTATCAACCACTTTTATACATCCGCACAAAATTATTAGTTAAAATGCATTTATACGTCTTCCCTTAGTGATCCATAAAACACAGAAGCTAATAATAATAATAATAAACACCTATGTAGAAGCAGAACAGGCAGTAGGGTGATTAGCAGCGTAAGAATGAGGAAACCCAGATTCGAGGCACCTAAATGAATTTTCAAGTTCACACAATTCCACTGTATTGATGCTTTCTAACCAAGTAGTTTGAACGCTACTACACCAATCTGGAGAAGGATGCTGAGAAGAATTTGCAAAGAGGTAGATTGGCTTATAAAAATGGGTCTTAGTGTAGGTGCACTAAGTGATTTCCAAGTTCCCATAGGAAGACCAGGCACCAGAGCAAAGAAGCATAGAAATGTGAAAGATTAATATTATATCTAGATTCAGGGAAAGATTTTGACAGAAATGTTTGCTAGGGGATTATTTATAATGAGAAAAAATGGAAATAATGTATGTGTTACTGAATGTGAAGGCTAAATAAATAATGTGTGTTACATATTTCAATAACATGTGGGCATCAGGAACAATTTTTAATTAAACGGAAAATGATTCACTGGATAATGTTAAGAATAACAAAATACACACACATACAAACATCAAAAAAAATCAAAAAAACCCAAAAACTATACACACAGCCATATTCATTTTCAATTATAATTTATCCATTTATCCAGCTCTGTGTCATCTATTGATTCTCCAACTAACCATGTTTTCAATCTGTCTATCTACCAGGCTTATAAAGGAGACTGGAAGGAAACACATTAATTAGATATTAGGGCTTTTTTTTTTTCCTTTTAAAATTATTTTTCTCCATATTCTTCCCTGTGTGGTAGAGAAACTTGGTGAGGGAACTCACGTGCCACTATTTCCTAAGGTAGATAATTCTGCCTCCTCTTTAAAATGCACACAATTAGTTACTTATTGGCTTGTATTCAAATGGCAAGTGAGGAATCAGGGCACAAGAAACTACAACACAATTATAAGTCAATAAGCATTTGCCATAAGTGCCTACTATGTGCTGAGCAAGGGAGATTCCCTGTCTTCATGGAGTCAGGTGGTGTCTATAGATGATTAAAAAAAACCCATAGCAATGCAAATGGGATACATGTGATAAACAAGGAAACGCAAGGTATCTGGAAACTACATATTCAGAACACAGAATCTGGTTTAGGAAAATGTCAAAAGGCTTACAGAAGAAGAGCTATTGAGACTGAGATCCTAAAGGAATTTTAGCAATATATGTCCAGAAAGAAAGATCAGGACGTATGAAGGCACTGGCATGTGAGAATCCTGCCACATTTGAGAAACTGAATGGTATTCAGATCAACTGCACTATAAGGTGTATGTTTTGGGGGCAAAGAATTAAAAGACAAGGCTTTAGAAGTAGGCAGTGGCAAGTCGTAAGTGCTGCTACAAGTATAAAAAGAAACGTAGGGTCTATTCAGAGGGCAGAAAGATTCCGGTGGAGCTAGCTGAGGGGTAGAGGTAATCAGGTCAGCCTTGTAGTGGGTTTATTCTGGCTGCACTGTAGAGTGCTCACTGTTGTAAATACGATTAGATAGAGGAACATCTGTTAGGAGGCTGTTTCAGTAGTCTCCGAAAGAGATGATGGGGGACTTGATTCTTTCAGTAAAAACAGAAATGAAGGAATGATGATAACCCATAGACTTCAGATGCAATGATATGGATAGAACGGTGAGGCCCCAAGTATAACTGGATTGTTTTCTTGAGAGAGTTTGGATGATATATAAGTAGCAGAAGGTGTAAAAAAATAGCTTTTTCACATGAAAAACTTAAAGTATCATTTAAAAAGATTATGTCATATAGATTAGAGCACACCTAAAAACATTTATAGAAGCACTAGCCTTGGAACTCTCTGGAGAGTTTTCGTTTGTGTGTGCCTATATGTGTGTGTCGTGGGGAGTGTAATTTGAGACTTCGGGGACAAAATTAGAGAGAGTGAGGAAGAGCAGACATCCTTGGAGAGGTGTGGGAAACACAGGTTTGAGTGTTCCCAGAGATAATGGGCGCTGGGTGGGGGCTACTTGGAGGTCTGTGTCTCCACCTGTGCTGGGGAGAGGAATGTCATAGGAAATGAACTTGGAAGTGCATGGAAAAAATATAATTATGGCATAGATGCAATTCATACCCGCTTCTCAATGACATTTGGGTACAACTGTATTTTTCAAGTTTTCTACAATAAGCAGATATCGTAAGACCCTTGACATTTACAAGGGATAAATCCCAAGATCTTTGCAAATTTCTAGCTCTGCAAATACACAGGAGTTTGTATAGTCTCTTGACTTTCTCAAAAATTGTATTTTCTTCAAGAGAAGTAAGTCTCTAGTGCATTTCCTTACGTAATCAGCAAGTCTTACTGCTTCTAACCCTAACTACAGCACATATGTGGATTCTATCCTCACTTTTCAAACTTCACTATGACCACTCTAATTTAAACCACATCATCTTTTCCTTGGAGAACTGCAATAGCCACTAAAACTGTTAGCCACGTTTCCATTCTTGAACTATACATAGACCAGAATATTTATAAAATGTATATCATATCTCACTCCTCTGATTAATATCTTTCAACATCTTTCCATAATTTTTAGAAACTAAAATCCACACTCATACTGCTATGACTTAAAAAGTTCTTTATAATCTAAACTTCCTAAATGTAGAAATTTTTCTTGCACTACCCTTTTCCATCTTTAATATGCTGCAGCCACTCTGACCTCTGGGAGCACAAACTGACAATAACCAGCATATAACCTTACTGCGGAAAAGATTAAAATTCATCCTTAGAGATACTGAAAACAATTTTAGATCACAGACGCTCAGCAGTGTTCATGGTTTTAGTCAACATGAGGTAAGATATGCTGCTTTAACAGATAACCACAAATCTTTTGGGCTTCACACAAAAATGATAACTTTTATTTATAAAAATTTGCCCTAGGTCTAGGAAACTCTCAGTGGCAGCTGTCTTCCACCCAGCCTGCTGCACTCTTGGGACTTGGCCATCACAATGGGAGGACTCCTTCGTAAAAGCTGCAGTAGCAGAATAATGAAATTAAAAACTTCTCAGAGTAGTTTTACTGCCTCTGCTTGAAAGTGATGTGTTTTACCAGCCAGAACCAGTCACATGGCCTCATCTCACTATAAGGAGGTTGCGAAGTGCAGTTCCTGTAACTTGAGGCAGGAAAGGAGGATTGAATACTGATGATCACTGGTAAATCCTGCTACAGTTTTTCTCCCAGTTCTAATATATTAAGTTTAATCTTCATGCTATACAAACCCCCTTGCCAAGGAAGACCACCTCAATCTTATCCAACAAGAGCTCTAAAGTTTAGGTGTTGTGCAATAACGGTCTCTCCATCAGATCTGGACGTGGCTCCTCTTGGACTGGAAACCTATAAACTCAAATGACATTCATCTCCTCCTTCCCATACACGCTTTGTATATAATGGTAAAACAAGGCTAGGATAATTGTAATAAACATTCGTGTTCTGAGAAAAGAAAACTGAGAGTTACTGGTCATTAGAAACTCTGAATAGCAGTTACTGAGTCCCACTGAGCAGACATAGTGTGAACCACCTATCTTGAAGGTAGAGAATATTCCTTATCTTCTCTCCCAGGAGAAATTCCCTTTTCCATTGTCCTCAGAGGCCTCCTAGCTCCATCTTCTGAAAGCTTTTTTTCCCCTCTGTCTCTCATTATCTTCCATGTCCTTATCTGAAGTGGACTTTGGGGAAAAGGCCCTTCCTAACGATTGTAACAGTTTATCAATCCACTATCTGCCTGCAGAAGTGTGAGGGCCCAAGGATCATTTTGACAATGAACATTAACATTTATTGGATGCTTTCTATGTGATAGAAATCACGCTAAGCAACTGCATGCATTTAATCCTCACAATGACCTCTAGAAATGGCATTATAATTACTCTTGTTTAAATTGCCCAGTGTTCCATAGCTAGTCCATAATGGAACTTGGATGCTAACTCTGCTCTGTTCTGATACCAATCTGCAATGTTTCCCTTACTTCTATTGTCTTTATACCTCAGAGTTAAAGGAATTGTTTCAGGAATTATTAAGAGTAATTCTTGGCGGTAGCTGGACATAATCAATACTTCTGACCAGTCAAAGTCTCAAGGAATAACAGGCTTTTTCAGTCTAGGCTCCAAGTGTCTTTAGCGATATGATACTCCACACACACACACATACGTACATACACACATGGTGGGGCTCTTACATATTTGAATCCATCCAGATCCATGTATCAGGAACCATACATTTTTTTACATGTTCTCAGGTCCAGTATTTTCTCTGATTTTATTTATTTATCTGTTCTCTTACTTTTTTTCTATCCAAATTGATCTACTGAGTCAATTTTGAATAGTGTAAGAAAAGGCTCCACTACAAATAAATCTGATCTTTACCACAAGGTATTTTAAATATTGATATTAATTTATTGGGCATTGACCTTTAATCTGATCTTTGTTTTAAGTACTTAAGGCTTTTGAGAAGTTTTAACAAAAGACAGGAAGGCCTTTAATTTATTCATTGTTACATGGCTAAATTCTTACAGATTTTTTTACTTTCAAAGTTTTTATAATATTCATCACTTATATTTTGGGATCAAAAGCTGTCTGCTTCACCAATATTGCAAAACCTGGAATGCTTATAATTCCATCATTCCTTTCCACAGCCAATTATTTCCTGAGCTCATCACTTTCTTAAAACATCATATAAAGTGTGGCCAATTTTATTCAAAACACACTAACGAAATTCTATTTTCCAACATTTTCCCTACGCTCTGAGTTCAAGAGGAAAAGTTCATCATTTATATGCTCTAATTCTTAAATTACTCCAGGCAAGAGTTTTATCACTCTATCATGTATGACAAATGCTCTGCCACTTTTTGATATAAATCACCATATTTTAAGGCACCTATAACAGCCATGTCACGTAGTTTAGGTTTCTGTGATGACAGTACCCCACCTCCAGTGCTAATTCTCTGTATTAGGTAGGGAAGTGTCTTGGTGGTTCCCAAGATCATCCCTACACTAAATAATTCACTAAAAGGACTCAAAGAACTCAGAAGTCATTGTACTCACGGTTATGGTTTATCACAGTGAAAAGATACAAGACAAAATCAGCAAAGATGCATCAGCCAGGTCTGGAGGAAACCAGGAGCAAAAGCTTCCAAGAGTTTTCTCCCAGTGGAGTCGCCCAAGACACACAATTCTTCCTGCTATAAACTGTACCAAACATATGTGAAGTGTTGTCTACCAGGAAGTTTTCCTGAGCCTAAGTCTCAGGTTTTTATTGGGGGTTGACCATGTAAAAACACACTGCCTTCACGACTGACTGCAATTACCAAAACTAGAGACTGCCCAGAAGAAAGCAGGTGCCTACCATAAATGCCATTGTTTGCAAGAACTGTCTGGATAAACTGGTAGAATTTCCTTCAAAGCTCCAAATATACAAAACACACTTATCAGAACATTTTAAATGTTCAATTGCCTGTAGCCCACCAAGGGCCAGTTGAGAAAATCAGCTTGTCTGGGAATGTACAAGTTTTAAGCAACTAAAACCTGATGAATTTACTGTTTCCTGCACATGCATATTAGAATATACTGTGATAACCAAAACAACCCTCTAATTTCATTGACTTAATACAACAAAAGCATTTCACCACCACTGCCTATCCCATTTATGTCAAATTTGTTAAAAACCTGGAGGACTCTCCACGGCACCTGATTGCCACTCAATAACCCATGTTGCTTCAGTTCTTTGGTTCTGCCAAGCGAGCATAAAGCTTTGTCTGCCATTGCAGTGGCAGAGGAAGAAGATGCTAGAGAACCCCATAGGGATCTTCTTTGCATCAACCTGGAGCAGATGCTATTTTTGCTCTCATTTCATTGGTTTTCACAGGGCTCTACCTAACTTCAAGGGGCAGGTATTTTAGACTTGTATATGTCCAAGATGGAACAGAGAGCCAGTTGTCAATGAGAACTAGTGGTATCCATCATATTTTCAAATTATCAGTATTGTGGATGTTAAATCTGTGAATGACAAAGAACTCATACATTTAGTTTATAATCATGAAAATCATTTAAAAAATTACTGAGAAGTTAAAAAAAAAAAAAAAAAAAAGAAAGCCAACCAAGTGAACTAATGGGAACCAAAAGTTTCCCTTGAAATGAAAAAGTTTGTTCTCTTGTTTACTCAGATATCAGTATCAAATCTTTTGAAAAAGAATAGCACTTTTCCCCAAACTAGAGAGGTACCATCTCCTAATAAAAACAAGTAAATATTTTAATTACTTTGAGAGTCTGTAGAAAAATCTGAGACAGTCTTCTAAGAGGAAAGAAAATATCTCTGCAGCCTGACGGTATAAACCCTCCTGAGGGGTAAAGGTGGAATTTCCACAAATTTTGAACAGGTTAGCTATTGAATGCTTTCTATGAGCCTGCCCTTTTGGTAAGAAATTTACATTTACATATATCAGATTAATTATTCCTCACAAGAATCTTTTGAAAGAAGCATTTTAACAACTCCATTTTACAGATAAAGAGTCTAGGATTAGACAGGTAAATCAGGTATATTAGGAAGAGTCAGAGTCAGAACGTACACCCAGGTCTGTCTTGCTCTAAAACACATGCTTATAAACTACTAGGCAAATTTTTTGCTCGAAGGAAGAAGATGAGCTCAGAGACTTGAATGAGGCTGTGGTCACCAGGCATGGACAGATGAAGCAACTGAGAATATCATTCACTCTAAATAATTTTGCTGTCCTATTCATCTTCCAGCCATTACCATAAAAATGATGAACATGTGTCTGGAAATAAGGAAGTTTATTAACTATAATTTCTCTTATTTTTATACTGACTTATTATCCAGCTTATCTTGATGTATAGAGAATTGTGGTTCAAGGTAGGGCAGAACACATAAGGATGCAGAAGACATAGAAAGGCAGGGGATAAAAGAGGACAGGGGGTATAGAAGGTCAGAGCCTTGGGGATATAGCAGGGCCAACAGTAAAACAGGGCAGGCAAAGAAGAAATAGATAAGATTATTGCCCTAAAAGATTTTACTGCTTAGTCAGAGAAATAGAATAGATGCATAAAAATGATAGCTAGCATCTTGAATTCACATATTTTCTGCTAAAAGTCCAACTGATGATCAGAACAAGATATCACTCAAGGAGGAAGGTTATTATATATAGTCTGATTCACAGAAGACGTTGCAAAATGAGCCGATTAGGGAAGGAAATGTCCAAAATTATGAAGGGTCAGTATGGTAAATTTGGTAGAACATGGAATCCAGAATCAGATTTGAAATGAACTTTTCCCTCTTTATATGACTTTAAGTTATCGCAATGTTTTTAGCCTCAATTGTTATCTGTAAAGTGGGAATAATAATACCTATATCTCAGGTTTGGTGGAGCATTAAATGAAGTAATGTATATAACGTGCCCTGCACCCTTCCTGAAACAATGTGTCTGTTCTTCCTCATCTTTGCTTCAAGCCTGGGATGATCACTGTTCCTCTGCCAATCAACCCCTTAATTAAAGAAACATTTACTGAATTCTTGCTAGATAGTATTCAGTCCTCTAGTTGTTTCAGACTGAGTGGTGAGCAAAACAGGTTTCTGCTTTCTTAGAGTTTATATTTTGTGGGAGTCATAAAAAGCAGAGTAACTAAATAATTACACATGCTTATTTCACATGTTGATACATTTTATGAGGTATTAAAAGTGTGATGTGATAGTGAAGGGTAGAGGGGTGTACAGCCTCTCTGATAAGGTGACACCTGAATGAGGGGAAATGGAGATGACTTTTTCCAGGGGGAATAACATGTGTAAAGACACAAATCTGATGGCTGAGCTTCAGGTATTGGTGGAAGGAAAGAGTGGCCGGAGCTTAGTAAACATGGGGGAGAATGATAGGAGAGAGGCTGGCGTGAAGGCATGGTCCAAAAGACACAGGTTGTTTTAAACCTCAGTAAAGTGTCTGGGTTTATTCTCAGGAGCAGCTGTGACAACGACAGAGAGCCCATGCCAAGGAACCAAGGAGGAGGTGCTGTGGGAGAAACCCTGTGGGCAGATGATGACTCAGTGCCATGATTGGGAATTTAAACAGCCTCCTATGATCACATCCGAGCTAGATCCAGCTCTTCCCCAGTAGCCCAGAACCTTTTTCTTGCTTGACCAAATGTGATCATTAGACAGTTCACAGTTTTCTCAGCACATTTTTTTTTTCCAGGCCACTGAAACATGTAGCCTGGTCCAGCCATGCTGGATTTTCATTCCAGTGAATAAACTCCCTTTCACTGCCTCTCTGACTGTCCCTTCTGCAATTTCCTGGATGTCTCTCCTATTTGGTTCCTAGTCATGCCTCTGTTACTGTTTTCATTATTTTAAAAATGGAGAGGATGTGTTTCTGCCGAAGTTGCCCAATCTTGTTTGCACTCTATTGGACTCCAAAGTGTGCTATCTGGATGCCGGCAGATGGATGAGGCAGAAAAGCCACTGATTTGATTTTCCCTTTCAATTTGCAGATCTTTCACTGCTTGCCTGGTTTTGTTTTCTCTCCTAACAGTGCATCTAAATATATGCCTTTCCTTTCTCTCGAGGTAATCCTTTTTATTTCTTTTACCTGTAACATTTGCCTTTGATGATTTCTGGATATGCCTTTAGGATCAAAGATGTTCTGTTCTATGCTTAGTTATCATGTCTGTGCTTTAACTTAGTTATTGCCTTTTGTACTGTGATTTCTATTTTGGGCTTATTTTTTTCAGCTTTCTCTTTTTAGAGATTCTTTTACTTAGGGTGTCACAATAGGGTTTTCAAATAAACTTTTTGGCCTCCAGAACTTTTAATGTGTCAGATGGTATCTTATTGTTGGTATTTGGAAAGAAAAATACCACCTCAGAGAGGCTCAGTATTCCCACACAAGTTCTGTGTTTTTCCTCCTGTTTTCACCCCCCACAATTAGTTGGTATACACTCCCTAAATCAGGTCTCCACTGAAGCCAAAAAGCAGCTACCCAACCATTGGGCAGTAAATCTAAGAAGCCTGCTCAAGTAAGTGTCTTTAGGAAATTTAAAATAATTTCCTGCTACTGCTCCCTTACTTCCCAGAAATCAAAACAATCACAGGAATTCAAAATGCCGTGTCACGTGTCCACGATGGTGTTAGAGTGCACACAAATTGTATGTTTATGAAAGGATATCTTCCTAGCTAAATATTTGGAATCTCTCTATATTTATTGTATAATTGCCATCTTTATTATTTCATCCTTCTGTTTTAATTTTTTAGGGACACCTAGTTTTCCTTGTTAGCTGACAGAGTCTACCCTCGGCTATATATATTGTGCTTTGTAACAATACTTATTCGTTTATGTTTGTCTAAATTATTTGCAGTTTTCATGCTTTAATATACTTTTCAATGACATATAGGGTTGACTTCTATGGACACGCACCATTCCTTTTTCATATAAGTTTTGTTCAATTCTGACCCCAGATTTCAAGTAAACATTTAAAGTTTGTCATGAAATATATCATACCTATATCTCTAGGTATTTCTACAATTTGCTGGTTGAAGAGTGGTATTGATAAAATTATAGATAGACATTAGTATGCATCGGCATCCTATTTCATTTTGTTTGAATGCATATATTTTCATCATTATAAAAACAATATAACCACAGTGTAAAATTATGAGAAATTTAAAAATGAAAACTTACTATCTTAATGTAATCATACTGTCTTACTATAAACATGCTTGAACTTCATATCATATAGGTTCAGTTCTTGGGATGCTTATGATGCTTCTATACATCCAGAACTTGCTAGATCCTGGGAAGATAAAGAAGAAATGGAACAGCCTCTGAGCTCACAAAGGGTCCCAGTGGAGATGGAAGCCTCCTACAAAGCCAACAAAGAGACCATCTTATAATAATGTGTCAGAGTCTAGGATAGAACTGTTAGCAGGAACCTTAGGTGTACATAGAAAGGAAGTAGAGATAGAGTCTCAGAAAAGATAATTCCTGGGTGTTATCTTAAGGAATAAGTTGGGCTGCCTCAAAATAGGAAGGACAGGAAGATCATTCCAGGAAAAAGAAATACACAAATCAAAGCTCATACCACAGCTTTACTTGGAGTACTATAAATAATTCACTGTTGCAGGAATATAACCTAAGTGGTGAGAAATATTAGACATTAAATTTTTGGCCACTTCAATCTAGTCTGTGCATCACACTTTTGAAAATAGTTTTAATCAAAGGAAATGTAAATATAGAGCTGTATTTATTTTTATACACACATATGTATATGTATGTATATATATATATTTATGCATATGCGTGCATATATACATATGGCTGGGTGTGTGGCATATTGCATTTAATATAAAGTCATATGGCTACATTGCATTTTATTTAACAATTATTGTTGCATATTACATATTGTTAAATATAAATTTAAAATAAATATTGTTCAATATTAAATATTATTAAATATTGCTAATGAAAAAATAATATTATGGCTACTGCTCAAATCAATATCATTAATCTCAGGTTTTTGTTTTTATTTTGTGTAGCCTGGATTATTCCTTTAGAGTATGTTTCAAGGCTTAATCTAACGAAACATAAAACACCTTCATGTGTTTTATGTTATCATGGCTCTTTATATATATTAGAAATTACTTAATAAGATAGTTTTTGCACAATTTAACCTCTCATCCACAATGCAAGCTTGAATTCATACATTTCCCAACAGCCACTGCTAACACTGGTGATTTTTTTCCCCTTAAGTTTTGCTAATTTATTTGGCAGAATATATCTTAGTCTTTAGTATCAGTCCTTGTGATACAATGAGAATTATTCTCATGTCTTAATGATGTTATAAGGATTAAGTAATGAATGAAAATTGCCTAACACACTGGCACATGTAAGTGTTCGATAAATTATGGCTATCATGTTATTGTTATCACTCTGACTAATAAAGACTATCTTGATCTATTTTTTTCTCTTCCTGGATCTAGTGGGGAATTAATAACTTAATCAATACTTAATGCTCATGTTAGAAAGCATTTTTATTTTATAGTAGTGATTGACTACCAGCACACAAAGCCCACAGCTAAGATGAGGTGCAAATGTAATGCAACGATTTCAAATCTCCCCCAAAATATCAGTCCATGTAGACTCTTTAGCTTCATTACAATTTAGTCAAATTCCTAAGGTTCAAACCAAGGAAAAATAAATAATGTAACCAAATGGATCTGCCACATTCAGGGAGGGAAGATGACTCTTAGCTCTGTATCTTATATCAAAAATCTTCACTTGTACTAGAAAATATAAAAAAGTGGAAGTGAATCAAGTGTCTTAAATACAAGATCAGTTAAAGAAAAATGATGGAAGGAAAAATGTGGAAATAAATGTGTACTTTGTAGATATTACGAGATTGAGTTTTAAGCACCTGTGTATGATCTTTATGTTGGCCAAAAATGTTAGGCTGAGCTATAAAGACAAACAATTAAATAAAAACCATATTATAAAAAAAAGAACATATCAGTGTAAAGCATATCAAAGAACATATCACTGATAGTTACAGCAGTGGTACATTTTGTTTCCTTTCCTGAATAACCCAATCTCTCCTTTTTTTAATAGTCAGGTTTATTGAAATAAAATTTACATATAGTAAAATTCACCCTTTTTAGGTATTTATCTCAAAGCATTTGTCCACTCAACCTACGCTGTCAAATTTATAGTCATAATGTTGTTCATAATGTTCCTGTATATTTTAATGTCTTTGGATCTGAGGTGAGGTTCCCTCTTTTATTCTTGATATTGGTAATTTGTATCTTCTCTCTTTTTCTCTTAATTAGTCTGGCCAGAGTTTTATCAATTTTATTACTGATCTTTTCAGTTTGTTTTTTGATTTTCTGTATTTATTTTATATTTTGAATTTTACTTAGTTTTGCTCTTTTTTATTTTGAATTTAATTTGCTCTTCTTTTTCTACTTTCTTAAGTTGAATCTCCAAAGATTGATTAGAAACATTTCTTTTTTTCCCATTGTTACCAATTTTTTCTAAGCACCACTTAAACGGATCACGTAAATACTGATATGTTGTATTTTTACTTTCATTTAATTCAAAATCTCTCCTAATCTCTTCTTTTGTTTTCTTCTTTGACACAGGATTTATTCAGGGGTATATTTTTTAAGTTCAAAATATTTGATAATTTTCCAATTATAATCTATTGATTTCTAGTTTCATTCCATTGTGGTCTGAGGATATATGTTGTGCAGTTTCATTCTAGAATCTGTGTCACAGAATATGATCTATCTTGGTGAATAGTGTGTGTGCGCTTGAAAAAAATGTATTCTTCTGTTTTTAGGTTTCTGCCCTCTGTCCTGTAAATGTTAAGTAGGTCAAGTTAGTTGACAGTGTTGTTCTTACTGATTTTTACTTTACTTATCCTATCAATTACTGAGATATCTCCAATTATAATTGTAGATTTTATACTAGTCATTTTTAAAATGCCATGTGTAGTGGCACTGATTCTTAATGTCTAATAAATTAGCAAACTTTTTATATTTGCTTAAAGCCACATAATTAGCCAAAATGTGTCTGCTAAATTCAATGTAATTTGGGTTTTAGTCACAATAAGAAGCATCGGATACTTTTCACTGAGCAACAAATAATAGCAACTATTTATGTGTTCACGGATAGTATAATCAAAGACATATTTTGGTATTTGGGGATCTATCCCTATTTTTAAAACTTTCTAAATATCGCTAACCAGAAGGCAAGACACTAGAATTCTTCTGACATTAAGATCCTGGGCTATGACTTTTAGAAAATTCCCATTTTAAGGCTTAATTGCATCAGCTGTAAAAGAACAAAGGTCAGCGGAATGAGATTTTAAGACTGCTTTCTGCGACCTCATCTTCTTCATCAAAATCAGCATACTTATTTTATTTACAATTTGTTTTACTTTTAGGGCCTACCACTTTTTTTCTATGAGGTAACTTACCAAAATGAGCTTCACTTTGTCAATTACAAAATAAGATCATAACACAGCCCTACCTATATACCAGGAAGTTGTAATAAATAAGAAGATAAACAGAAAGTTTATTTTGCCCTGGTCAAGAATTGTATACAACCAAGTTGATATTATCATAATGATCATTATCTGCCAAAAACACTGACATGGTAGTGAAAGTTGCTACTTCCCTCTGAAATACACAAAATAACACTTCTGCCCCAGAAACTTAATTATACCTGTCCTATCATTTTGTATAAGTCTTTGAATGGTCTTATATTGTTTCTAACTCAACATTTCATGATCTTTCCTTCCCTAGGCAGCTAATTAAATCAGTGATGGAACTGTTCAATTCATACTAAGGCAATCAGGAATTTCTATTTCTTCTCAACTAGTTCCCTCAATAATTGCACAGTTTCTTTTTCTAGAATCTCAAAGAAGCAAGATTGAATGAACTTAATGGCTTACTTTCAGAGCCACAAACATAACTGACTTCTCAAGATTTTGGCCAACTGGCATCCATCTGAATGGAAGATGGTTTGACTGGTCAAAACTGAGCTAAAGGGACTTCCCTGGTGGCGCAGTGGCTAAGAAACCACCTGCCAATGCAGGGGACACGGGTTTGATCCCTGGTCTGGGAATATCCCAGTTGCCGAGGAGCAACTAAGCCCGCAAGCCACAACTACTGAGCCTGCGAGCCACAACTACTGAGCCTGCGAGCCACAACTACTGAAGCCCACTTGCCTAGAGCCCGTGCTCCGCAACAAGAGAAGCCACCGCAATGAGAAGCCCAGGCACCACAACGAAGAGTAACCCCCGCTTGCTGCAGCTACAGAAAGCCGGCACATAGCAACGAGGACCCAACACAGCCATAAATAAATAAATATTTTTTTTAAAAAATGAGCTAGACTGAGCCCTAATGTGGCTTTTGATTAATCTACTCGAATGCTTCTGAATTTGTGCCATCTACTTTAAAAAGAAATCGAAAGCATGATTTCTTATTTTTCATCCAGAGAGGATTAGTGGAGAGAAAATTAAGTTCCCTCATTTAAGTAAGTACCTCAGGGAACTATTCACCTATCAATGTATAGGAGAGTTTCAGCCTGTGGCTTACCCAATTTCATTAGCATTAATGGGAGTTTTTTTGTGAAATCCTGTGTGAATCATCGCTTTAGGAGTTCTGTAAGAGTATGTTGATTACTGTTATTTTGGTAATGGCTCTGTTCTGCAGTTCCAACTTTTAACTCATTAGGCTTGCAATAGATGCTAAATTTTGGAAGGAATCAGACTTGGACTTCTGAAGGTAATTAAATCAGAGCAGTATCACATAGAATCATTCACCATTGTGAATGTTAGATGCTGTTACGTGTTAGGTCCCAGGTGTTCTACTGGCTTGCTGTCTACAGTGTGCGAAGACTGAAATTTAAGTTTTTAGATTTCACCTAATTATGTTTTATTACTGTGTACTCATCTACGAATATTCTTACTAAAGCCCTCTATCTTTTCTTCATTGATGGGCCATGAATTCTGCACCCATTCGGATGACCCTTCAAGCACCCTGCCTTCCCTTTTACTCAGCTTCATAATATTTAATGACCTTTATATAGCAAGAAAAGAGAACTTGTGTCCAAACCTGGGCAATTTTGAAAATGAAAAGGGGAATTGGTGGAGGATGGGGAGACTTGAGTGCACATATGCAAACGCCCAGTGACGCGCAGGGAGACCCAAGCAAGCCAGAGCCCCTCGAGCCTGTGAGGTCTGCGTGCCTGAAAGGAAGATGTGCAGAGAAGCCCAGCCGGAGGGGTATCCCTAATACCTCTAGGGGTCCCACTTCTTTCACCTCCCAGAAACCTCCTCCAGACCTAGTGTGTTCCTGAGCCCCAGAGGCCTGGGATATGAGTGGTTTGGGAATTCAGAGGAAGAAGTGATGACTTCTGAGAGGAAAATTCAGATGAACTACCTGGCGAATGACAAAGAAAGCACAGAAATCTGATAGCGTTTCTCTTTCTTTGATGAAAGCCTGTTTTTCTGCGTAATGAGGGATATATGTTGTGCAAGAAGTAGCAGAGAATTCACAGAGATGCCATCAAATCCGGACCGTGATGCCGGTGTGAGTGAACATTCAGGTGGTTGGAGCAGGATTCAGTTTCAGATGAATTCTCTGGAATTTGAAGTTGAGTCTCGATTCAGAAGATGATAGCTTTAGTGCGGAAGAATAACTCTCGAGAAAGATGGCGAGGTATATCAAGTTCCTGTACATCAGACATGGAAGAGTGATACAGATTCACTTGAAGAAGATCCTGAAATGTCTTTAATTGACTACTGGAAGTGTACTTTATGAAATGAAATCAACCCTCCCCTTCCACTGCCTTGCAACAGACGTTGGACCTTTTGTGAGACTTAGCTTCCTGAAGATAAAGGGAAAATGTCAGAGAAAGCCAGCCTAGAAAACTCAACACAAGGGGAAGATGGATTTGATGTTCCTGATTGGGAAAAACAAAAAACAAAACCCTACAGTGAATGATTTCAGAGTCATATGCTGAAGAAAATGATAAAATTCACCTGAGTCTCTCAGTCCCAAGAAGGTGACCACTATTCTCAGTCATCAACCCTTACAGCACCACTTCTAACAGCCAGGAAGATGTCAGTGAGTTTGAGAGGGAAGAAACACAAGACAAAGAGGCGAGTATGGAATCTAGCTTTCCTCTTAATGTCATTGATCCTTGTGTGATTTGCCACAGTCCACCTAAAAATAGTTGCATCCTCCGTGGCAACACAGGACATCTTATGGAATGTTTCACATGTACAAAGAACCTTTAAAAAGTATGCAAGATGAGTAACTTCTAGAGATTTGCTGTACAAAATAGTTTATATATATGTATATACATATACATATGTAGTTAACAACATAGTATTGTGCACTCAAAATATGTTGAGGATAGATCTCATGTTAAGTCTTCTTACACACAAACAAGAACATAAGGAAATGGATTTGGTTAGTACCTTGATCGTGGTGATAACATTACAGGTGTATGCTTATGTCCAAACTCATCAAAATGTATACATTAAATATGTGCAATTCTTTTGTATATCAATTATACATCAAAAAGCTTTAAAAGAGAGAGAGAGAGAAGTAAGCCTTGCCCAGTATGAAGACAGCTAATTCAAATGATTCTGCTAATTTATTTCCCCGAGTTGACCTATCCATAAAAATAGCATTATATATTTCTAACCATATAACCCTAAACATTTAGACAACCATAACAAGTGCTTTTATTTTTTTACATATATCAAAGCAAGAAAGTATCTCAGTCCATGTATATTTTTTCTCTTAATAGTATAATTTACCTACTTTGGCGGGGATAGTGAATATTTGCTTTCATTTAGGAAAATGTAACTTCTGTTTATATTTGGATTTTAATAAAATTTGAATTGGATATACAGCTCATCCTTTACCCCTACTCCTTATGTTTTAAATCTTATCCACTTTCTATTAAATGAGAAGTATCTGATATATATATATGTGTGTGTGTGTGTGTGTGTGTGTGTGTGTGTGTATACACATATATAGAACATTTAAATGTAATGTATTTAGTACTTTTCGTGTAAGGAGAAAAATTTTGTGTGAAATATTCAATATTAATATTTTAGATACCCCTTAATCTTGTGAGTCTTAGTTTCTCTGCTCTTTCAGAGCCTCTTAAAATATTCTTTCTGGATAAAAAAATAAATTGGTAGTTATATTTGGTGTTATGTAGTTAAATTGTACTTCTTTTTCTTTGGCTACTTTAGTATATAAAGAATTGGTGGTAAAGACGTTGTCGATTGAGAAGTCTTTGAGAATAATCATAATTTATCCACAAGACAAAACTTTTTAAGGCTCCATAGTAGAATATGGAGTTGTCCTGGTGGGAGGGGGGCTCAACTCTGTATATCAGGCATTTTTTCACATTTTATGTTTAATTGTGAGTCAATTTCAGGATTTAGTGGAATCTATTGTTTCCTCTAAGTTGAAAACAAATCTAACACACTCTGAAGTACCCTCTTGGATTCTGGATTCCATGGTTCCTGGCAGTTTCCTAGGTTTCAGACATTTGCTTAAGGCTAATTCTAGGAACCAGTGAATTCGGAAAGATGAATTCAGAAATGTGATAACAGAAGAAAATGTTCATTTTAAAACTAGCCAGAGCTCTATTTACAATAGCCCGGAGATGGAAACAATCTAAGCGTCCATCATCGGATGAATGGATAAAGACGATGTGGCACATATACACAATGGAATATTACTCAGCCATAAAAAGAAATGAAATTGAGCTATTTGTAATGAGGTGGATAGACCTAGAGTCTGTCATACAGAGTGAAGTAAGTCAGAAAGAGAAAGAAATACTGTATGCTAACACATATATATGGAATTTAAGGGGAAAAAAATGTCATGAAGAACCTAGGGGTAAGACAGGAATAAAGACACAGACCTACTAGAGAATGGACTTGAGGATATGGGGAGCAGGAAGGGTAAGCTGTGACAAAGCGAGAGAGTGGCATGGACATATATACACTACCAAACGTAAGGTAGATAGCTAGTGGGAAGCAGCCGCATAGCACAGGGAGATCAGCTCGGTGCTTTGTGACCACCTAGAGGGGTGGGATAGGGAGGGTGGGAGGGAGGGAGACGCAAGAGGGAAGAGATATGGGGATATATGTATATGTATAACTGATTCACTTTGTTATAAAGCAGAAACTAACACACCATTGTAAACCAATTATACTCCAATAAAGATGTAAAAAAAAAAAAAAGAAACATCTAAATATAAGCCAATAAAATCTCATCATACACTCCCCAAAAAACAAAAAAACTAGCCAGAAAGGTCGTAGCTTTTTTCTGAATTATCCAAAAATTATGTATCACTTTTCTTCAAGAAAGACAGGGTCAGAACATAGGATTCTAAAGTATCTCTCAAACTGTGTACATTAACTTTTTGATTTATGTTTAAATGTGAGTCATATTTGAAGCAAAGTAGTATAGATTACCATTTGTATTTAGGTTCCAATGTTTCTCTCCTGTATATGACAGTTGTACGTACTTAGGTGAGGGCAATAAAATCAACTGAACTGTAAGTTTAGAATAGAACTGAGGGGTCATTTTGCACAGCAACTTGTATGCTAGTCACTGACAGAACATGGCTATTATAAATTTCAAAAACAAAAATACACACTCACACACACACGACATATGTATGCATATGTAAGTAGGAAACAAATGGCTGAAGAGATCAGTCCTCAGCCAAAGGGTGATACTCAAATACAGTAGAGCTTTATTACTTTGTAATTTATAATATATCAAATAGAACAAAGTAGAATTCACCCTTTCTGTGGAAAGTTGGTAGTAATAATGAGAATATAAACAATGTATATCCAGGGTATATGCATGTAATGATTACACTATTTATAAAATACTCATATCTATGTGAAAATGGAGTCTCATTCCACATGCCTATGGATTACTAATGTAGTCTTGATTACATTTTAGGTTTAGTATTCATATTTATTGATTTACAAATAAATACATGATTTATTAAGTGCTTGATTAAGAAAAAACTGAAAGGGGAACTATTAATGATTATGTAAGGATGACAAGCATCAAATGAGTCATCTTACTTCTAACCCCAACCTTCTGATATACCCCCTCACCCTGGTACACTCCGGTCCTTAAATTCTGGAAAAGTTTCATTTATAACACCCCAGTTTTTTTGTTTTTTTGGGTTTTTTTTGCGGTACGCGGGCCTCTCACTGTTGTGGCCTCTCCCGTTGCGGAGCACAGGCTCCGGATGCGCAGGCTCAGCAGCCATGGCTCACGGGCCCAGCCGCTCCACGGCACATGGGATCTTCCCGGACCGGGGCACGAACCCGCATCCCCTGCATCGGCAGGCGGACTCTCAACCACTGCGTCACCAGGGAAGCCCTCTAGTTTTTTAATACAACTTTCTACCCTCCAAGTTCTCCACTTAGTATTATTCCCAACTTATCTGTATCCTATTCTACTCCTGTGCACATCCTTCTCAATTTTGAATAGATTTCAAGTCGACCCACTCTCTGATATCCTCCTTTCACTTGGTCTATTGTCATTCTCTCGCACCCGCCTTACAGAACACTGATTTTGGACCACACCAATTGTCCTTCCTTAATCAAGAGCCAGGCTGTTCAGAGAAGAATGAGTGCCTCACAAAGTACCGTTCCTTTAAACATATTTTCACTAACATGAAGTAGGCCCTCAAGACCTTCTGGCAATCCTGTTCTCTCATCATCACTACACTGGTTATTTTAAGGCCGTCTCCCTTAAGCCTTCTACATTCTACCTCTTATTTCAGAGAAAATAGATGCCATTTAAATTGGAAATGTGTCAACGCCAGACCCACAAAGGTAAATGAACCTGGACCCTTATTTTTGTCTTTTACACTCACCACAGTGTAAGAGAGACCTTCCTCCTTTGTAAGATTAATTCATTCACTTCCGTTCTGGAATCTATAGCTTTCTACTTTCCAAGAGACCTTGCTACATTGATTGTTCCCTCTTTTAAAGAAAACAATTAGCTAACATGGGTTGAAAGTATACTGACACACATTTACAGATGAAAAGACTGAGACCGGGACAAATGTCCAAAGTCATGCTGCTTGAAAATGGAAGAGCTAGAATGGAGATTGACATGTGTGACACCATTGATAGAGGAATTATTTGCTACCATATATTGACTGCATCACATAATCATTTAAACAGCCTCAGCTCTCTCTCATCCTAAATATAATCTTGGAATCAGTGTCTATTCTTCCTGTCTCTCATTTTCATATCTCCCATTTACCCATTCGTTCACAAGGATCAGGCTTTACCTTGCTAGGTTCCTCTGACAGCTCAATTTCGCTGTGATCATCTGTGAGCTCCTTGCTGTCAAAACCACTTCTCCGTTCTGAGTCTTACTTGATATCTGATGTTTTTAATCACTCAATGTTCTAAAGAATGTTCTTTCACTGGGCTCTGTGACATCACAGGTTTTAGCTTTCCTTCTACCTCTGGCTGCTCTTTCTTGGTTTCCTTCATATATTCCTATTTCCTTAAATGGTTCTCAATTATCGATTGTCAATAGGATTTAGTCCTTGGCCACATCGTCTGTTATGATGACCTAGATGAGTACCTGTTTTGCAGAGCTTCCCAGAAATGCAAGGAAAGTCTGTTTGAGCTCTTATTCACCACCATCACCTCCACCCTCTCACACACACTTAAAGTTTTAGAGTTTTCTCTTTTAATATGGGCAGTGCAAATCTTTGAAGTAATTGGCACTGCGGCTGAGGAAGTATTTTGGTGGCCACCCTTGAATGTGAAGGGTGCTGTCTTTTTGGTTCCTCAATCTGCAGCTGGGATTTCTCACACCCACTTCTGATGCAGCCTGATAAGCCAATTTTCAATCCTATTTCACCTTTCATCATCTCCCTTCCGTGTTACTAGTGCTAAGGTGGAAACCATTGTCATGTGCAGCCCTTTTCTTCATCAGACATTGCAGATGTCAGATAACAGTTTGAGTTCTCGAAAATATCTGCCAATTTGTGGGTTGTGGGGCTGCAGTGATAGTCCTCAATTTTATAGAAACTATAAAGTGTGACTTATAAATAATAATCTTAGAAGTCTTCTGGTTTAAGACTGAGGTCTGTCAATCCTCTAACTTGCAGATCGGTTTGCATTCCTGACTCTTCTCCAGTTTGGATCTGCGAACATCAGTAGCTGTGCAACAAAGGTACTCTCACTGGTAATTCAGCAATGAGTGGTGTTAACACACAGGGTTGACACCAGTTTACTTAGGGAACAGACTTGGCTTCATGGCCAGCATGGACCTATTTACTGGCAAACGGAGAACAGCTGTGATCTCTAATAAGCAAGTGCTGGGATATAACATTAGCAAATTTTGCTGCCAAGTTCTTGAATTCATCTTAACCCAAAGGCAATTATGGTATTCAGCGAAGAAACAGTATAGGATACAGTGTACTTCTCTTTAATTAGATTTCTTTGCCCATTATTTGCCCACCCCTTATCTTTTACTTCCCAAGGTACTATTTTAGTCACTACAGAACAGAGATAGGTGACTAAGGAAGAAAGGAAAAGTTAGTTGAAATTCAAGAAGAAAGTACAGGCTAAGGCCGAAAGTCCTAGGGTACCAGGTAGTCTGACATGGACATCTGTGCATATCTGTATTACTGTACAGAGAGCACTACTAACTTTTCAGTATCCCCTTTTAGAGAGTAAGATTTTCAGAAAAAAGGGGACATTTCTTTACTAGTCTAAATAAACCACAGTGTCCAGCATTGTGGCTAATCCAGGGTAGTCAATAAAGGTTTATATTCTACATTTCACTAAATAAACCTTTGCAACCACCAAGAAAGCCTCAATGGAGTATTTGTCTTCTCAGGAAATAATAGCAACAATGTTGACCATATTCCACTAAAGGCTGTAGGTTTACTGTTACCTCTAGATGAATTTCAGATATGAAACTTTTCATATAATGGTAATATCCTACTAAAATGTTAGACAGTTGGCTCCATTCATTACAAAAATGTTTGTGAAAGAACCAGGAAGTTTGCTGGCCATCTGTATGTCTTCTTTGGAGAAATGCCTGTTTAGGTCTTCTGCCCATTTTTGGATTGGGTTGTTTGTTTTTTTGATATTGAGCTGCATGAACTGCTTGTAAATTTTGGACATTAATCCTTTGTCAGTTGCTTCATTTGCAAATATTTTCTCCCATTCTGAGGGTTGTCTTTTTATCTTGTTTATGGTTTCCTTTAAATACAGGTCAGATCCATAATAGTACCTTTATGTCACACACACCAAGGTATAAATTTTTGGACTAGTCTGATGCTGCCATGTACCCCTACATACCAGCTTCAACCCCACAGTTAAGAGTCAGATATAAGATAGGTCATGATAATTCATAGTATAATCTTCCCAGGTTTGTTCTTTCTTTCCATGCTCTCAAGAGTCTATATATATATATACACACACACACACACACACAGACACACACACACGTGGACACATATATAAGTATATATACACATAAAAACATATATATGCACACACAAATGTATACATACATATAAATGTGTATTATATAAATATAAAGGACATTATGGGGGATGTAAAACAGTACTTTGAAAATGAATTTCAATTTGGAAATATGCATCAAGATTTCCCTTGAATATCCATACATTTTGATCCAAGAATTCTATGTCCAATAATTGATTCCATAGTTATTGAGAAACACAGTAAATATTGTATGCAATATAAAAAATGGACAAATATACTCAATGATTACCTACAGTTTATTTATTTATTTTTGGCTGCGTTGGATCATTGTTGCTGCTCGGGGGCTTTCTCTAGTTGCAGTGAGCGGGGGCTACTCTTCGTTGCGGTGTGAGGGCTTCTCATTGCGGTGGCTTCTCTTGTTGCAGAGCACAGGCTCTAGGTGTGTGGGTTTCAGTAGTTGTGGCTCGCGGGCTCTAGAGCGCAGGCTCAGTAGTTGTGGCTCACGGGCTTAGTTGCTTGCTCCACAGCATGTGAGATCTTCCCGGACGAGGGCTCGAACCCGTGTCCTCTGCATTGGCAGGCGGATTCTTAACCACTGCACCACCAGGGAAGCCCTCTACTATTTAATTAAATATAATATACTCATACTGTCAAATATTATTCAGCCCTTCCTAGAGATCACATTTCAAAAGAACATTAAAAATGCAATAAATAGTGCTTCCCTGGTGGGGCAGTGGTTGAGAGTCCGCCTGCCGATGCAGGGGACACGGGTTCGTGCCCCGATCCGGGAAGATCCCACATGCCGCGGAGCGGCTGGGCCCGTGAGCCATGGCCGCTGAGCCTGTGCGTCCGGAGCCTGTGCTCCGCAACGGGAGAGGCCGCAACAGTGAGAGGCCCGCGTACCACAAAAAAAAAAAAAAAAAAAAATGCAATAAATACCCATAAGGTAATTTTAAGTGAAAAAAAACAGC
Organism: Leucopleurus acutus; assembly: GCF_964270905.1. NCBI lineage: Eukaryota > Metazoa > Chordata > Mammalia > Artiodactyla > Delphinidae > Leucopleurus > Leucopleurus acutus. The sequence goes on from NC_139154.1 coordinate 43,971,592, forward strand.
ATATAAAACTGTTACACATATAATTGCAATGGGGATGCTTTGGGCATTATATATATTTTATTTTTCCTACCTTTTACACTTTTTCTGTACTAAAAGTTGTTTCATTTTTATGGTCATAAAAATTAAGGGGCTGTTAAAGGAAGATTTTCTAATAGTTAAAATCAGAAACAGCTAATAGAATGGGATCTAATAGGGTTAAATATAATGTCTATGTTTAGGAATAAATATCTGAGGAAACAAAAAATTAATAAATATCCATGATCTTAATGACTCAAGATCAGTTTTAGGCAACAGTTTGCAATGGCTCCTGACAAGACAAATGTAGTCTGTAAATTATTGTAATATTTCTATTAGGAAAATTGAAAGTGAAAACTCCTCTATACTTTGACTTGGTCTGGCCATATTTGGAGTATTGTGTTGGGTCCAAGAACCACATTTAAAGAGGATCAGTGACCTGTAAGCTAGTGGGGCCAGAATTACAAATGGCTTCCATGTGGAATTACAAACTCCTCCAGAGTAGTTGTGCTAGAAGGGGCATCTGTTTTGGATAAATATAAAGGTATATTTCTCAAGGCCAGAACTGTAACAAGTGGAATCGGTTTTCTTGTGACGTCATTATCTTGCTTTCACAAAAACTAATGGAAGAGTATCTGATGGCCCCCTTGACAAGAAACCTGGTCCACAAATAACAGACTAGCTCCACCACCATGCTTCCAAATCTGTAGAATCCTGAGATCTGTAAGGCAAAACAAAATCTGCGTGTTTTCAGGATAAAGAAACTTCCTTCATTATGAGGATTCCTTCCCCATTAACATGAAAAATATCGAAGAAAAGGAGATGAGTCTGAATCACAGAACAGAACGACTTTTGTAATGTAGCATGTTATAAGACTCTTGAAGCAGATGTACATAGAAAGTTTGCCAAATTATTTTACAATAATATTATAAAATATTTTTCTCAATTAAAAAGCTTGTGGCTATCAACCTAAGAAAATCCTGTTGGAATGTATGTGTTCAAACCTGTCTTCAAAAACTACTTAATATGTTGATAATTACTTATGAGTCTATTTAATGTCTGGTTTTGAATTGCTTTTTCTGTGATTCACAAAAAAAGTAGTACAAGTATGCCAGATGGCAATGCATAAGATGAGAATAATTTCATGCTTTTGCTTAACAAAGTAGTGTAACTTGGTTTACTGTGAGAAGGAAAAGTATTTTTAGGATGTCAGTCTTCACATTTAAACGTAAGTATGTAGGTATGTGTGTGTATGCATGTACATAAACGCAGAGTATAATCTATAAAGGAATTTTTCACATCTGCATCTTGTTTAGTTAGTGCATTTTGTGTATTCGTCAATGCAACTTAATGAGCATGTACTTTGCAGTAAATTGTCTTTGTGATATGATTATTTCATTACAGAATAGGGGTGAGAAGATGAGTCTGACAAAAAAAAAAAAAAATTAAAGTACCTGCACTAAGACCCTTATTCAACAAATACAATATGACTATTAACCAAAGCCAAGATGGTAAACTCAGGAGGGCAAACCTATTATTCAAACATTTCTATTGGAACTACATGGACTGCACAGTTATAAGGCATATTTACTAATGAAGTGAAACCCCAGATTACACAGTATGGATGTGCTAGGTAATTATGAGTTCATGTAACAAACTATGTAATTTTTCTTATTCCTGATCAGAAATGGACTTAAGGTAATAGATACATTTTTAATAAAATAAATGGAAACTATTTAAAACATTGGGCAAAAACAAAGAGTCCTACTCAATAGTCTGTTCTTTGTTATTTTCTGCCACAGATTTTAGCCAACATTTTGTATTTAGCTGTAATATAAACATAAATCAGCTAAAAGCAGAAAATGTCTTCAAAGCATCCTATACTTCCAATGCATTACCAAATCCTGTTTTCTGATTTCTCATTTCATAAAAATCTTAGAAAGTTATCTTCTCTTTAATGCTTCTCCACAAAACCTGCATTATTTCTGCAAAATCACCGATCTCATCTAAAACTGCAAAAACTAAAATTATCTTTCTTGCATTTCATGTCAAACAAATTAACCTATTCTCTTTTATTCTCATCTCCTTCCAATTGCCTTAACTTCTTGCTGCCAGTTGGTGAACATCTGCTGTTCCAAACCATACCAAATCATTTTACTTTCCTCTGGCTCTTCTGTTCATATTCAAGTATTTTTTTTTAATTACTAAAAATGTCTTGATGCTTGTACATGCTAGGTAAACCTCAAAGGCATCTGTTATTTTCAGAGTCTCTTTATCTTATAAAAGACATCCTTTGCCATTTTGCCTGAAGCTAGTATGTCCTTCTTTGAAGTTTCACATAGTTAGGTCTCCTCCACTGAACCCTTCATAACTCACCTTTCCCTTCCTTTTAATCACAGACACATTATTAACCATCCTTGGATTCTCAGTCAACATTGACTGGGTAATAAACAAGTTAATTTCCCAATATTTATGTCAGGGTTGGATCAAGAACCAAAATAATGTATGTTAATTTTGATTTACTGAATTAATGGCTCTATAATAATTGGTACTAAATTGGTCTTAATCTATCTAAGTGAACAAAAAACAATGATGAGGCAATCCTACACCCTTACAAACCTCAGGGGTCATATCTCCGTTACAAAATGCTGGGGATAAAATGAGAGTACAACTTGCCTACTTAACTACCCTTGAATCCCTAGGATTCTGGAGTCACAATAGAAAGAATAGGTATACAGATCCCTGCTTGGCATTTGAAATCACAATGCCAATCTGTCATCATCCTGTAAGTAATCTATAAATGCTATCTGCAGCTGCAAAAGGATTCCTGTCTTCTGCACCCAATTCATTTATTTGAAAGGAAAACAACTTCACTCTTCACAGGTATGGTGCCTGCCTTCTCTACAATTAATTAGGCTCCATTCGTTTACGTAATATTAAGGAGCATTTCAGGCACTGATCTTTCAAGTTGCCAACAAAACACACATTGTTTTCAGTTTCTTAAAACATAAATAATCTGTAGACTTCTGTGCTAGGTTAACTCAACTGATTGTTTTTCCTGCCCCCTCCCCACTTTGTCACTTGACAGCTTGAAACTGGGCCTGCAAAAGCTCATTTGCATTCTGGCAGCAAGGCTGGAGAATAAACCCAGCAAACGTGTCTATTTGTGTACTTCAGTATATGACTGTGCTGGCTTCAATCAAGACTTATTTTCAGTATCATGGCCAACAAAAGCATTAAACGAGTTTTCTCAGACATGAGTGATAAGCTGTAGAATGTATTTCTTTAAAGGATTTTTTTTTTCTGGTGACGCTTATGGAATGCAATAAAAATAAAATAGAAGCAAGAGTGCAAATCTCACTAGAAATTCAACGCTACCTTGACATTTGAACTCTTTCTTCTTGTTTCCTGACACGCTAAATACCTTCATTATAGTTTAGGTTGTACCTGATTATAAGTTTGAAAGGTTACAGTTTTATTTCAAAGGGAAATATTTTTTAAAAAGTCAGTATTTCACATTGAAGTTTAAAGACTGCATTCTCAACCCAAGATTGTCATTTCACACACAGATCGCTTTTGGGAGTTGATGCTGGTATTGGCTTCTTAGAATGGAAAACATCTGAAGTCTAGTTTTTTCAGGCACTAGTATTGTTTCAACATAATCTCTTCTGGATAGTTTTTCTAATTCTTCCCCCATGAAAATAGCTGGTGCATTTTTATTTAAATCATTTCTTCCTTAAGTACTCACCCTCCCAGGGCCAAACATTTAGCCTACCCCAATTATTTTTCTGACTATAAACTCACATGGTTTCCTCTACAAAATGGAAATCTGTGTGTGTGTGTGTGTGTGTGTGTGTGTGTGTGAGAGAGAGAGAGAGAGAGAGAGAGAGAGAGAGAGAGAGAGAGATCTGTGTGTTACTGGAAAAGTACAAGTGAAAGAAAAAAAATCACTTTCCTTGTGTTCTGTGTAATGCTGTAGTATTGTGTTAATGACAAGAGATGATATTCTCAGTGATTCAGTCAACACATTCTTCTTTTCACAACATAATCTCCTTCATCTGAAAGAGAAATACATTTTTAGCCAACTCTCTGGGACCAAGTCATTGATTTATGAATATAAGGTGAAGGACTTCATGAATTTTTTCCTGACCTCCATCTGTCATTTCCTCAGTCATATCTATTTTAAGAAATATAAAACAAATTGCCATAATGGGGCACATTATCACCTTGATTATCACACAGGAAGAACTCCTTCTGCTTCTTATCACACCCATACAGAAAATTAGCTTTACACTGTCCTAAGCTGGTTTTCTCTCTATTCTTTATTATTTTATACTGATGATGATATACATTACTCAAATGCTGATTCATTCTGAACATGCTCACAAGAAACTGGAGTAAGTAACTTCAAGTCGTTTTGAGATAACGACAAACAACCAGAAACAATTGTTCCTGCATCTGAGAATTTCTGGGAAATTAATCCACCAAAGCTGCCTGACAGATCATTACAGTGACTGCTAACATTTCCTTTAGGACATATGAGTTCACATTCTAACAACACTATCATTTATGTCTTTGACAGACATCACATCTGTTAAGCCTCAGGCCTCATCCCAAATAAGCATGAAAATCAATTGCTTACACCATTAATCATTAGGGAAATGCAAACGAAAACTACGAGATACTGCCTAAAATCCATTAAGAGGTCTACTACAAAAAAAACAGAAAATAACAAGTGTTGGTGAAGATGTGGAGAAACTGGGTACAGTTGGTTGGATTGTAAAATGGTGCAGCCGGTATGGAAAACAGCATGGTGGTTCCTGAAAAAATTAAACATAAAATTCCCATCTGATCGAGCAATTCCATTTCTGGGTATATATGCAAAAGAATTGAAAGTAGAGTCTCAGTGAGATATTTGTACACCAATGTTCATAGCAGCATTATTCACAAGAACTAAAATGTGGAAGTAACCCAAGTTTTCATTGATAGATAAATAGATAAGCACATGTGGTAGTACATATGATGGAATATTATTTAGCCTTAAAAAGGAAGAACATTGTACAATATGCTATGACATGGATGAACTCTGAGAACATTACACTAAGTGAAATAAGCCAGACGTGTGTGCATGCACACACACACACACACACACACACACACACACACTATGGTTCCACTTATATGAGGTCCTTAAGAGTAGTCAAAGCCATAGAGATAGAAAGTAGAATGGTGTTTTTCCAGGGGATGAGGGGAAAGGGGGAAGAGAGGGTTATTGTTTAATGGGTGTAGAGCTGCAGTTTTACAAGATGAAAAGCATTTTGGAGATGGCTGGTGGTGATAGTAACACACTACGAACATATTTAATACCACTGAGCTATATACTTTAAAATGGTTAAGATGAGAAATTTTATGTTTACGTATTTTGCCATAGTAAAAAAAAAATAGAAAAAATACACAATCACTTAGTTTTTTAGAAGAAATATAATTAGACAGGAACCAAAAAATTGAAAATTTTAGGGATATTTGGCTGAAACTCCAAGTAGTCTCATTTTATAGCTGTTTCTAATTACACATAGAATTTAAATTCTTCTCCACACTTTGACTCATTTTCTGACTTCCTTTCTCTCTCTTTCTTCCTCTCATATACACAGTCACTCACACACACATGCACATCCTATGTACTACAAAGAAAGTCTGGATGGAAAAAAATATGAGGATATGAGTAGTGACAATTTATTCTCATGAGGATATGAGTAGTGACAATTTATTCTCTTGCTAGATGCAGAGTGGGCATGAGCCAATACATTATAAAAGACCAAATTAGAAGTTGACGCATGAATAGGGTCCATTTCAGGAGAAGATACGATATGTTTTAGGCAGACTGATGTTAATATAATACAGTTTCCTTGTAAGGTATTGTGAGTTTTCCTGTGTGGTCTTGGAATCCCTGATAATATACTTCATAATGGGAGAATATCACCTTTATTCCCATGCAGAGATTTGGAGCTCTCCTTAGGGGCTGGTATTTTTACTTCTCCAAAAACAAATGACAGTTGATGAAAGGGACCGGAGTTAAATGAGCTTATAAAGGAGTAAGCAACCAGAGTGTCATTAATTAAATCAAGATATACAAATAATTACTTTGCTTGGCTTTGATCACAGTTGAGCATTAGTCTTATCCTGACTCCTACATTTTAAGAACATGGACTAAAGTTTTGTTGGAGGAGGGTGATCTGGAAGACAAAATATCTAGAATCCAAATTAGGACTGAGGAAGAGCTACTGGTATGGTAACTATTTGCTTGGATACATAGGCAAGCCATTGACTGTATAGGTTTACACATCTGAGGCACTACCATAAAGGAAAGAAAGAACAGTCTCCTACTGTGTAGCTTTAGAAAATAAAATTAGGTCAAAGGGGGCACAGTTGTAATACGTGAGGCTTTATCTCATTTTAAAGAAAAGTTTTGTAACAATTACTGCTGTCCAACCACACAATGGGACCCTTTTGAAGTACTGTTTGACCTGTCACTGGGAGAATTCAAGTAGACTGTTCATCTACAAGGAGTCAAAGGGAATTCTGCATTGATAGAAGTTGGAAAGTGAGACCTTAAATCTATTTCTATCCCCAAGATGAAAAATTCTAGTACATCAGACAAATTGGAAACTTGCAATTATCTCTTTGAAAAACTCTTGGACTTAAAAATATATTGGGATGAGCCAATGTACTCATTTACTTTTACTATTAAACAATAAAGAAGGTGATTTAAAGGACATTCATAAGTTGTAATCACTAAAGTGAGTCCATGACATTTTATGACAGAACTAAACCAAATTTTTAAGTAAGCTTGGAGAAACTTAGGGCAGGACTTTTATTATGTTGAGTCATTATGTTGAGTGCTAAAGTTAATACAAAAGTAATAATGACCTTGTTAGCTACGACACTAAAAGCATGAACAAAAAAAGAAAGAAATAGATAAATTGGACCTCATTAAAATAAAATAAAATATTTGGGCATCAAAAAACATACAGAGAATGAAAGGAAAACTTAGAGAATGGGAGAAAATATTGGCAAATCATATATCAGATAAAGGTCTAGTATCCAGAATATACAAAGAAGTTTTATGACTCAACAACAAAAATTATTAAATTTAAAAATGGAGTAAGGACTAGAATTGATATTGGTCCAAAGAAGATATTCAGAGGCTCAGTAAACACATGAAAAGATGCTCAACATCACTAGTCATTAGGGAATGCAAATCAAAACTACAATGAGATACCATTTCATACCAATTAGGATGGCTAGAATAAGAAAAGTGGAAAATAACAAGCATTGGTGAGGAAAGGCAGAAAATGGAAATTTGTATGTGCTGATAAGAAAACAAAACGGTTCAGTGGCAGCGGAAGTTTGTTGGTTCCTCAGAAAATTAAAGATAGAATTACCACATGACCCCACAATTCTACTCCTAGGTATGTACCCCAAAGAATTGAAAACAGGAACTCAAACAAATACATGTACATGCATGTTCATAGCAGCACTATTCACGATAGCCAAAAGGTAGAAATAGCCCTGATGTCCATCAATGGAGGAATGGATAAAGAAAATATGTTATAAACATATAATGGAATTATTATTCAGCCATACAAATGAATGAAGTACTGATACGTGCTATTACATGGATGAACCTACAACACCTAACATCACATATCACACAATTCTATTTACATGAAATATCTATTATAGATAAATTCATAGAGAAGGAATATAGATTATTGCTTGCCAGATGCTGGAGAAAGGGGGAAATGTGTACAGGGTTTTACTCCGGAGAGATGGAAATGTTTTGGAGCTAAATAGAGGTAATGATTACATGACATTGTAACATTTAGTAGAACATTGTACCAAATGCCACTTAGCTATTCATTTCTTTTTTAAATAAATTTATTTATTTATATTTATTTTTGGCTGTATTGGGTCTTTGTTGCTGTGCGCGGGCTTTCTCTAGTTGCGGCGAGCAGGAGCTACTCTTTGTTGCGGTGCAGGGGCTTCTGATTGTGGTGGCTTCTCTTCTTGCGGAGCGCGGGCTCTAGGAGTGTGGGCTTCAATAGTTGTGGCATGTGGGCTCAGTAGTTGCGGCTTGGGGGCTCTAGAGCGCAGGCTCAGTAGTTGTGGTGCACGGCACATGTGGGATCTTCCCAGATAAGGGATCGAACCCATGTCCCCTGCATTGGCAGGCGGATTCTTAACCACTGTGTCACCAGGGAAGTCCCTAGTTATTCATTTTTAAACAGTTTTATGTCTTGTGAATTTCACAAGAATAAGTTATTTAAAAAATACTATTGTACTCTGGAGGGGATGGTTAGAGGTTAGTTCAACCTTTAAATACCTAAAAGATTCAAGCTTTCTCACATCTTTATTTAGTTCAAAGATGTGGCACTTTGAGAAACTGGAAGGATCCTGGAGAAAGGCTGCATTCTATGAGAGCCCTAATCAAGTGGTAGGTCCAGTTGTAGCTGCAGTGCTCAGTGTGGTGTTAAACTAATAGATGAATAAGGTCTCAGGTACATGATGTGCAGCCACTGACGTGGCAAATGTGCTCTTTTCCATTCAGATTAGAAAACAAGGTCAGAAACAGTTTGTATTCATGTGGGACAGACAACAATATTTACAATTCTGCTCAGGACTATGTTAAGCCTCCTGCCTTCTGTCATAATACAGTCCTAAGAGATCTGGACCACCTGGGCATCTGAACACCACCACCATGCTGCCTCATTACCCCAAAGACACCATGCTGAGTTGGCAAGACAAGAAATAAGTGACTAGTGCTCTCTAGGCCTTGGTTAGATGCACATCCCAGAGAAGGGAAAATAAACCTTCCAAGATTCAGAGACTGGACACTTCAGTACAATTTGGAGGGACCTAGTATCAGAAGAGTGCCATGATATTCCTTTCCAAGTAAAAGACAAATTGCTGCATCTTGCATCTTCCACCACAAACACAGTGCCTGATAGACCCCTTTGGGTCTACAGGCAACACAACCACACCTAGGAATAATTACTGGGAAACATGAAAGACTGTAAGGTTTCCTGGAGTAAGAAAGGACACTGGAGCAGGTCCAGGCCATAGTGCAATCAGTGCCACCACTTGGGCCACACAATCTAGCAAACACTATGGTGTTGGAGGGAAAGGATGCACTATGGTAGGTCTAGTGGGAGAGTCACAATGCAGTCACAATGCAGTCACAATGGCATTCTGGGGCCATGTGATTGACCACCTACAATTATAAGCTCTTTAAGAAATAAACATCTTTTGACTTCATACTGAGTCCTGTTAGTGTTGGAGCACTAGAATGCAGGACACAAAGTGACAATGCCTTTGGAATTTCCTATTATGAGCCGGGTTCTGTCAGGTTCATGAAGTCATGAGGTCACAGAGGCCTAGCAGCACCTGTCCATATGCACACCTGGAAATGAACCTGAGCAGGAGCAGAGAGCACACATTACCTCCATGATATACAGACCAGACCCTACACCACCTGTAGAGTTTTGCATCACTGCCTGTCCATCAGTTTGCACCTATGGCCACAAGGAGGTTTCCTCCAGCAGAGGGAGGAGGGAAGCAGCCAGCCTTGGTTTATGGCTAGTTCAGCTTGGTATGTGAGTGCAAACAAAACGGGCTCAGTGACTGCAGGCCCACATTCCTAAGTGGCCCTGAAAGATAGTAACTGAGTAATGTTACAATGTAACTGAGTCAGTTATCCTTAGCCAGCCTTTGTCATCATCCACTCCAGGAGTGGTATGATGGGCACATGAACGGAGTGGTCATGATAAAACCAGAGGCTATAAATGGGCCCAACGGTGCAGACTCCCTCTTACCAAGGCAGATCTACTGATACCTCTGAATGCCTAACTTGTCAGTAAGAGAGACCAACACTGAACACCCAGTATGGCACTGCTCCTTGAGGAGACCAACTGGCTACTGGGGACAAGTTGATTACATTGAACCCTTTTTATCCTGAAAAGACCATCCGTTCAACCTCATATGGATAATAAACACGTTCTGGGTATGGGCTTTCTCTTCCTCCCCCATACAGCTATCTGCGGGCTTACAACATACCTGATCCACAGACATGACCTCACACACTTCATCAGATCAGGGACTGATGTGAAGTGAAGGAAGCACAGAAGGAGAAGGTGGTGCTGGAATGGCCCCCGCCTATGACAGTCATGGGTCATATCATACAAGATGCCATTGAGAGGCTTCTGGACTCATAGAACACTATGATGGACCCCTAAAAGTGCAGCGGAAATGCCAATTCAAAGCAAACATCCAGAAAGGAATGGGTGCCACTCTTCCTAACCCAGCACATTTATTAAAACAAAGATTGCTCTATAAGGTGCTCTGTCCCCATAGGAAGTACTCGTGTGTTTGGAAACCAAGGGCTGGAGGCCTGAGTGGCCCTGCTTACCACCATTCCCAATGATTCACAGGGGGGACTTCATAGTTTTGTCCCCACAACTTGAGGCTCTTCAGGGTTGGAGGTCCTGGTCCCCAAAGGGTTACACTCTTGCTAAGGGACACAGATAGGAATCCTACTGAACTAAAGGCTAACCCAGGCACTTTGGACTCCTTGTTCCCAGGGAAAGGCAGGCAAAAAGGAAGTCATTATATTAGCAGGTGTAATTGACCTTGGTCAACAGGATGAGATAAGTGTCCTTTTATGCAATATGGAGGCAAAGAGAAATACCTGTGAACCCAGTACCTGTGGGCTTGGGCACCTCCTGGTACTTGCTTGCCACATTAAGCTATGCATGGTTAATGGCAGCCATCCAGAACTGAAAAGAGAAGGACCAGCAGAGCTTCATACCATTCAGGAAGGAAGGTCTGGGTCACACCCCCAGGTGAGCCACCCAGCCCTGATGCAGGGGTAGCTGAGGACAAGGGGACTTGGAATGTATTGTGGAGGCTCAGCTGAAGCCTGAGATCATTTGCAGCAACGGGGCCTCTAATTCATCCCATTAACTGTCCTCTTCTGAGTTTCCCCTCAGAAAAGAAAGCCACAGAAGGCGTGGAGGAACTGCTCCCAAGCCTGAGTAAAGAAGCAGACCTGAACAGTGCAAGAAGGAAGGATGCATCTCACCGACCTTTTCTCACAGAGTGTAACTGACAAAGGACCTCAGCTGCTGAGCTTCGGGATCATTGCTGAATTATCCCCAGATTACACTCCCTTGGGCTGCTTCCAGCCAATGACCGGGGTGGAAGGGATACTAAGAACTTCTACATATTGACATAGAAATTTATAAACAAATCAATAGCACAAGAGATTAGAGAAATCATCAGGCATTTATCAGAAAAGGAAAGCAAATAGTAAACATGAAAAAGCGCTCAGTTAACAAATAATCAGGACACTCAAATAGCGACAGCAGTTTGCTATTTTACAATTATCAGACTGACAGATAATAATAAGGACCACGAGGGAAAGGCGGAGAAGGAGAAGTAGTAGTGCTCCGACAGTCCCCAAAGTCTTTGAGGTCTTAGGGAAACGGGGACTCATATATGTGGTGGTGTAAACTGATCTAGTTATTTGGAAGAGCAGCAGGACAAAATTTAGTAAAAACTAAGATATCTAATTTCTAAAATCAAGTGCATCAGCCATGTTTCAGTTGAATATAATGAAAACAAAACTAGAGATCGGAAACAGAAAGTAATTCAAGACAGGAGGGTAGGAGCATATCATATTGTCAGAAAGGCTGAAGGAACAAACCCCGTGCAGGGCCCTTGAGAATGATTTCCATGGCAGCCCCTCTCTCTGGCCCACCTGAATGTTGCTGCCCCTGCCACAGTGAGGACACTGGGGCATCAGGGTGGAATACCACCATATAGCTGTTATCCCAGGGTCAGAAGCTGTCACCCAATTGTCAGATCCAGGGCCATAACACAACTGCAGTTCACAGGCAAAAGTGTGCCCTGTATCCCAGATCTGGACAGTGGGACGGTGGGACATTGTCTGTTGCTGGAAAAATAAAGAAGAAAAAAGCCTCTGTGCCCGCTTATCAGCAGAACAGCCTCGCCCTCACCTCACTTTTTCCCTTCTGAGTTTCCATGTGAATATCTGACTAGAAATCTAAAACAAGCCTGCTATGACAGATTGAAGGGAACCCCTAACTTTCCAGATTTTGCGATATGGTCAGGCAAACAAGGGAACATCTAAAATGGAAGTTGAGTACCAATCTACTAAATCCGTCACACCCAGCAATTTCACTTTTAAGCACACACCCTGAGCACTCTTTATTCACAGGGGAGGTATCGGTGTTTTTAATGGCTAATTCATTACTGTGCCAGGTATTTTTTGTAGGATATTAATTATTTTTTTTTTAATTTTTAAATTTTTTGATACAGCAGGTTCTTATTGGTCACCCATTTTATACACATCAGTGTATACATGTCAATCCCAATCTCCCAATTCATCCCACCACCACCACCACCCCCCAGCCGCTTTCCCCCCTTGGTGTCCATACGTTTGTTCTCATCCCTGGCCCCCTGGTATCAATTGCCGGTAGTGTCCTCCAGATATCAGTATGAACAAGCTGCACAGACACATTTCCAAACATATCCCAGGAGGAGAGTACACCCAACACATGTGAACAATTTCCCTGAAGTGTTTTCAGCATATTTGCATATGGCTATACACAGGAGCCTTGGCAACTACAGTGAAAAAAATAACAGCCTATATGACCAGCAAGAGTGGGATAAAATGGAGAGGTACACTCTGCTGTATAACTTGCAGCAATTAAAATGCATGAGTCATCTATATGGTATCAAGAAGGACAATTCTCAAGCAGATCATCTTTTATGGGGAAAAAAAAAAAAACAAGTTGGAAAAGGGCTGCTACTATTGTGTCCAACACTTGATAATACTGTAGATAGAACTTCAGGATTTGTAGACAAAATTAGCCTCTTGAGCGAGTGTGAGTCCTGTCTTTGGGTATACAAATGGCTCCCACTACTTCGTTCATTCTTCTGCATGTCTGTTGACATCAAATGATTAGAGATTACAAGGTAGCAGAGTCCATAATGATGTCAGTACACACAGAGTATGATAATATTTGTACAGCAGACTGTGGTAATTTGATAAGGCTGTTTGAGGCCAGAGGTGACAAGCCCAGGGGCTGTGAGTGCCTGGAGTTTTAACCCAGCCTCCACAGGGGCTGGAAGGATAAATACTACAAGCTACTTTAACCCATTTGATGGGTTAACCTTTGGGAAGATCTGTATTAATAAGGATCAACAAACAATGTTCACATTGGCCTCACCATTTATTCTGCCAAATCAGACTTTTCCTTAAAGGACTTAGATTTTTGAGAATAATATCATCAATACAAACAAATTAAATGTAATGAAATGTATCTAGAAGAGGTAGCCTACAAGGACAAACATCCTGTTAAATCCATTTTGGTATTTCCACCTACTCCCTGAGTGCTAATCCCAGTCCTTGGTACACCTAAATGTTTGCTAACTTAAGGGCTTCTGTTTTCATTGTCAGCGTTCCCATGCTGACTGCCATTCAATCCCTCGCTTGCAGCCCTAGCCTTTATTATGTCATGATGAAAAGGACAGAGAATTAAAAGTTTCTGATTACAAAGTATTCCCATAGGAAGATTTTGTCCTAAAAATAATGTCCAGGGCTGTCTGGTGAGCAAATACAGGCTGTTCTGAAATCCATGAAATTCTCCCCAAGCCCTGAAAACAGCTCCAGTCTTCGCAGTCACTACAGACTAAATCAGTTAGAGAGGAGTACACAAAGGAAGATTTACTTTTACAGCGTGCTCAAAAAATTTTGTTACAAATTCTGCCAAGCCTGTTTCAGAACAACAAAAAAAAATGTTTTTAAAAGTAAAAGAGGAAGAAAATGAAGGAGAAGAAAGAGGAAGAGGAGAAGAAGCAGCGGAAGAAGATGGGGGGAATGGGGGGGCAGCAGCAACACCATCAACAATTTCTTTTACCCTCTTCAAGCAAATCAGACCATCCCATGTGGTCTTAATGCTTTCTTGCCCTTTGCGCCAACCCCAAGGTCCTGGAAATCTTTTCTTTTGAGGCGCAAGTCCCCTTCTCTCCTTGGAAGAAGTAATGCCCTTTCCCTCTTCAGGATGTTTTGGGGTCGGTTTGCTTCCTGTCGCACCCTCTGCCTCACCTGCTCTCTCTGATCTTTTCTGATCGTTAAAGCGACGAAGAGATGACAGGTGAAGCAGTGCACATGTTGGAACTCACACACGATATTGCTTCCATCAACACTTGATCCCTCCTTTCTTCCCAAAGCTCTATTTTAGTGCCTCCTGCTCATGAATCAAATGTTTTCTGCCTCTGAACCACATCATGCACCTGGCTGAAGCACTGGTTAGATTTTCTCTCTGGGGTATAGTTTGTGTGAAGCCCACTGAGTTGAAAGTCCTTCTGCATTTGCTCTTTCCGACACCTGGGAGGCAGAGATGCTGCAGAGCGTTTTGTATTCTAGCTGCTAAATGTTGGAAAGTCAGATGGAGACAGAAAGTTCAAGGTCTGGCCACATTAAGCTTTGGTATCACAGGGCTACACGCTTCGACTATCATTTGTGAGGCAGGAATGCTGGCTTCAGAAACATTTTACATTTGAGGCATAAGAACAGCCAAATCCTCTAAGCCTTCCATTTTATTCATTCACCAGCCCCAAATCGTAAACCCTGTCACAAAAATCACTTGTTCTGGGGCTTCCCTGGTGGCGCAGTGGTTGAGAATCTGCCTGCCAATGCAGGGGACACGGGTTCGAGCCCTGGTCTGGGAAGATTCCACATGCCGCGGAGCAACTAAGCCCGTGAGCCACAACTACTGAGCCTGCGCGTTTGGAGCCTGTGCTCCGCAACAAGAGAGGCTGCGATAGTGAGAGGCCCGCGCACTGTGATGAAGAGTGGCCCCCGCTCGCCACAACTAGAGAAAGCCCTCGCACAGAAACGAAGACCCAACACAGCCAAAAATAAAATAAATAAATAAATAAGTTTTCATTAAAAAAAAAAAAAATCACTTGTTCTGAGGCACTGTCCAAATGAAAGGGCAGAGTTTTCTTATGTTTTCTGGGAGCCTGAACACGGATTTATCTCACAGGAAAGTGAGAGAAAGGGCCTGGGTTAGCATGTCCAGTACACTGTTTTCTGAAGAGGCTACAGGGAATGATAACACCAGTGGGAATTTAGCTACTATAGGTAAAGCATTTTACCTGGAATCCAAAATACAGATACTCAAATAACAAGGTACTTCTCAAAGCCCCATAAAATGGTAACTGAGGGACAGGCATTCAGCCTGCTAGAAAAAACCAAGGCTTTAGAATAGCATAGACTGGAGAAGTGGAGATTGATACAGACTAGGCTACCTCTTAGCTGTAGGCACCTGGGGAATTCTCTTGCCCTCTCTGAACTTAAGTTTCCATATCAGCAACATGTATCTAATGCTATCTGACTTTAGGGAATGTTGTGAAATTTGTTAAGTATCTACTACATGTGCCTACTTATGACCGAAACACCATACATTTCTTAATGCTATGCCTTATAAGAATCAAAGAGAGTGATTTCTTCTGATGATGTAGTGTTTGGTGTCCTGAAGCATTAGCAGAACTCAAAGCCTTCCTGAAAACCAGATCTTTGAAAATCTTGGTAGACCAAATGGGTTCTTGCTTATTTATTTAGTTACTATAAATTTATTTGCTCACCAGGCTCCCAGCACCTAGCTGAGAACAAAATACAGTTGACCCTTGAACAACATGGTTTTGAATCGCCAGCGTCCACATATAGGCCACATTTTCAATAAATACAACAGTACGACATATCTGTCATTGGTTGAATCCCTGGATGCAGAACGGTGGATATGGACGGCCAGCTATGGGACTTGAACATCGTGGACTTTGATATCTGAGGAGTCCTGGAACCAATCACGCACAGGTACCTAGGGATGGCTGTAGTGGATGATCAATCTTCCCAGTTCATATGTTAATGCAAAGATTGGGGAAATGTATGGCAAGATTTTTGGACAAACTCAAAAACCCAACCTGAAGGTTACATTTTAGTCAAAATTATAAGTATTGCTTGTAGAAATTTATGAGTATGATAATTTTTAAACCAAATACATAGATTTTTTTTGAGATAATGTCAATACTTTAAAGAGAATCTGTTAGGATAATTAAAATTTACTGAAAAATTCTATGAGCATAGAGGAAAATTAAACAAGTTTTTTTTGTTTTATTTTTTAAATAATGATTGGATAAAAGTAAGAGCTTACCCCCAGTGTGCTGAATCCTGAGAAACAGCTCAGTTCTAGGCAATTAAAACACTTAAGGACTGAAGAGGAAAATTTGGAAACTCATTATTTTTTATTAGTAAAACCAAAGGGATATTTTATGATATCCTGAGGAGACTGCCCTAGCCTTAGGGGAAGCTTAAAGATGTACAGGAAGATTTAAAGCTCAGCCCCAAACTCCTTGTAGTCAGATGGACTTTTCAGTCTTACCCTTAAGGTAGATATTTCAAAAGCCTCAGCCCTACTTACTTGCTTCTCACAATCTTCCATTAGTGAAAGGCCATTTTCTCTGAGACTCTTTTGAACCATGCATTTTAAACTGCTGAATCTGCTCTGAAATTTTGTCTCAGAAATCCATGCTTTCTATTCAGTTCCTCTTTCCCAGGGGCCCCTACTCCCAGATCAGCTGAAGTTTCTACAATTATTGATCCATTGCAGGAAAGGCTGGTTCCGAGCCACCTATCTGCCAATGCATGTTTGTGCAGAATCTTTATTAATTGCCCACGGGAGCTCCATTGAGCCCTTGAGAGTTGTAAATTTCATGCTTACAAGGATCTCTTCCTTTCCCCTAATTTTACATGTCAGTTTACCAACCTCCTCTTTCTTACTGCCAACACTGACATCTCAGCTTTGACCCTGTCCAGAGCTAAAGGAGAACGGCATGAAATACATTCAATTCTTGTCTCAGTTTTCCTAACGCATTAAGTCTGTCACCCCCTTTTAGTGTGTGTCCAATCAGTATACCTTAGGTCTCCCTTTCTAATTGTCTGGGCAATGTGTCATTTAGTGCGTTTTATCTTTGGGTTGTTTGAAGGAATGGAAAGTTTCTCTCCCCTGAGATCTAGAGCAGCATTATAATAATGGACAATGAAATTTGTGAGGACAGCCCAGAGCTGAACAATTCATATGAGATTAAAAATACAGAATTTCGGGCTTCCCTGGTGGTGCAGTGGTTGAGAGTCCGCCTGCCAATGCAGGGGACACGTGATCGTGCCCCAGTCCGGGAAGATCCCACATGCCGCGGAGCGGCTGGGCCCGTGAGCCATGGCCGCTGAGCTTGCGCGTCCGGAGCCTGTGCTCCGCAACGGGAGAGGCCACAACAGTGAGAGGCCCGCGTACCGCAAAAAAAAAAAAAACAAAACCCTGCGCTCATTTTAAAATTGGCTTGTCTTCTTATTGTTGAGCTGCAAGTGCTATTTTCATATTCTGAATACTGGACCTAGATCAGTTATATGATTTGCAAATACTTTATCACATTTTCTGGTCTTTTCCCTTCCTTGATAGTGTCTTTTGACACACAAAAAAGTTTTTAATGTTGATGAAATCCAAGTTTTCTATTTTATTCTTTGGTTATTTATGTTTTTGGTGTCAGATCTAAGAAACTATAGCCTAATCCAATGTCACAGGCTTAAGTTTACTTCCAAGACTCTAATAGTCGTATCTTTTACATTTAGGTTTTTGACACATGTTGAGTTAGTATTTAAATATGACATGACAAAGTGATTAAATCTGGATATAAAGTTGTCCCATATCATTTGTTGAGAAGATTATTCTTTCCCCGATGAATTGTCTTGCATCCTTATTGAAAATAAATTAATCAGATATGTATGGGTTTATTTCCGGATTCTCAACTGAATTCCATTGATTTATTTGTCATCCACAAAGAAGCAAGTTGATCTTTAAATTGTAAATCTAATCACGCTATTCACACATTTAGAATAATTTAGTAATTTCAAATTTTCCTTAGGACAAAACCCTACATGTTGGGGCCTCTGTCTTGTTCTCCAACCTTGCCTTGCACAGTTCGCTTCCTTTCAAATAATGTTACTCTTTAGTTAACCCCAAAATGTACCCATCTTGTTTCTGCAACAGGAGCCACGCTTTGTCATCAGAGGCCCTTTTCTTCTTTTCCTCTTTATCTTATTGTTTGAATATTACTTCTTTGAAGGATAATTTTTGATTACTTGTACTTATTTATTTTCTCTTAGAGCCCTGTGATTTTCCATCACATATTACATCTGTAATGTATTTGTTGTGTGTCTTTTTTACATCCTACTAATCCACTATGGAAAGAGACCTACTGTGCTTTGTTCAACACTTTAAACCCAGTTTTCAGTGGCATGCCTAGCACCTCATACATATGGAGCAAATATTAGTTAAATGAATAAATAGATGAATGGATCAACTTCCGTACACCCAGGCCTAGACACCTTTTCACAGAATGCCCAGTATCAGTGGGACTGGATAACCCAAACATATTGATACAAATTTTCTGAACAAGAAACTTACTGACACAATACCAACTAAGAAGTAGTATAATTTCTTATTTTTATCTGGCATTGTGTGAATTATGACTACTCCAATATAAAAATAATGTTGACAGACTTAGATTTTACATCCAAATAAGATGTTTTTCCTTGAAAGAGCCATCATTTTTGTACATTGTGCTCCCAGCGATGGTGTAATTGTCTAACTGGTAATTCCTACTTTTGTTAATACCAATGCAAATTTACAAGACAAAAAATAAAAGTCTCATCATTTCATTTTTTATACTGGATTTCAGTCCAAGAATAGAAAGTCTTCCAGCTCAGAGAGGGAATGGGTATCCACCATGACTGTACCTTTCCTTTGCAATCTCCTCCTAACAGATTCTTCATTCACAGATAATCACAGATAACTAGACATCATTAAGCATTTGAGAAGAGGAAAGATAAATAAATTTGAAAGAGAATGCCAACAATGAAAGAATGAACAATAACCCTGAGGAAAACAGACAAACCAGGAAAGAGAAGCAAACTTTACAAAATGTGTTCGTAAAACAACACAAGACTCTTTTAAATAAAGCAATCTGACAATAAAAATTTATGTCCATATGCATATATATAATTATATGTGTTATTTATTAACTTTAATATATACATTTGATAACTTGCTTAAATTTTATAAAACTAGATAATATAAATTACAAAATAGACATGGATAAAAAAAAGACGGCTATCTGCAAATATAGTTGAAACACATGCTCAGAAAATAGATAAACAAAGAACACAGGCACGGAAGAGGAGCCAAGAGTAAGCACACTGAGAAGTAAGCCACAGGTTTTCAGCTTACTCCTAGTAAGAGGCCCAGAATGAGAAAGAAGAACAATGGAAGGGAGGAAATAATCAGAGAAACAATGGATCTAAGGGAAAACATGGTCAGATTTGAAATGTCTATCCATGTTAACTGAAACAGAATTAATGAAAAAATTTTAAACCCTGAGATGCATTCATGATTTTTTACAACTACAAGGATAAAGAGAACATTATAAAATTGTTCAAAAGTAAAACAAGTTACTTATTCCAGATGATCAGACTTCTTATCAGGAATAGAGAAGTGATATATCTTCACAATTTGGATGAAAAACATTTTCCAGAGACTTGGAGATAGAGTCAAACCATTAATACGCATGAGATATAGGGAACAAATGTAAAAGAACTCTGTTCACATGGGTAAAAGACAGATTGAACCTGATCTAGAAAGTGGAGTTCATCAATTACTGACACTTGGTAGATTCTTCTTTAAGCCGTAATTTTAATCACACTAGATTGTATTTTCTTCTCTAAAGAGTCATTCATTTTATTTACCTCCATAGTGAATTGTGCTTGAAGTTTTATGTTGATATTAGTCATCATGTTTTAAAATCAAACTATGGGGGGAAACAGAGACTCCACTCTTGGAGGGTGCACACAAAGTAGTGTGAGCATCAGGACCCAGTGGAAAGGGGCAGTGACCCCATAGGAGACTGAACCAGACATACCTGCTAGTGTTGGACGGTCTCCTGCAGAGGTGGGGGGGGAGCTGTGGCTCACCATGGGGACAAGGACACTGGCAGCAGAAGTTCTGGGGAGAACTCCCTGGCATGAGTCATCCAGATTATGTCATTAGCCCCACAAAAGAGCCTGTAGGCTCCAGTGCTGGGTTCCCTCAGGCCAAACAAGCAACAGGGAGGGAACTCAGCCCCACCCATCAGCAGACAAGCAGATTAAAGTTTTACTGAGCTCTGTCCACCAGAGCAACATCCAGCTCTACCCACCACCACTCCCTCCTATCAGGAAGCATGGACAAACCTCTTAGATAGCCTCATCCACCAGAAGGCACACAGAAGAAACAAGAAGAACTACAATTCTGCACCCTGTGGAACAAAAACCACATTCACAGAAACACAGACAAAATGAAAAGGCAGAGGACTATGTACCAGATGAATGAATGAGATAAAACCCCAGAAAAACAGCTAAATGAAGTGGAGAAGGTAACCTTCCAGAAAAAAAATTCAGACTAGTGATAGTGAAGATGACCCAGGACCTTGGAAAAAGAGGCAAAGATTGAAAAGATGCAAGAAATGTTTAACAAAGACCTAGAAGAATTAAAGAAAAAACACCTGGAAGAATTAAAGAACAAACAAACAGAGGTGAACAATACAATAACTGAAATGAAAACTACGCTAGAAGGAATCATTATCAGAATAACTGAGGCAGAAGAATGGATAAGTGACCTGGAAGACAGAATGGTGGAATTCACTGCTGCAGAACAGAATAAAGAAAAAAGAATGAAAAGAAATTAAGACAACTGAAGAGATGTCTGGGACAACATTAAATGCACCATCATTCGCATTAGAGGGGTCCCAGGAGGAGAAGAGAGAGGGAAAGGACCTGAGAAAATATTTGAAGAGATTATAGTTGAAAACCTCCCTAACATGGGAAAGGAAAGGGCCACCCAAGTACAGGAATGCAGAGAGTTCCAAGCAAGATAAACTCAAGCAGAAACAAGCCAAGACACATAGTAATCAAATTGACAAGAATTGAAGACAAAGAAAAATTATTAAAAGCAACAAGGGAAAAATGACAAATAACATACAAGGGAACTCCCATAAGGTTAACAGCTGATTTCTCAGCAGAGACTCTACAAACCAGAAGGGAGTGGCACGATATATTTAAAGTGATGAAAGGAAAGAACCTACAACCAAGATTACTCTACTTGGCAAGGATCTCATTCAGATTCAATGGAGAAATCAAAAGCTTTATAGACAAGCAAAAGCTAAAAGAATTCAGCACCACCAAACCAGCTTTACAACAAATACTAAAGGAACTTCTCTAAGTGGAGAAACAAGAAAAGAAAAGGACCTACAAAAACAAGCCCAGAACAATTAAGAAAATGGTAATAGGAACATACATATCGATAATTACCTTAAATGTGAATGGATTAAATGCTTCAACCAAAAGATACAGACTCGCTGAATGGATACGAAAACAAGAGCCATATATATGCTGTCTACAAGAGACCCAATTTAGACGTAGGAACACATACAGACTAAAAGTGAGGGGATGGAAAAAGAAATTCCATGTAAATGGAAATCAAAAGAAAGCTGGAGTAGCAATACTCATATCAGATAAAATAGACTTCAAAATAAAGAATGTTACAAGATACAAGGAAGGACACTACATAATGATCAAGGGATCAAACCAAGAAGATATAACAATTATAAATGTTTATACACCCAACATAGGAGCACCTCAATACATAAGGCAACTGCTAACAGCTATAAAAGAGGAAATTGACAGTAACACAATAATAGAGGGGAACTTTAACACCCCACTTACACCAATGGACAGAAAATAAATAGCGAAACACAGCTTTAAATGACACAAAAGACCAGATAGATTTAATTGATATTTATAGGACATTCCATCTGAAAAGAGCAGATTTAACTTTCTTCTCAAAAGCATAAGGAACATTCTCCAGGAAAGATCACATCTTGGGTCACAAATCAAGCCTCACTAAATTTAGGAAAATTGAAATCATATCAAGCATCTTTTCGACCACAATGCTATGAGATTAGAAATCAATTACAGGGAAAAAAACGTAAAAAACACAAACACATGGAGGCTAAACATTACATTACTAAATAACCAAGAGATCACTGAAGAAATAAAAGAGAAAATCAAAAAATACCTAGAGACAAATGACAATGAAAACACGACGATCCAAAACCTATGGGATGCAGCAAATGCAGTTCTAAGAGGGAAGGCTATAGCAATACAATCCTACCTAAACAAACAAGAAAAATCTCAAATAAAGAAAGTAACATTACACTTAAAGGAACAAGAGAAAGAAGAAAAAACAAAACCCAAAGTTAGTAGAAGGAAACAAATCATAAAGATCAGAGCAGAAATAAATGAAATAGAAACAATAGCAAAGATCAATAAAACTAAAAGTTGGTTCTTTGAGAAGATAAACAAAAGCCACTCAACAGGAAAAAGAGGGAGAGGACTCAAATCAACAAAATTAGAAATGAAAAAGGAGAAGTTACAATGGACACTGCAGAAATGCAAAGCATTATAAGAGACTATTACAAGCAACTCCATGCTAATTAAATGGACATCTGAAAGAAATGGACAAATTCTTAGAAAGGTAAAACCTTCCAAGACTGAACCAGGAAGAAATAGAAAATATAAACAGAGCAATCAAAAGTAATGAAATTGAAACTGTGATTAAAAATCTTCCAAGAAACAAAAGTCCAGGATCAGATGGCTTCACAGGTGCATTCTACCAAACAGTTAGAGAAGAGCTGATACCCATCCTTCTCAAACTTTTCCAAAAAATTGTAACAGAACAAACACTCCCAAACTCATTCTACAAGGCCAAAATCACACTGATACCAAAATGAGATAAAGATACTACAAAAAAAAAGAAAATGAGAGACCAATATCACTGATGAATATAGATGCAAAAATCCTCAACAAAATACTAGCAAACAGAATCCAGCTACACATTAAAAGAATCATACACCATGATCAAGTGGTATTTATGCTAGGGATGCAAGGATTCTTCAATATATGCAAATCAATCAATGTGATACACCACATTAACAAATTGAAGAATGAAACCATATGATCATCTCAATAGATGCGGGAAAAGCATTTGACAAAATTAAAATGCATTTATGATAAAAACTCACCAGAAAGTGGGCATAGAGGGAAACTACCTCAAAACAATAAAGACCTTACATGACAAACCCACAGCAAACATCATTCTCAATGGTGAAAAACTGAAAGCATTTCCTCTAAGATCAGGAACAAGACAAGGATGTCCACTCTCGCCACTATTATTTAGCAAAGTTTTGGATATCCTAGTCATGGCAATCAGGGAAGAAAAAGAAATAAAAGGAATCCAACTTGGAAAAGAAGAAGTAAAACTGTCACTGTTTGCAGATGACATGATACTATACATAGAGAATCCTAAAGATGTCACCAGAAAACTATCAGAGCTAATCAATGAATTTGGTAAAGTTGCAGGATACAAAATTAATGCACAGAAATCTCTTGCATTCCTATACACTAACAGTGAAAGATCAGAAACAGAAATTAAGGAAACAATCCCATTCACCAATGCAACAAAAAGAATAAAATACCTAGGAATAAACCTACCTAAAGAGGTAAAAGACCTGTACTCAGATAACTATAAGACACTGATAAAAGAAATCAAAGATGACACAAACAGATGGAGGGATGTACCATGTTCTTGGATTGGAAGAACCAATATCGTGAAAATGACCATACTATCCAAAGCAATCTACAGATTCAATGCAATCCCTAATAAATTACCAATGGCATTTTTTACAGAACTAGAACAAAAAAATCTTAAAATTTGTATGGAGACACAAAAGACCCCAAATAGCCAAAGCAATCTTGAGGGAAAAAAATGGAGCTGGAGGAATCAGACTCCCTAACTTCAGACTATACTACAAAGCTACAGTAATCAAGACAATATGGTACTGGCACAAAAACAGAAACATAAATCAATGGAACAGGATAGAAAGCCCAGAAATAAACCCACACACCTATGGTCAACTAATCTACAACAAAAGAGGCAAGGATATACAATGGAGAAAAGACAGTCTCTTCAATAAGTGGTGCTGGGAAAACTGGACAGCTACATGTAAAAGAATGAAATTAGAACACTCCCTAACACCATACACAAAAATAAACTCAAGATGGATTAAAGACCTAAATGTAAGACTGGACACCATAAAACTCTTAGAGGAAAACCTAGGAAGAACACTCTTTGACACAAATCACAGCAAGACCTTTTTTGACCCACCTCCTAGAGTAATGGAAATAAAAACAAAAATAAACAAACGGGACCTAATGAAACTTAAAACCTTTTGCACAGTAAAGGAAACCATAAACAAGACAAAAGACAACCCTCAGAATGGGAGAAAATATTTGCAAACGAATCAACGGACAAAGGATTAGTCTCCAAAATATATAAACCACTCATGTAGCTCAATATTAAAAAAAAAAAAAAGAATCAAAAAATGGGCAGAAGACTTAAATAGACATTTCTCCAAAGAAGACCTACAGATGGCCAAGAGGAACATGAAAAGCACTCTATCAGTAATTATTAGAGAAAGGCAAATCAAAACTGCAATGAGGTCTCACCTCACACCAGTTAGAATGGGCATCATCAGAAAATCTACAAACGACAAATGCTGGAGAGGGTGTGGAGAAGAGGGAACCTTCTTGCACTGTTGGTGAGAATGTAAATTGATATAGCCACTATGGAGGACAGTATGGAGGTTTCTTAAAAAACTAAAAATAGAATTACCATATGACCCAGCAATCCCACCACTGGGTATATACTCAGAGCAAAACATAATTCAAAACGACACATGCACTCCAATGTTCATTGCAGCATGATTTACAATAGCCGGGTGATGGAAACAACCTAAATGCCCATTGACAGACGAATGGTTATAGAAGATGTGGTACATATATACAATGGAATATTATTCAGCCATAAAAAGGAACGAAATTGGGTCATTTGTAGAGACGTGGGTAGACCTAGACACTGTCATACAGAGTGAAGTAAGTCAGAAAGAGAAAAACAAATATCGTGTATTAACGCATATATGTGGAATGTAGAAAAATGGTACAGATGAACTGGTTTCCAAAGCAGAAATAGAGACACAGATGTAGAGAACAAACCTATGGACCCCAAGGGGGGAAGTGGGGGTTGGGGTGGTGGTGGAATGAATTGGGAGGTTGGGGTTGACATATATACATTAATATGTATAAAATAGATAACTAATAAGAACCTACTGTATAAAAAATTAATATTAAAAAAAGAGATGACTGACACACAGACACACACACACACACACACAGTGGAATATTACTCAGCCATAAAAAAGAATGATATTTTGCCATTTGCAGCAACATGGATGGACTTGGAGGGTATAATAAATAAATAAATAAATAAATAAATAAATAAATAAATAAATAAATAAAATCAAACTATAGACACAATTTTAAAAATCCAATTATAGATTCAGGAGGAAGGTAATGTTATAACTCTTGATGTAAAATAATAGAATGACTAAGATAAATGGAAAAGGATTAGTAGGAATGTTAGTAAAGAAACAATAAGTGCCCTAATTCCACATATTTTATTAAAGAAAGAACAACAGATTCTGTCTACCATGGATGCATCAAGGAATAATAATTTAAACTGATTATTTTAATTAATGATGTCAATCAAAAGGGAAGTGAAATACTTGCTCACACATTCATACATATGTCCTAAAAATTAGGCAGTAAATTTGTAGAGGGTAGGTGTTTAATGGTGTAAATATAATATACCTCTAATTTTCATGTTATTTCAAAATTTCTATCTATCGATGACATAGCACATATCTATGAGTTCACTGTTTAAAGAGAAAAGATAACCACATAAAAACAGAACAATAAGCTCTTAACACTATTTGTCTCTAGGGAGTGAGATTAAGTTTGGGTGGGGGAAGGAAGGTTTTAATTTTTAAAAATTTTCTTTGCTGCATGGATTATTTTTTTACCCAAAGGCATATATTAGTTCTATAATTAATAAACTACCAGGTTAGGGAAATAATTTTAAAATGTATGTACCCTGATCTAATATCCTCATTTATTCACCATAATTGGACCTAAAGAATCAGGACTGGTTGTAATAAATAAATCCATCCTCGAAGGATATAAGCTCAGCATTAGAGAGTATTAAAAATATTGTCAATACCAGGAC
This sequence comes from Leucopleurus acutus, assembly GCF_964270905.1. NCBI lineage: Eukaryota > Metazoa > Chordata > Mammalia > Artiodactyla > Delphinidae > Leucopleurus > Leucopleurus acutus. The sequence goes on from NC_139154.1 coordinate 43,998,018, forward strand.
CTTTCCCAGTAGTGGCCTCTTACCGCCCTCTTACAGTCTTGAGGGCAACGTAGGGTTAGGTTACAAAATCTTGGGCTATACTAATATCACAGTCGTGGCACCTAAATAGAGTGCACACTTTTCTACCAACTCTACGAAGACCCTGAGTGGAGAATGCTGGTTTCCATACTTCAATGTCTTCTTCTATTTTCAGTCTTCTCACAAATAAGCCTTCTCCTCTCCTCAAGAAAACTCAAGCAACCATGAGTTCATAAGTAGAGGATTTTGATGTTTATTGTTCCCAAAGCCTCCAGCTCCTCCTTTTACATTCCATAAAGTCACTGCATGCTGTACTTCCCTTTGCCATATCATTTTATGTATCAAATAGAAGGTTATAAAAGATAAGCCAATCAGAACAAAAGGCATTTTGTAAAAGTGGACAAGCATTTAGTCTCAGAGAAGAAATAGTCCATATCTGGTACCCACACAAAGTAAACAATAGAAATTAGTACACTGTAAATCAAGAGGCTTTTCTGTTCCTCTAGGTTCCAAAACCTTCTACTTGAACAGTAGACTTAATATTAATCATAATAAGTCACTGGGGCATTTGTATATCCAATGCTTAGCCTTCAATACTAACAGAAAGTATTCACATGTTTCTTAAGAATATAGATTTTATGTCCTCAGTGCCTAAAAGCAGTGTGTGCTGGGTCTGTTTGACTCCAAAGGGAGTTCTTAGACTACATATGTTACAAGGCATCAGCCTCCCCAAAGGACTACTTTCTAGGGCACAACCACTCATCAAATGGGTAAGCATTGGACTGTTAGCTATCAGGTACAGTGATAGTCACACATAGGGATTTCAGTTTCCTCTGAAGGATTAACCCATCTCATTTAATGTTAAGTGAACAACTAGACATAAAATTGCATATCATTATGTATCTGTCACCAAATTTGTTTTTCAGTCTATTCATTAAGAACATCTCCATTCTGGTACCAGAGATGGAGAGATTACAACACTTGGGTACACCTTGCTTAATAATAAATTTGTAATATAGTTAAATTTTTCACATTTTTGGAACCACTATACTACCAACACAAATATATCACATTTTGGATTTTAAAATGTGACATGTATATAAATGAAGATTTTATAGACTTCAATGAACCGGTACATTAGACAAGTCTTCAAAATCAAAACCAAGTTTATTCAACTTTTCATGCTTGTACATATGAGTAGTTTAAAATCCAATGCAGAAATATTACTAGGTATAGTAAATGGCATTATGAATCTGATTTTGCTCTAAGTCAGGACCAATCCTTGTCACCTTTCATTCTTCAGTTATTTCTACCCATCAGATGCCCAGTACCTGAAATAGCCTAGAACACTTCCTATTAGGAAATCAAATTGCCTAGCTAGTACAGCCTAACTGCATATTAATTCTATGCATTACATAACCTTAAATATCATCAAGACGAGAATCCAAATCTTTATTTTAGAAATTGAGAAGATGGATACAGAAAGCAAAGACACGTGGAAAGGACCACACAGAACACAAAAAATTGTCCCAGAGGTCTGAGGATTTTTTAATATCAGCTGGGATGAAAGGGAGATACTGGGTTGAGGGAAATTACACCTACAGTGCAATGATCCACAGCACATAGCAGGCTGCCTTTTTGTCTATCACTTTTAGTTTGAATGGCATCCACCTCCAGGTCCACTTTGGAATCTAGTGACATTGAGATTTAGAATATCACATTGGGATTTAAAATAGTCTGGTCTCACGGCATGTTCCATAATTCCCATAAACATCTCCTTCTAAAGCCACAAGAGCCTGAAGTTGTTTAAAAAAATCAGATAAGTTATCACACAATATCAGGGCAGGGAACAAGGAAACAGTGGTCACAACAGCAGGCTCTGCAACACCTGTGTTGTAATCAAGATCCCTCCCTGGTTTTATCTGAGAATACTCTTCTGGCAGAGAATATGAGCAGTGGAGGCAGTCTGCTTTGGTAATAATGCCAAACATTATAAGCCTAAAGATATAGTGAATACCTTTCACTCTAAGGAGCACTCCCAACTTACTACTCAATACCAACAGCATCCTACTTTTCATGTTGCTACCAAAAGTGAGAATGTATACCGTGTTTGGGTTGCCTTCCATGAGATACCTACGAAGTCTCTCCTTCAATGTCTCCCAACTAATTGGGCTGATACCAAAATAAAGGCAAATTATTTTATCTTCGTGCATGTTTCTGAAGTGGTCAGAACTTGATTTGTAGACATTCTTGAAACTTCATAGCAAAGGAGATCACAACAAAATACAATAACTGTGCATGTTTAAGATACTTAGTTTCCTCTGTTTTCTCTAAAATGACTCACACTGAGAAAATTGCTTAACATGCACAAGGTAACCCATTTTACAAGCCACTAATGGAGAAGCTGCAGCAATTAATTAGCTCCAACCAGTTCAAGTCAAACTGTTATTAACAAAATCTGAAAGTTAAACAGAGGTTCATTATTCCCCCAGTCATTGGCTCCCCCTCCCTGGGGTATGTTTAACTTGTAGCAATGATTTTGGCTTTGCTTGATTAAATCTCATTATGAGAAAGGAATGAGCACTTGTGCCCAAGTCTGAAGGAACCCAGAGGTGTGCCAAGCCATCCATTAATCTGGAGACGGTCAGAAATTGGCATGGCAGACACTTCTCTTCCATTTCAGTCTGGAGCATGGTGAGAAATACTGTTCCACGTCTTTTGCTTTTCCTTATGGGTTCCTTTTACACTTCATTGAAAAATGGCCCATCTGTGTCTTTCAATTCAAGAAAACCATTGTTAAATAGATTTGTGTTACTTTCTACTCTTCTATGAACCCTCCAAGGGAACACAGGGAACACTGCATGTCCAACATACAGTGTTGGACAGCTGGCAGTATGTGAAAAGGAACCAAGACAGTGTTTATAGTCAGTTTTCCAAAGAAAGCAAAGGCTGAGGCAGGCCTATAGCTTAATAATCAAGAACGAGCCCAGTAAGCAGGAACAGCCTTGCTGAAGTTAACTCATAATCTGCCATTAGCTCTCCTCCTGCTTATAAGACCGTGTTTGTCACACCCAGCAATAAAAGATATTTATAGATAGAACCTCTGTATAGGTCCACAGGCATTTTTATCCTCTCTATACCTTCAGCTGGGAGGATACATATAACAAAACTTTATATACATACAAAATTTGTTTGGTATCTTCCAATTGACTGAAATAGCATTTATAACCTGTGGTTTATTACACTTTATTGGACTTCTGATTTAGGTATTCAACTTTGTAAATGAAGGGTAATACTATCCTTTGCCAGGAAAAAAAAAAAAAAAAAATCTCACAGCTTCTAGAGTTGGCATCTAAAACACAGCATTTAAATTTGGGCTCTTTATCCCAATCCCTTGAGTTAGTCACATATGACTGGCATGGCCACCCCCATCTGCAATCCTCACTCTGCATCTCTAACTATGGAGAAAACACAGGTAAGCAGGTGTCTTTGCTGCAGAATTTCAAATTGTATGTTAAAATAATATTGAAAATATAACCTTCATAGAGATTGTTCAAAAAGGGAATAGAATATATAGCACATCCCAAAGTTCTGTTTTTAAAACCACAAACCTGTTTTTCATAGAATACAGAAATTCCATGGGACAGTTTGGAAAATATTTGTCTAACCCAGGGTTTCTCAATCTTGGCAGGACTGACATTTTCAATTAGATAATTCTTTATTGTAGGTGATATTCTGCACATTGTAGAAGGCATAGCAGCAACTCTGGCCTCTACCCACTAAATGCTAATAGCAACCCTCCCACTCCCAATCATGACAAAAAAAATATGTCTCCAAACATTTTCAAATGTCCCCCAGAGGAAAAATTGCCCCTGGTACAGAACGACTGGATGAATCAATTTTCAGGTGCTCTTCTAGCCAGCATGTGACAGTTCCCTGTTCAGAAAAAAATGTCCTACAGATCACTGAGAGGCAGTATGTGGTAGTCATTTACAGTGCCATATTTAAAGGTAAGCTCTGAGGGTTCAAAGCCAAGGTTCACGCCATGTGTTGAGTACCACAGAACTTAAAATATGGGAGCTTTACTTTTTGCATCTGCAAAATGGTGATAGTAATGATAGCACTTACCTCATGTAGTTGTTATAAAGCTTAAATAAAATTATGTTTGAAAATCATTTAGTACAATGCCTGGAAAAAGTACAGGATGTGATGCATATCAGCTCTAATATTCTGTCTGGAATTCATTCTCTATTAACCTTAATTCATTTAGTTGTTAATTATTTTTAAAGGTCACTTGCATTTTTAGAAGCAGGTTACATCCCAAATAATTTCCTTTTCCTATTCATTCTCTCTTTTATTTCCTGAAAGTACTCTCATCCAACAACTCTTTGTTTGAATCTTCCCTGTTGCTCTTCTGTGCTGGGTTCCTAATGATGGGGTTCTGATTCACTTGGAGCCATGGAAAATACCTTGTTCTCCAGTCGTTGGTTCTAGAAATTTTACTCTAACCCTTTCAAAGAAACTCCTAGACAACACAGGTTCAGTGCAAATTGACCATGAATGCCTAAAAATACAATAATGACACAAAATAAGATGATTTAAATTGTTTTCCTTGAAAATGCGGAAATGATTTCTCTTGATTTTTTAACTCATTTTAGTTTGTCAGCAACTAAGAGAACTGGTTTAAAACTTACATTTTTCCTCTCTCAGAAATTCTGCAAGACAACTACCTTGTTTTTTAATTAATTTATTTATTTGGATGCGCTGGGTCTTAGTTGTGGTAGGTGGGCTCCTTAGTTGCAGCATGTGGACTTCTTAGTTGTGGCACGCATGTGGGATCTAGTTCCCTGACGAGGGATCGAACCTGGGCCCCCTGCATTGGGAGTGTGGAGTCTTAACCACTGCACCACAAGGGAAGTCCCAAGACAACTACTTTACATGAAGCCATCTCTACGTATCTAAGCAATGAAGCAATGATTGACTTCTGATTCATTTCTGATAAGGCTACTTTTGGTCAATTATTGGCCATCCCAGGAGTGCTCAGGGTTCTTTCAGTATATGTCCTGATACCACTATGTGATTCCACTAATAATTACTCCTAATGTCTTTGGAGTGCTCCTCCTTTGATGGAGAGATCAATATTTCTGTGGCTGATATAACAGAGCTCACTCTGTAGGCACATAGCTCAGCATTCTGCACTTCATGGTCAATTTGCATACAGCTGAAGAAATGTTCCCCCAGCCATCACTGATCAGTTGGGGAAGAGATATATCAAATAACTATAACTATCCTAGAGGAAAAGTAGATGTAAATCAGTTAAAATGTTTTTCTGGAAGTCTACAGTTTATCACCTAAGTGATGATCCCTTCACATTTTTACTTTGTGCTGAGATGCGGAAAACAACTCCAAAAGACACAATGAAAAAATTGCGTGTTCCCACACTGGAATATTTAACTGCTCTGAGACTGTGATTCAGATATATTTTGCATTCGAGATTAGCATTGAAAAACCCTAAAATGTAGGACTAAGGTATTCATAAAACTACAAATTCATTCAACTGGCAAAATCCATATTGCTTAACAGAGATCGCCCCACTTAAAACAAAAATCAGAGATGACCAACTCTCTCCATTAATTCTGACAGTTCATCATGAGGGCTGTTCCTACTGATAAGCTCTCCTCTTCATAATTTCCACCTGCCATGAACCTAGTTTAGATTTTTATGAGGAAGCACACTAAATTTGTTTTGGTTTGGAAACCACTGTCAAGCTAAATGATTGTTTATATAGTGTTTTTATTTTTCATTCATAACTTCATTTGATCATTCACTCAAGAAATTTACTGAATGCTTAGTCTCTGATTAATAAAGATGTACTCTCCTAAACACATGAATGTTGACTCTGAATCACATTTGAATGCAAGATTAATCCTGATGTCAGTGAGGCTGGTCTGTCCCTATCCAATCCATTTTCCATGTAGTAGCCAGGGTGATTGCATTTTTTTTTTTTTTTTTTAACATGTAAGCAGATTAGGTCCACTTCCTCTTGTTATACTCTCTCCTTGAATCAGTTTCCTCCCTTCGTGATGATTCCATACTGTTGCTAAAACACAAGGTCTCTTTGACCTTCCTTGGGGCCTCTGTGCTCACTAGTTTCTCATCCTGGAACTCCATTCCCATGTTTGTTTGTAAACCTGACTCCTTCCTTCTCAAATAGACCTATCCAGACCACCCAATATAAGAAAGATACCCTCTGATAATATCTACCAAAATTCCATGAGTAAATCTTTATGGGACTTATCACAACGAGTAACTATTTTATCTATTTCTCTATCCATGGATCAATCTATCGATCTATTATCTTCTCTCCTAGCCACCCCCTTTATGCTCTCATGCATGTGCAAACACACAATAACACTTAATTCTTTAGGGTGGGGAGCTTATTCTGCCTTGGGGAGACAAAGCAGGCTTCTATTTAACAACTCCAAAGATTTCACAGGAAACAATACATGTCTCCCTGTCCTAGTGAGCATTTTCCCCTACAGCTAAGTTACTCGCCCAATCTCTCCTCTCCCTTTTTGCCCCACTGGCTCACTCTTCCCCATTCCTGTCAAAGTAAACAAAGAAAAGATGAAACCAAACAAAAACACTTTCATTTTTGTAAGCAAAACTATTCAGTGCAGGTCTCTACGCGTCCACCTCAGACTTAATTTAATGCTTCCTTTTTTATTGCAAATGATTTAATTTAAACTTTGAAATTATAGTTTATGACTTAACAGAATGCAGTGCCTCTCCTCAGTCTCTGCTTGTGGGAGGGAGAGAGTCACACTTGTAGTCTTGCTAGCAAGAGTGACATATTTCTCTTACAGGATTAGCCCTACATTTCTAATCATTTTTACTCATTGAATATGCAACAAGCACTGGATTGGGGCAGTTTTAAAATTACTTCCTTGAAGAAAAAGAAGTATTATGGTTCTCATGGCAAGTATGATAGCATTACATGAAATCACCTTGAAAAACATGTAGTTTCGACTACCCAAATCTGAGCACACATTGTTTTAGAGTATCAACTTACTTAATGATCCCATCAATTCCTTTAAGAATGAAAGTTGGATTACTGTTCCCCCTTACAGATGGATTAGGGAGATCAAGTCCCTCTCCAAGTCTTAAAATCATAAGCCCACATAAAAGGGCACTGAAAGGAGGTCGGTACAGAGGAGAAGATTGGAGGCAACGAGGATGAGCTGGAAAGGCCACGTTTTGTGTAGACAGCACCTCTAATACATGTCCCTACCCCTTCTTGCTTGGGATCACTAGTGATAACTACTGATTTCCGCTTCTATAAAACCCAACGTGTCAAACTTGACACTCAGCATCACCACCATCCCTTCATGCCAGAAGGCAATGGACTTAGAGCCATATTTACATGTTTTGATGACCTTATTCTCAACCCACTTAAGAAGATAAACACTTTCAAATTCGTTAAGTCTTCCAGAAGTGAGAATCAGGAAAATTTCCATTACCAGGGGGAAAAGAAGGGCGGGGGATAAATTGGGATATTGGGATTGACATATACACACTATTATATATAAAATAGATAACTAATAAGGACCTACTGTGTAACACAGGGAACTCTACTCAATACTCTGTAATGACCTATATGGGAAAAGAATCTAAAAAAGAGTGGATATATGTATGTGTATAATGGATTGACATTCCTGTACACCTGAAATTAACACAACATTGTAAATCAACTATACTATAATAATTTTTTTTTTTTTTTTGTGGTATGCGGGCCTCTCACTGTTGTGGCCTCTCCGGCTGCGGAGCACAGGCTCCGGACGCGCAGGCCCAGCAGCCATGGCTCACGGGCCCAGCCGCTCCACAGCGTGAGGGATCTTCCCGCACCGGGGCACGAACCCGTGTCCCCTGCATTGGCAGGCGGACTCTCAACCACTGCACCACCAGGGAAACCCCTATAATATTTATTTTTTTTTTAAAAGATAGGAAGTGGAGAGAGAGGACTTCCCATGTGTGAAGTTTGAGACATCCTTGGTGGGGTCAGCTTCTACCCCTCTCCCACGTCCAGCAACAGCACAGGCTGTACGGTTATATGACTTCACTGAGCAACCAGCTATCACTGCTGGATTCAGTTGGTCTCTGCCTCACTGCACTTGCCTAAGGTATTAATAAGTCATTCATTTAACATGGTCACTGATCACTGATTATCTATATTTGCTCTCATGGCTGTAGAGAGTTCTTAAGTGTCCGACTAATCAGAAATCATCTGATCGATTAAAAGTTAAAATGGAACCAGAGTGAGGAGTCAGGGAGAATCTTTGCTCCAAATGATATGAAATGTCTCCAACCAGTAGAGAGTCACGGCCTTCTGATGAGTGGCCTTTGATAATAAGCCCACCGTTCTCCTGCCCATGTCTCTCTGTACAGGCCAACTTGTTTCTAATCAGGGAGTATTGATCTTCTCCACACTTATTTGTTTGTTAAACTGACATCTACAACAAACATTCAGACACCAAAAATAATATCTACCATTTTGCTTCATTATCTTAATTGAATGTCAAATTCAAGGAATGCCATTTTCAGCAGTAAATAAAAGAGCCCACAATGACTCTTGGTGAAAATTTTTTCCTTTTAAATCTTTCCCGTTCCTGAGCATTGTCTGTACCATGTGCTTCTGACCACTTCATTTTATTGTTAAATTGCAAACTTTGCCCAAGCTAGTGTAGTTTCCAATGCATATAAAGCACAAAGAAGTCATGATATCATAAAACAAACTTACACTGGTATATATGGAACCATGGCATGTATCTTGATCACTTGAAAACATCTGCCTATAAAGAGTTTAAAGTTCTAGAGAAATATCATAGGGTCTATCTCTTAGAGCTCTATAATCTAAACCAATAATCAGCTAATTAGATCTCTCTGGACTAATATAATTGGAATCAAGAGAGTGGATATATACATTGTTTCTTATATACTTTTGTGCTAAGTTCGTGAAACTAATTCATTAAGAAATATTCAAAGCAAATGTTGATTTTTTTCCTCAAAAGTTCTGCAATAAAGTAGCAATGATTTTTCTGTTTGTGATAGTTACTTCCTAAATTTATTTTTAAATTTATATATATATATATGTATATATATATAATCTTAGAAAATACATACACATAGACCTTTCCAAAAAAATTCTGTCCAAGGTAAGCCAGAAAAAGTAGAAAGTATGCTTTCTTTTTTAAAATAAGATTGTGGTGTGCTATACAGATAATAATTTTAAATATATAAAAACTATGATTGATAACATGAACTTTAAGATAGTACCTTTAACAGAAATTAGTTTTTTTTTTCTTTCTAGCACTGAAATGTGCTAATTCTTTTTTTATTGAGATATAATTGACATATTTGTTTTAGGTGTTCACCATAACGAATTGATATATGTATATATAGTGAATGATTACCACAATAAATTTAATTAACATTCATCACCACACATAGTTTCACTTTTTTTCTTGTGACAACAACTTTTAAGATCTACTCTCTCAGCAACTTTCAAATATACCATAGAATGTTGTTAACTGTAGTTATCATGCTGTACATTATATCCTCAGGACTTATTTATCTTATAACTGGAAGTTTGTACTTTTTAACCACCTTCACCCATTTCCTAACTACTGTTTTCCACTACTTAATGCCAGCTATATATACAATTTTCTATAATTTAATGTTTCTACATTGCTTTTCCTGTTAATCAAGCAACTGTATACTTACTGTCTTACTTATTAACCTTGTGATAGGTTAGGTAATAATAAAAATATCTTTTGCATCTTCAAAGTACTTTCACTCATTATTTCAACTGATAATATTTCAGTGACTTATTAATTTTACCTTATTAACTATAGTCTAGCTCACAAGAGAAGAATGCAAGGACACACTCCCATGCATAGTCTAGAGACACAAAGAAACCACCAAAGCCAGCAGACTTCCGTATCCCTTCTGGGCAGCTCAACTACTTTGGTTGATAATCCTTGCATAATAAATTGATTTTAAACAACATAAACACCAAATCCATTCATTTGGTTTCACTCTCCTACAGCAAATACTGCCCATCTTATTAATAAATAAAAACCACAGCTGCTAATGCCTTGGAACAAGATGGCTAATTTACATATCCTGAACTCTGACAGAGGTTCTCCATCATGTTTCCCCAAATCCGTGGAGGGTATGTTTTCTCCCAGGGAGCTAAAGGGCAGAAAGACATCTACAGCTCAAACAAGACTATTAATAAAGTTGTAAAGTAGCAGATAATTGAACCATATCAATTATTTATCTAATTATGAAGTTATTAGTCATCTAAAATTACTCAGTGAGCAACTCCAGAGACTATGAAGTACTAACATACAAAGCGTAGTCCAAAATCATCAGGCCTGCAAAACTCCATCTGACAATGCTTCAACATTAATTAACTTTAAGATCTGAAGGATGAGTAGAAAAATGGGGATATAGTAAAACATTCTATGTGGAAAAAACTGGATCTTTGAAGACAGAAGTAAGAGAAAGCATAGTGTTTTTGCAAAATGATTCCTTATCTTTTTGGGGAAGCACATCCTTATTATGTGGTGTCAACTGGCTCCCTGGGACTGGAGTTATTCCTTGGAGTAATTTTTAAGTCCAATAATTTAATACCTAGGTAGGATTCTCCATTCACGGCAAGCCTCAACAGTTGTCCTAGTATCTGCATGCAGGTAGTGAAGTTTTTCTTCACTTTGGTAGACAGAATAAAAGCACCCCAAAGATGTCCACATGCTAATCCCCGGAAACTGTGAGTATGTTACCCTACATGGCAAAAGGGACTTTGCAGATGTGATCAAGTTAAGGATCTTGAAATGGGAAGATTATCTTGTATTACCCAGGTGTGCACAATATAAACATGAGGGTGCTTATGAGAGCAAGCCAGGAGGGTCACAGACAGAGAAGGAGATGTGATAACAAAAGTAGAGGCCAGTATAAGGAGAGAGAAAAACAGAGAGAGACAGAGATTTGAAGATGCTATGATACTGTCTTTAAAGAGGGGAGGAGGGACGACAAACCAAGGAACACAGGGGGCCTCTTCAAGCTAGAAAAGACAAGGCAAGGGATTCCTATCTAGAAGCTACAGAAGGAACACAGCCCTGCTGACCCATTTTAGACTTCTGACCTCCACAACAGTAAGTTAATATACTAAGTTAGTGGTCATTGCTATAGCAGCAATAGGAAACAAATAATTTACCAATCTCTCACCAGAATAAATTCATCAGTATCTTAATGTTTCATATTTCTATTCCAAGCATTAAGGATGACAAACAAATTAAATAGCACAATAGGTGTAATAGTTCCTGTTTGCATTTAAGAGAAAGTCATTTTTTAAAACAATCAAGTAAAAAGAGTTTTGAAACTCCCTTCATGAAAACATGAAGAAGTCATCTAAATGTACGAGAGCGGAATTGGGTTATCCAGTTACCTTCTTGGATTCAGAGGAATATAAAATAAAGCATAAAATAAAATTGTCAATATGGGAGAGTTCCATTAGAGAAAGGTTAAGAAATTCCCGTAAGACACATTATAGCTTACAACAGATAAAAGTTTATGATGAACATTGCAAATCCTGAAACATCTGAATAAGAAGTGTATCCAGGGAGAGTGGATGGGGTCCCCATAGGAACCATACTTATACCTCCTAAATCAAAATGGCAGGGGCTGACAGCAACCAAGGGGCCTGAGAGTTATCAGCTGAAGTATAGTCTTGAGCCTTGGGTCCTCCTGAAGATTCAAGTGACTGAAGACTTAGCCCTAGCTTACCCTTGGCCCTAACAACATCCTAGGTGAAGTGGGAGCATCATGGCGATTGTTTAGAGTACTAGAAAAGTTAAAGAGTTGAGTCATTTCCACTTCCACAGTCAAGCATAATCTTTTGTCTCCATTTCTTCCAGAACTTTCTCTTTAATGGAAATAAAAATGACTCCAGTATACTAATACTGTACTATGTACAGTCCAATATCCTTCCCAGTATTTTGGAAGGTACCTGGGGGTGGAGAAAATTTTGTTTCCATGGTTGGCTCTTATGCCACAGGTCCTCTGAATGGCCACTCCAGTCCCGGCTACAGTCTCTATTCTCTAAAGCACCACTAATACAACCCCACAATTTGTAACAGATGACTTCTGAAGATTTAAGCATAACCAAAGAGTTCTATACCACATCAAATAACAGTGAACAACTTAAAATTAAAGCTTAGGCATAACTATATTGAATTTCCTAGGCTACCCAGACAGTCTGAGGGCTCCTTCTTCCCAAACCCATTCTTTTTTCCATGGTCCTTGCCTCTTTTTGATCCTCCAGTGAACAACTCTAACTCCCGTTACTCTGCTATACAGAGCTAGTCACCTTTTTCGTCAGTCTCTTCCACCAAGAGGAACTGCACCACCTAGCACAATGCCCATTAAGGTGTTTTCCAAACAAAAGAGTCATGTGCTCCTATGAGTCCTGACTTCTCCTGAGACCACAGATGCAAACTGTAGGTAGCTTCTAAAAGAGCTACTAAGTCTCCTTGGTACACAAGGAAATAATCTCTCTGACCCAGCAGTGATTCTCTGGTCAAGCAGCCTCCCACTGTAGCTTATTTCCTCCTCTCAGTGAGCACCTGGAACTCACATTTACAAAGAAAGTCTGTAGTCGGCTTAAACTCTACCCCTTCATTGGGGCTTAAGAGATTTGATAGGAACTCACACAACTTCTGAAAGAACCCATGCTAAATCCCAATATTGGACAAACAATCCCTGCTGAGAAAAACTGTCAGACACATGAAAACATTCCGTAGTTTAAAAGTAGGCAACCAATCTGAGAGTTCAAATGCCACACTCTGCCAAGAATTAAAATGAAAAAGAAGCAAGGTTATTTTATCAAAGAAATTTTATAAATTATCCAATTCCTGTTTTTAAAGACATTCAAGGACATGCTACATTTGCGAAGCTAAAGGAGTTATTTATGAAAACGTAGCAACTGCTTTGATATATTTCTCCTCAGTGGCAGTAAATTCTAGAAGTAAGTGGGACTTCCATAAATTGATGAGGGGAAAATTGTTTGTACCCAATAACTACCCTGTATATTTAGCTACATTTTCATTTGTACTTTGTGGGAGCCAAAAAAAAAAAACGAACATGGAAAAGTTTTAAAGTATTTCATTTGCAGTCTCTTCTTAAAAAAAAAATACTCAAACTGAGTAAAAGAACTCATGATAAAATAATAAAAACAGTGCCTACAAAAATACATGGTGATGAGCATAAAAATCAGTAAACCAAAGTGGAATAACTCAGTGGTTGGTAATCCTGACCACACATTTTAATTACCTGGTAGTGTTAAAATAATATATAAATGAATAAATAATATATAAAGAAATAAAAGGACTTCACAGGCCACATTCACAGAAATGTTATTAAACTGCTGTTTTGCAGGAGCCCAGAAATGGAAGTTTGTAGAGTGCTCTTGGTGATTCCAATGTACAGAAGTGGGAACTTTAAGTAATTTTGTTTATTTTTGGTGGGCATATGGATATGTGGGATGGAGATAGGAGTGATATGGAGGACATAAATTTTTAAGTGTTATATTTCTTATCTCTCATGAATAGGAGATGATAATTGATGTTTCATTCATTTCTTTCACCTAAGAACATCACTGAAAACCTATACTTTGCCAGGCTACTTAATAATTGATGGGGATCAGTAATGATCAAAACAGGCCCAATACTGATATTCAAGGAACATAGGATCTAGGAACAGAGATCATCAAGAAAAAGATGGACACAGTGCACAGAGTTAAGAGATTCAAGGAGATCAAGCAGGAATGTTAGGGGAGCTCCAGGGAGTCAGAGGTACCTGCCCAGAGAAGCTGATATCCAAACTAATAACTGATTTGCTTTTTACTCATAAATAATCTGTTTAGGCACAACTTAACAATATATTTTTCTCTTATTCTAGTTCACTATGAATGGTCTTCTAGTTCATACCTGATTAAAACCAATAGATTAGACAGAACGAAATAAATCTGTAGGGGCATGACTACTGTTTAGAAAGAAGTGGGTCTGAGAGCTGATAGCAACAGATAAGCCAATAGGGGAAATCAGTGCAGATCCCCCAAAGCACCCCCATCTCAGGACTTTTTAAAGAGGAAAAATCATCTTGAACATTTCAATCTTTCTCAAAGGCAGTAATGAATGAGAATTTATCACATCTGCAACAGACATTTAATAAAAGGCTAAATACTGTTGTCACTCCTTTTTAAGTGTGTAGGAAAGTACTGGGTTGGCCAAGAAGAAGTTATATATATATATATATATATATATATATATATATATGATTATATTATATAATATAATCTTGGTGGCAAGGGTACATTTCCTATACGGCATTTGAGAAAAGGAGTTGTCTTCTTTCAGCCCCCGAGTTGTATCCTTGGGCTGATATGCATCTCTGTTGTGAGCTTCTGAAGGCATACTTTGCCCAGATTCTTTGGGGTTACTCATCTTGGCAACCACCTAGAACCACTCTATCACAGTTCTTCAACAAGATGTCACTCCTTCCTCACAGACTTCAGAATCAGGAAAGAAGGACACAGGGCGGGCTGTGCTCTCTTTAAGTGCCCAGTGTTTATTTCTCTCAATACAATCACCAATTTCTATGGATATACTGATTTTACTAGGGAATTTGGGTAACAGAAGGAATTGGCAATGTATTAAGGAATATTTCAAAATAAGAACCACATGCTGCATGGGACTACCTTCCAGTCCAAAGGCGCCACAATATCAGCACAAGAAAACGGCACCTTTCACGTGACTTGTCTTATAGACACAGTCCAGTTTCTGGCTTACTCCCATTGTCCTGAGATCCATTACCTTCCTGGAGAGTGTCTCTTGTTCACACCTGAACAATGCAAATCCCTCCTCTATTCAGAGAAACCCCAGTCGTTTATCTTGGTTTATCTTGTTTCTGACTCTACAAGCCAACCAATTCTCCCTTCACTGAGAAAATCTGTGTACTGATTTGCTTTAGTACATTTTCCAAAGCATAAGTAATTCATACTACAATAGTACCACAGAATAAATGGGGAAGAGGAGAATGTCTAGAGAACAAGCTAGGATAAGCTTGGCATTCAGTACCACTCTGGACCCTGTGATGTCTCCCCATTAGTGTGAGGTGCAGAGATGATTGCTCACTCTTCTTAATCATCCAAGTGGTAACTATTGAGTCAAACACAGACACTACTTCCAAAGACAAACCTTGCATTTTCTGAGACAGAAAAGTAAAAATCCAGCTACAAGATAAACATTTTCTTAACTGCCACCTAGTCTGTTCAGCTGCTCAGACTCACTGCAGAGGTAGCACTTTACACATATGTGTCATCTGTACAGAGCAGGACTGTTCTCCTTTATTTCATGCTGCTCACACATGGTCTTTCTGTGCCTGTTGACATGTGAGATGTGATCTGTTACAAAAGGATCTTCATTCCCTTTACCACGCTTCTCCAACAATACCCAGTAGCAATTTTAAAATGTAAAGATCTTACTTTTTTTCTTCAATCTGCCTTTTGAGACAATTCAAAATTTTGATCATGGCTTTCTGAAAGATATTGCTTTGGCATCCAAAGTGCATTTGATTTAATCTAAGAGAGTAAAGTATTTGAGCTTTCTTATTCTTCTGACTAGAAAGATAATTATATACATGCTACCCATCCCAGGATATTTTTGCAATTAAAAAGGGAAGACAGGTTTTATGTAAGGCAGAAGTTTTCAGAATCTTGGGACAGGCCAAGGACCATGAAATTCCTATGAGCTGAATCTATGCTTTGCAGGGGAATTGATGTACCCTTTATTGGTTAAAAGGCACTGCTAACCCCAATCTCAAAATCATGAGTTACTAAATAATAGTCCTGTAAATACTATTAACTAATGATATGCAATAGAGCTTTCTTGGGAAATGAGAGTTATTCCAAGAAGAGAGAGAGTATATTGGAAGCCTGTCCTCAGCAAGTGTTATTCTATTTGTCCATGCAGCAAAGACTCCAGTTATTTCAGGTCATGAAGGAGAAACAGGTGTTCCTCTCACCACGTTCTTTTCAGAGACAGCCCCAGCAATTTAAAAAGAGACCAATATTTATCATTCAACGTTTTACTCAATTAGATTTGGCTTAATATTATACTCTTATAAGGTTAGTACTTTAGCTTTACTGGAAAGCTCTTGTTTATAATCCTGATTGTCATTATAGAATTCTGGTTCTGTTAAGCCATTAGCAATGGCTTATCAAATTAATTTGACACATACATTTTATATTTAAAAGGAAAGGGACTATAAAATAATCATATGAACCTTATAAGAGTAAATACCCAAAATACAAGGTCCAGAATTAAAGAAGAGGATTACGTGAGATCCATGTGAAAGGTTGATATATCTTCAGCTATAGCCTGAAGATAAAGAGATACAGGAAAATCAGGGAGAGGTATGCAAATTGGGCTGTGAGTTGGAGACAGCCTTATTAATTTTCAGGGGAACCTTACATACAATATCATGTACAAAGAACACTTACATTACAGATTCTGTAGAGATTCACTGAGGAATAGAAAAGAAAAAGGAAGAAAACAAAACAAAATAAAACCAAGGCCAAATCCAGTGCTGTTAAAAGAGTATGTGTATGTGTGTGAGCACATCCACGCTTAAATTCACACCTGCGTTAAAGCTTGACGCTGTCTAGAGCATATCCAATACCTATCACTAGAAATCTGATTATGGTTTTCATCTTCTACCATATCTTTTGCAAGGAACAGGCCTCCTACATTATTTATATTCAGAAGACTTGTATAATAATGTACAGGTACATTTCCATTACATTGCATGCATTTCTATGAAGGTACTCAACAGCAAAACTGACGTGGAGACTAATGTATCTTGGGCGAGGAGGGTGGCTTCGTGACTAAGTTAGGCTGCATGCCATTTTTACATATCACTACATTATTTTTATTGCCACTGTTAGTTCCTAACATTCATTTTAAAGACTAAGCATCCGTGCCCTTATTTAAGATTTTTCCATCTTCTGAATGATTCTCAAGATTATTCAGCCGAAAGACACTTCGAAGACTATCAAAAAACAATTTATTGAACTAAACTCATTTCCTTAAACTGTCCCTAATGTTTGTCCCACAAAGCATTTGTTTGATGGACCAAATATGTGTGCGTGTGTGTGTGAGAGTGTGTGTGTGTGTGTGTGTGTGTGTGTGTGTTCACTCTTGGATTCTTGGTGTTGTATATTCTATGGGTTTGGACACATGTATAATGACATGTACAATATAATACAGAGTATTTTCACTGTCCTAAAAATCCTCTGTGCTCTTCTGTTCCTCACTCCCCCAGAGCCCCTGGCAACCACTGATCATTTTATTTTTATTTTTTTGAATTTTCTTTTATTCTTTTTAATACAGCAGGTTCTTATCAGTTATCTATTTTATACATATTACTGTATACATGTCAATCCCAATCTCCCAATTCATCCCACCACCACCAGCTCCCTCCCCGCTTTCCCCCCTAGGTGTCCATACATTTGTTCTCTACATCTGTGTCTCTATTTCTGCCTTGCAAAGCAGTTCATCTGTAGCATTTTTCTAGATTCCACCTATATGTGTTAATATACAATATTTGTTTTTCTCTTTCTGATACACTTCACTCTGTATGACAGTCTCTAGGTCCATCCACGTCTCTGCAAATGACCCAATTTCGTTCCTTTTTATGGGTATGCAATATTCCATTATATATGTGTACCACTTCTTCTTTATCCATTCAGCTGTCAATGAGCATTTAGGTCGCTTCCATGACCTGGCTATTGTAAATAGTGCTGCAATGAACAATGGGGTGCATGTGTCTTTTTGAATTATGGTTTTCTCTGGGTATATGCCCAGTAGTGGGATTGCTGGGTCATATGGTAATTCTATTTTTAGTTTTTTAAGGCACCTCCATACTGTTCTCCATAGTGGCTGTATCAATTACATTCCCACCAACAGTGCAAGAGAGTCCCCTTTTCTCCACACCCTCTCCAGCATTTGTTGTTTGTAGATTTTCTGGTGGTGGCCATTCTGACAGGTGTGAGGTGATACCTCATTGCAGTTTTGATTTGCCTTTCTCTAATAATTACTGATAGAGTGCTTTTCATGTTCCTCTTGGCCATCTGTAGGTCTTCTTTGGAGAAATGTCTATTTAGGTCTTCTGCTCATTTCTTGATTGGGTTGTTTGTTTTTTTTAATATTGAGCTGCATGAGCTGTTTATATATTTTGGATATTAATCCTTTGCCCGTTGATTCACTTCCAAATATTTTCTCCCATTCTGAGGGTTGTCTTCTCGTCTTGTTCATAGTTTCCTTTGCTGTGCAAAAGCTTTTAAGTTTCATTAGGTCCCATTTGTTTACTTTTGTTTTTACTTCCATTACTCTAGGAGGTGGGTCAAAAAAGATTTTGCTGTGATTTATGTCAAAGAGTGTTCTTCCTAGGTTTTCCTCTAAGAGTTTTACAGTATCCAGTCTTACATTTAGGTCTTTAATCCATCTTGAGTTTATTTTTGTGTATGGTGTAAGGGAGTGCTCTAATTACATTATTGTAGCTGTCCAGTTTTCCCAGCACCACTTATTGAAGAGACTGTCTTTTCTCCATTGTATATCCTTGCCTCCTTTGTCATAGTTTAGTTGACCATAGGTGGGTGGGTTTATCTCTGGGCTTTCTATCCCGTTCCATTGATCTATATTTCTGTTTTTGTGCTAGTACCATATTGTCTCGATTACTGTAGCTTTATAGCATAGTCTGAAGTCATGGAGTCTGATTACTCCAGCTTGGTTTTTTTCCCTCAAAACTGCTTTGGCTATTTGGGGTCTTTTGTGTCTCCATACAAATTTTAAGATTTTTTGTTCTAGTTCTCTAAAAAATGCCATTGGTAATTTGATAGGGATTGCATTGAATCTGTAGATTGCTCTGTGTAGCACAGTCATTTTCACAATATTGATTCTTCCAATCCAAGAACATGGTATATTTCTCCATCTGTTTGTGACATCTCTGATTTCTTTCATCAGTGTCTTATAGTTTTCTGAGTACAGGTCTTTTACCTCCTTTGGTAGGTTTATTCCTAGGTATATCATTCTTTTTCTTGCAATGGTGAATGGGATTGTTTCCTTAATTTCTCTTCCTAATCTTTTGTTATTAGTGTATAGGAATGCAAGAGATTTCTGTGCATTAATTTTGTATCCTGTAACTTTACCAAATTCATTGATTAGCTCTAGTAGTTTTCCGGTGGCATCTGTAGGATTCTCTGTGTATAGAATCATGTCATCTGCAAACAGTGACAGTGTTACTTCTTTTCCAAGTTGGATTCCTTTTATTTCTTTTTCTCCTCTGATTGCCATGGCTAGGACTTCCAAAACTATGTTGAATAATAGTGTCAAGAGTGGACATCCTTGTTTTTTTTTTTTTTTTTTTTTTTTGCGTTATGCGGGCCTCTCACTGTTGTGGCCTCTCCCGTTGCGGAGCACAGGCTCCGGATGCGCAGGCTCAGCAGCCACGGCTCATGGGCCCAGCCACTCCGCGGCATGTGGGATCTTCCCGGACTGGGGCACGAACACGTGTCCCCTGCATCGGCAGGCGGACTCTCAACCACTGCGCCACCAGGGAAGCCCCTTGTCTTGTTTTTGATCTTAGAGGAAATGCTTTCAGTTTTTCACCATTGAGAATGAGGTTTGCTGTGGGTTTGCTGCATATACCTTTATTACATTGAGGTAGGTTCCCTCTATGCCCACTTTCTGGAGAGTTTTTATAATAAAAGGGTGTTGAATTTTGTCAAAAGCTTTTCCTGCATCTATTGAGATGATCATATGGTTTCTATTCTTCAATTTGTTAATATGGTGTATCACATTGATTGATTTGTGTATATTGAAGAATCCTTGCATCTCTGAGATAAATCCTACCTGATCATGGTGTATGATCCTTTTAATGTGTTACTGGATTCTGTTTGCTAGAATTTTTGTTGAGGATTTTTGCATCTATATTCATCAGTGATATTGGTCTGTAATTTTCTTTTGTTGTAGTATCTTTTTCTGGTTTTGGTATCAGGGTGATGGTGGCCTTCTAGAATGAGTTTGAGAGTCTTCCTTCCTCTGCAGTCTTTTGGAAGAGTTTGAGAAGGATGGTGTTAGCTCTTCTCTAAATGTTTGATAGAATTCACCTGTGAAGCCACCTGGTCCTGGACTTTTGTTTGTTGGCAGATTTTTAATCACAGTTTCAATTTCATTACTTGTGATCGGTCTGTTCATATTTTCTATTTCTTCCTGGTTCAGTCTTGGAAGGTTGTACCTTTCTAAGAATTAGTGCATTTCTTCCAGGTTGTCCATTTTATTGGCATAGAGTTGTTTTTAGTAGTCTCTTACGATGCTTTGTACTTCTGTGGTATCCATTGTAACTTCTCCTTTTTCATTTCTAATTTTATTGATTTGAGTGCACTCCCTCTTTTTCTTGATGAGTCGGGCTAAAGGTTTATCAGTTTTGTTCATCTTCTCAAAGAACCAGCTTTTAGTTTTATTGATTGTTGCTTTTGTTTTTTTCTTCTATTTCATTTATTTCTGCTCTGATCTTTATGATTTCTTTCCTTCTACTAACTTTGGGTTTTGTTTTTTCTTCTTCCTCTTGTTCCTTTAGGTGTATGGTTAGATTGTTTATTTGAGATTTTTCTTGTTTCCTGAGGTAGGACTTTATTGCCTAAACTTCTCTCTTAGAACTGCTTTTGCTGCATCCCATAGGTTTTGGATCATCAGTTTTCATTGTCATTTTGCCGCTAGGTATTTTTTGATTTCCTCTTCGATTTCTTCAGTGATCTCTTGGTTATTTAGTAACGTATTGTTTAGCCTCCATGTGTTTGTGTTTTTTACATTTTTCCTCCTGTAATTTATTACTAATCTCATAGCATTGTGGTCAGAAAAGATGTTGGATACGATTTCAATTTTCTTGCATTTACCAAGGCTTGATTTGTGACCCAAGATGTGATCTGTCTTGGAGAATGTTCCATGTGCATTTGAGAAGAAAGTGTAATCTGCAGTTTTTGGATGGAATGTCCTATAAATATCAATTAAATCTATCTGGTCTACTGTGTCATTTAAAGCTTGTGTTTCCTTATTAATTTTCTGTCTGGATGATCTGTCCATTGGTGTAAGTGAGATGTTAAAGTCCCCCACTATTATTGCCTTACTGTCAGTTTCCTTTTTTATGGCTGTTAGCAGTTGCCTTATGTATTGAGGTGCTCCTATGTTGGGTGCATATATATTTGTAATTGTTTTATCTTCTTCTTGGATTGATCCCTTGATCATTATGTAGTGTCCTTCCTTGTCTCTTGTAACATTCTTTATTTTAAAGTGTATTTTATCTGATATGAGTATTGCTACTCCAGCTTTCTTTTGATTTCCATTTACATGGAATATGTTTTTCCATCCCCTCACTTTCAGTCTGTATGTGTCCCTAGGTCTGAAGTGGGTCTCTTGTAAACAGCATATAGATGGGTCTTGTTTTTGCATCCATTCAACGAACCTGTGTGTTTTGGTTGGAGCATTTAATCCATTCACGTCTAAGGTAATTATCAATATGTATGTTCATTGACCATTTTCTTAATTATTTGGGGTTTGTTTTTGTAGGTCCTTTTCTTCTCTTGTGTTTTCCACTTAGAGAAGTTACTTTAGCATTTGTTGCAGAGCTGGTTTGGTGGTGCTGAATTCTCCTAGTTTTTACTTGTCTGTAAAGCTTTTTATTTCTCTGTCGAATCTGAATGAGATCCTTGCTGGGTAGAGTAATCTTGGTTGTAGGTTCTTCCCTTTCATCACTTTAAATATATCGTGCCACTCCCTTCTGGCTTGTAGAATTTCTGCTGAGAAATCCGCTGTTAACCTTATGGGAGTTCCCTTGTTTGTTATTTGTCATTTTTCCCTTGCTGTTTTTAATAATTTTTCTTTGTCTTTATTTTTGTCAATTTGATTACTATGTGTCTCGGCTTGTTTCTGCTTGGGTTTATCTTGCTTGGAACTCTCTGCCTTTCTGTACTTGGGTGGCTCTTTCCTTTCCCATGTTAGGGAGGTTTTCAACTATAATCTCTTCAAATATTTTCTCGGGCCCTTTCCCTGTCTCTTCTCCTTCTGGGACCCCTCTAATGCGAATGATGGTGCATTTAATGTTGTCCCAGATGTCTCTTCGGTTGTCTTCATTTTTTTAAATTCTTTTTTCTTTATTCTGTTCTGCAGCAGTGAATTCCACCATTCTGTCTTCCAGGTCACTTATCCATTCTTCTGCCTCAGTTATTCTGATATTGATTCCTTCTAGTGTAGTTTTCATTTTAGTTATTATTTTGTTCATCTGTGTTTGCTCTTTAATTCTTCTAGGTGTTTGTTCTTCAATTCTTTAGGTCTTTGTTAAACATTTCTTGCATCTTCTCAATGTTTGCCTCCATTCTTTTTCTGAGGTCCTGGATCATGTTCACTATCATTATTCTGAATTCTTTTCTTCGAAGGTTGCCCATCTCCACTTCATTTCATTGTTTTTCTGGGGTTTAGTCTTGTTCCTTCCTCTGGTACATAGTCCTCTGCCTTTTCATTTTGTTTATGTTTCTGTGAATGCTGTTTTCGTTCCACAGGCTGCAGGACTGTAGTTCTTCTTGCTTCTGCTCTCTGCCCTCTGATGGATGAGGCTGCTAGTGTTGGCGGGTGTCCTGCAGAGGCTGGGGGTGGCTGTGGCTCACCGTGGGGGCGAGAACACTGGCAGCAGAAGTTCTGAGAAGTACTCCTTCATCACTGATCTTTTTAATTTCTCCATAGTTTTGCCTTTTGAAGACTGTCATACAGCTGGAATCATACATACAGCGTGCAAACTTTTCATATTGGCTTCTTTCACTAGTACGATTCATCTAAGTTTTCTCCATGCATTTTCATTGGTTGATAGTTCTTTTTTTAGAGTTGAATAATATCTCATTGTCTGTATATACCAGTTTGTTTATCCATTCACTTACTAAAGGGCATCTTGACTACTTCCACATTTTGGCAATTATGAATAAAGCTGTTATAAACACTCTTGTGCAGATTTTGTGTTGACATATATTTTCAACTCTTTGTGTTAATACCAAGAAGTGTGATGGCTGGATCTTATAGTAAGGTTATATGTATTTTTATAAAAAAAACACCAAACTAACTGTCCTCCAACGTGGCTGCACCATTTTTCATTCCATGCTTCATTCCATTTTTCATTCCTCCACATCTTTGACAGTATTTGGTGTTGTTCTGGTTTTAGATTTTTGGCCATTCCGATAGATGTGTAGTGATATCTCACTGTTTTAATTTGCATTCCCCTGATGTCGTATGATATGGAGGATCTTTTCATACGTTTATTTGCCATCTGTACATCTTCATTGGTGAGGTATCTGTTAACACCTTTGGCTCATTTTTTAATTGGATTGTTTGTTTTCTTATTGTTGAATTTTAAGTTTTTTGTATATTTTGAATAACAGTCCTTTATTAGATGTATCTCTTGCAAATATTTTCTGTCAGTGTGTGGCTTGTCTTCCAATTATCTTGACATTATGTTTCACACAGCAGAAATTTTAATTGTAATTAAATTCAGCTTATATATGATTTCTTTCACAGATCAGGCCTTTGATGTTGTAGCCAAATAGTATTACCATATCCAAGGTCATCTAGGTTTTCTCCTATGTTATCTTCTAGGAGTTTATAGTTTTGTGTTTTATGTTTAGGTCTGTGATCCATTTTGAGTTAATTTTTGTGAAGGGCATAAGGTCTGTTTCCAGATTCACTTTTTTGCATATGGATTTCCCGTTATTCCAGCACCATTTGTTGAAGACATCATTGTATAGTCTTTTCTCCCTTTGTCAAAGACCAGTTTACTATGTTTAAGTGGATCTATTTCTGATATCTTTACTCTGTTCCATTGATCTATTTGTTTATTCTTACACCAGTTACCACTCTGTCTTGATTACTGTAGCTTTACAGTAAGTCTTGAATCAGGCAGTGTCAGGCCCCCAACGATGTTCATCACCTTTAATACTGTGTTGACTTATCTGAGTCCTTTTCCTCTCCATATAAACTTTAGAATCAGTTTGTTGATATCCACAAAATCATTTGCTGGAGTATGTATCCTTTTTGTCTGGCTTCTTTCACTCACCATAATTCATCCACATTAAATCATATGTTAGTTGTTCATTTTGCTTTTTTTAATTGCATTGTTGTTTCATTTCTTTTTTGAAAAATTTTTATTGGAGTATAGTTGACTTAAAATGTTGTGTTAGTTTCTCATTTTATAGATATATTGCAACTAAAAATATCATCCATTCACTTATTGAGTGATATTTGGGCTGTTTCCATTTTGGCCTACAACAAATAAGTTACTATGAATGTGTCTTTGTATGAACGTATTTTCTCTTAGATAAATGCCCAGTGGTAGAATGGCTGGATCACAGTAGGTGAATGATTTACTTTGTAAGAAACTGCCAAACTGTTTCCAAAATGACTTCATCACTTTACATTCCCATCATCAATGTATGAAAGTCCTATTTACTTCACCATTAGCAACACTTGGTATGGTCAGTCTTTTTAATATTTTAGCCATTCTAAATAGGTCTGTAGTGATTTCTCATTGTGGTTTTAGTTTGCATTTCCCTAATAATTATTTGGTCATATTTTCATGTGTTTATTTGCTATCCTTGTGTCTCCTTTGGTAAACTTTCTATTCAAGTTTTTTGGCTACATTTTTTAAAAAATAAATTGTTTTATTATTTTGAAAAGTCTTTGTATATTCTGAATATAAGTCCTGTGTCAGATATATGCTTTGCAAATATTTTCTCCCAATTTATGGCTTATCTTTTCATTCTCCTGAGGATATCTTTCAAAAGACAGAAGCTTTAAACTTTGATTAATTTAAAATTTGATTTAAAATTTTGACTACAATTGTTCCACTATTGTTCTTGGAAAAGACTGCTCTTTCTCCATTGAAATACCTTTGCATCTACGTCAAAATGAGGTTTTCAGGTCTGTTTTGGAATTCCAGTTCAAGAAGGGAGCACAGGAAGATCCTGAACTCACCTCCTCCCACAGACACACTGATTCTATAGCTACATATGGAACATTTCTGCTTAAAAAAGCTAAAGGCTGGCTGAGAGACAAGTACACACCGGGTAAACGAGAAGAAAACCACATCAAGGTGGGTAAGAGGGGCTGGGACACAATCTCACCAAAAACCCCACCCTTGATGCAGCAACCCACAACCAGGAAGGAACGTGGAGCCCAGAGCTTCTCCCTGAGGAGGGAGGGGTTGGGATGCCACATCAGACATCCTGACTTTGGGGAAGTACACTTGAGAGACAAGCCCCCCAAACATCTGGGGCTTTAAAAACCAACTAGGGCTCACATCCCAAGACCTAAAAGACTCTAACAATCTGAGAAGCTTCTCTTAAAGGGGTCTGGTGCTTGGACTGACCTGCCCCAGGGCCCAGCTCAGAAAAAGCCATTCATGCCCACACTTAAAGTAAAGGAAGCTCACCTGCTTATATTAAGTGCTGTCCTGAAGGGTGGGCTTCTATATTAACACACACATCCAGGAGCCTGTGAGGACATTCTCTGGGACAGAGACTGGTTGCCGCCATCTTTGCAGTCTCCCTTAGCCAAGCTCCAGAACAACAGTGTCTCCTGGAGGAGAGTTTTTGCATGAGTCTGGTGCTCCAATTTTTGCAGCTGTACCAAGGCAATGCCTCTTGATCACCTGGCACTGGAGGCCAGAAAAGCTTATGTGCCTGCTCCCATGGGACTGTAATAATCAGTAACACACAGAAAGGACATATATGTGTAGGTCTATTTCTGTATGCACTATGTTTCACTGCTCTATTTGTCTATCTTTATGCCAATGCCTCACCATTTGTTTAACCTTAGAGTACGTACTGAACTCTCAAACTTTGTTATTTTTCAAACTTGTTTTGTCTATTCTGAGTCTTTTGCATTTCCATATGAATTTTATAATCAGCTTAGCAATATCTACAAAAAATGAGCTAGGAGTATAGTATTGTTTCATTGAATCTATAGATCAAGTTGAGAATTAAAATTTTAAAACTATCAAATCTTTCTACCTTTGAACATAGTATATCTCTCCATTTATTTAGATATATTTTAACTTCTCTCAGTAACATTTTATAGTTTTCAGATTGAAAATCTTATACATATTTTGAGAGATTTCTGCCTATATAATTTATTTTTTATGTTATTTTAAATGGTATCTTTTAATTTTAATTTCCAATCATAGAAATAAAATTGAGTTTTGTGTATGACTCATTTATCTTACAAACTTGCAGATTAACTTCTTAGTTCTCATAGGTTTTTTTTGGTAGATTCCCTTGAATTTTCTATGTAGATGATTTTGTCTTTGAATAAAACACTTTTACTCCTTCCTTTTCAACTGAATGTCTTTTATTTTATCCTCTCTCACTATTGCAGTGGTCAGTGCAATAGAAAGGGAAAAGGAGTGATGAGAGAACATCTTATTGTTGATCTTGATCTTTGAGGAAAGGCATTTTGCCTTTTACTATCGAGTATGATGTTAGTATTAATAAATTTCCTTTATCAAAATGATGAAGTTTCCTGCTGTTCCTAGTTTGCTGAGTGTTTTTATCAGGAATGAATGTTGAGTTTTATCAAATGCTTTTCTGCATCTACTTAAGATGATCCTATGTTTTATTTCTTAATTTGTTAATATGTTGAATAACATTGATGGATCTTTGCGTGCTAAACCAACATTGCATTTCTGTGATAAACCCCAGAACTGATCATGATCTATTATTCTTTTTATATACTGTTAAACATGATTTAATAGCATTTTACTTGAATATTTGTAATCAATACTCATGAAGGAGATTACACCCAAATGTTTGTTGCTGTTGTTATTTTTATGTCTTTGTCTTATTTTGGTAACAATAATTCTGGTCTCATATACTGAGTTGGGAATACTCTCACCTTTTCAATTTTCTAGATCACTTTGTGTATAACTGATTTAATTTCTTCCTTAATTACTTGGTAGAATTCACAAGTAAAAACATATGGGCCTGGAGTTTTCTTTGCAGAAAGGTTTTAACTATAAATTCAATTTATTTAATAGATAACAGGTCTATTCATATTATCTATTTAATCTTTGAGTAAGCTTTGATAGTTTATGTCTTTCAAGGGATTTGTTTATTTTATCTAAGTTGCCAAATTTATTGACATAAATTTGTTTATAATATTTTCACATTACCCTTTTAATATTTCTTAGAATATGTAGTGACGTCAATTGTCATTCCCAATATTGGTAATTTGTATTTCTCTCCTTTTCTCTTATTAGCCTGTCTAAAGTTTTACCAAGTTTATTGATCTTCTGAAAGAACCAGACTTTGATTTACTTGATTCTCTATCATCTTTCTTTTTAATTTTTCAGTGAATTCAACTCTGGTCTTTATTATTTAGTTTATTCAGCTTACTTTGGTTTTAATTTGCTCTTATTTATTTAGTTATGCAGTAGAAGCTGAGGTCATTGATTTAAGACCATTTATCTTTTCTAACATAGGCTTTTAGTGCTATAAATTTCCCACTAAGTACTGCTTTAGCAGTATCTCACAATTTTTAATATGATGTGTTTTCGTTTTTCATTCAGTTCAAAATATTTTCTACTTTCGTTTTTTTTCCTTGGTCCCTGGGTTATTTAGAAATGTCTTATATCCTTTTCAAATACCTAGGAATTTTCCAGAAAGCTTTCTGTTACTGATTTCTAATTTAAATTCATTGTGGTGTGAGAACATACTTTATATGACTTGAATCATTTTTAAATTTATTGAGGCCTTTTTTGTGGGCAAGAATGTTGTTTAATTTGGAAAATATTTCATGTGCCCTTGAAAAAAGAATGTATATTCTATCGGTTGGAGTGTTCTGTAGATGTCAGTAGGTCAGTTGGTTGCTATTATTGTTCAAGTCTTGTATATCCTTGATGATTTTGTATCTCCTTGTTCTATCAATTATAAAGAGGTTATTGAAATCTCCAGGTATAATTTGGTTTTATCTCTTTCTCCTTGTATTTGCATTCATTTTTGCCTCATGTATTTTTTTTTTTAGTACTTTATTTTTGGTCACACAGCTTGTGGGATCTTAGTTCCCCAACCAGGGATCGAACCCAGGCTCTCAACAGTGAAGCACAAACCCGGGCCCTCAGCAGTGAAAGCACAGAGTCCTAACCATTGGACTGCCATGGAATTCCAGCATCATGTATTTTGAAGATCTGTTATTAGTACATACACATTTAGGCATGCATTTCCCTTGGATGTATTGACTCCTTTATTGGCTGAAATGATCTTCCTTATGCCAGGTAATATTATTTTCTCTGAATTATACTTTGGTATTAATATAGCTGCTACAACTTTCTTTTGACTAATCTGAGCAAAGTACTTCTTTATTTTTCCTTTTCTTTTTGTCTATTAGTGACTATATAATTAAAATATTTTATATGTGTGCAGCGTATAGTTGAGTCTTGTGTCTTTTAATCATTAAAATTTTTTTAATCATTTAGACCATTTGTATGTAATGTGATAATTCATTTAATTAGGTTTAATTCTATCATCTTACTCTTTGTTTTTAACTTTTCCAATTTTTTGTTCCATTTTTTTCTTCTATTCCTGCTTTCTTTTCTGTTAATAGATTTTTTAATAATTCCATTTAATATCCTTTGCTGACTTATCAGCTATAATTTTTGTTTTGTTATTTTAGTGGTTGTTTTAGAGATTATAGTATATGTCTTTAATTTATCACAGTCTACTTTTAACTGGTACTATGCTACTTCACATATAAGAATATTACAATAGTATACTTTTATTTTGTCCCTCTAGGCCTTTATGCTAGTGTTGCCATATATTTCCATATAGATATATTATAAATCCTCACTTCATTCCTATTACTTTTGTTTAAACAGTCAATTATTTTAAAAAGATGTTTAAACAATAAAAAAAAATATGTATAGTTGCCCACATCTTTACTACATTTAATGTTTCTGTTCTTTGGTGTCCTCAATGTCCACATAACTCTGGTGTCATTTTCCTTGGCCTCAGGGACCTCCTTGAACATTTCTTGTTGTGCAGGTCTGCTGCTGATGAACTTCTTCTCTTTTCTATTTAAGAAGAAGTCTTTATTTTATGTTTATTATTGAAAAAAACACTTTTAACTGGGTATAAAATCTAGGGTGACAGTATTTTCTTGCAATACTTTAAAGATTTTTTTCTTCACCATCTTCTCACTTGCACTGTTTCTGATAAGAAATGTACTGTCATCTATTTTTTTTGAGCACTTTCTTATTTATGGCTCTATAAGATATTACAAGCTTATTTTGTACATTTCCTGTCCTAGTCATAGAATGAAACATTTCTCTAAAGAGACTCTATTCCTTTTATTGGAGAATTGTATCAGAAACAAGATTGAAGTCCAGAGTTTTCACAGCCACTCCCGATTGTCTAAATTGCATAAATTGCATAAACATAAAATGTAAAATAAGTTAATAATAGAGAACATAGAAGGATACCAGAAGAGACTCTTAGAGTAGGGACAGATTTCTTAATAAGAATAAAATAAGCAAAACCATACAGAAAAAAACAATGAATTTCTATATTAAAAAGAAATGGAATCTTCCATGGAAGACAGCACAGTATAAGCAGAGAGGAGATGGTTTAGGATTAGCTTTTTGAAATGTCTTTTAATGATAGGGAATTAAAATCTAAAATATATTTTAAAAGAGTTCCTTAAAATTAATAAGAAATACAGGAAATACTGTATAAAAGTAAAACTGATAAGAAAGGGTAATACACAGATTATGATATCCAGTTGGTCATCATGTATACAACCCAATGCATGAGTTCACCAGTAGACAGAGAACTGCAAAACATCAAGGAGAACACCACCTCTTCCAGCTAACATGGAGGGGAGGGCAGGTAGTTTATGGCTAAACAGTTCTGTCAACAAGAACCAACCAGGAAAAGAAAACATAGCAAAATAAGTTTATTTGAAGGCATTGAAGGCTCTCTGAGGCATCCAGGAATCAAGAACATAGGATCTAATAAGAGAGGAAACTTCAAAGAAGTGAACCAACATCCTGTAGTTTCTTTTAACCTTAGGGCCTTTGTGGACTCTGGACCCTGGGCAAAGGGCCGTGGTAGAAGGTCTGCCACTCAAGGGTAGAAAAAAAGAAATTGAGCTGGAACTTTCAATGAATTAGCAAGAAAAACTAAAGCAAACAATTTAATGGAAATAAAAACCTAGAGATGTGAAGAGCTAAATCTTGATTAAAAATAAGGAGAATATCACTGAGTCCTACAATTAGATAACTACCAACTTCGTAAACTGTACACTGAAAGAGACTAATATGCTAAGGAAAAAAAAAAAATCTCTGAAAAGTAGAGCCAAGTATTTGGCAGTCTTTGGTGCTGAGGAACAAAGGCCTAGAGTTCAGGACCCATTAGGTGAAGAGGGCTCAGTGAACACCACAGGCTCTTAACTGTGTTTCCTATAGAGATATGTCCTGAGAGAGGCAATGAATCAGAAGTAGGAGGCTTACCTAAAAAGCAACCCAGCTTCAAGTCAAGTCAGCCTCTAAGAATTTATATGAATAGGCTCTCAATCGATCTGCTTAGCAGAAAAAAAAAAAAAAAAAAGATAAACATCCTTTTGAGGAAGACAATATTAGCTCGATCACATACAATTATTTTGTTACCAAAAAAAAAAAAAAGTAAAACTCTTTATAACTGGATTCACAGAAAGAGAGGATAGAGAGAGTGGACGAAAGCAATACTTGAAGAAATATGAATATTGGGTGAACAATTGCTGAATATATCAATCCACAGTTTCATAATGCTTTGCATACTCCAAGCAGAATAAATACATAGAAAATCACACCAATACACAAAGTAAAACTGTTGAAATCTACATAAAAATAAAAGAATCCTAAAACAGTAAAACTTGGAAAGGTACCTTTAAAGGCACAACAATAAATTAGCAACTGACATCTCAACAGAAATTATGGAAGACGGAAGTCAATAATAAAAATTTTTAATGTTCTGGAAAAAAATGACTGTCAATCTAGAATTCTATATGTAGAAAACATATTTTAAATTTAAGCGGAAATAAATACATTTTCAGAAATGTAAAGGCTAAATAATTCATTGCCAGCATACCTGAATTAGAATAAATTCTGAGATAATTTCAGATGATAGTAAAATAATCCCCGCTGGAAACACAAAAATGAAGGCTGTAAGGAAAAGCAGAAGGAGGTTATCATGGTTTGTATATAGATTAATCCATGTCTTTCCCAAGGAAATCAGCTCTGCACTACAGATTTCAAGCCACAGAAAATTATTTTGGGTTCCTATGTCTAAGACAATGGTTGTCTACACACCTTATATTGTAACAAAAAGTGTCTATCAAAAGGTTTTTAAATAGAAAATTAGGTAACCTGAGATGCATCCTTAGATACAGGAGAAGCTGTCATTCTCTTTATCCTCTTCAATGAATATTCATTAAATATGTACCTTGAGACACCATGTAATAACAACTTGTTCAATATTAGGGAGTCAGAGAAGCCTTCCTGAAATGTGATATAATAATCTGACCTCTGAAAGTCAAACTTTGCAGGGGGATACATATACTGATGTTAAAAAGACCAGGGTGCATTCAGTAAAATACCAGTCATCTAGTATAATTTAAACGTAAAATAAGAAAATGTTCAGAAAAATGTCAAGATGTTGAACTTGAAGGGAAGAAAGGAAGGTGAACAGATCATCAGTGGTTTTCTGGCTAGTTTTTGGTGCAAAAGAAAAGAAATGCATTTTAAAGAATGGGTTGGTAGTATATAAATAAAGACAAGAAAACCATTAGGAGACCTGGCATAGGGTCTGCTTTTAACATATAGAATCCTTAGTTTTTATGGGAAGCAGGCCCAAGCCATCCCATCCCCTTCCCACTTTACACCAAGGAATGAGAACACCTATCTGAATTCATCACCTTCACAGGCATTGAGTAGACAACAATTTTCTAGAAAATTACCTATCCTTCCTTTGGTATTAAGTCTTTTAGAGATCTCTGTCTTCTTCCCAGGACTTATGGAGGTAAAGACTTGGTCCAGTATCTGTTTCCTCTCATCAAGAGATAATATCTCTTTCTTTGAGCCAGCTTCTCCCCCATCTGACATCTCACTGTCAATCTTACTCTCTTTCTCATCGCTTTTCCTCCTACATTGCGGACCCAGATAATTTATGCTAGCTGCCACAACACATCACTCCTGAAATCTCAGTGGCTGAACACAACGAAGACTTATTTCTGGATCAAGGGGTCCAGTAGGACAGGAAGTATGCTTCATGGCAGGAGAACAAAAGAATGGAGGAAGCACCCTGGTTGTAACTGCCTCTGGCTGGTAGCGACACACACCACTCCCACTCACAGGCCATCCACCCACCGGAACTAGCAACCAGTTACCAGGCCTCAAGTTAACGGTGAGGGAGGCTGAGAAATATGAACGCATCCATGGAATATTGCTTTTGTCGCCTGAAGAGACTTGCATGGCTGCTCTGGAGTGTCTCTCTCATAAACATATCTGCTTAGAGTTTTTTGGAACTTTCAGTTGTTTCAGTATTTACATATGCATTATCTCATTTACATTCTCTCAACAACCCTGAGATACAGGCTTTGTTGAGTGTGAATAATCTGCCTAAATTCACAACAGCACTAAAGAAGTGGTCCAAGATTTTAACTGACAGCCCTGATCTCCAAACTCTGTTAGTGGTTCTCAAACTTCAGCCTCTTCAGCCTGCATCAGAGTCACCTGGATGACTTGTTAAAGCATGGATTCCTGAGCTCCACTCCAAGTGTTTCTGATTCAGTGGGTCTGTGGTACCCAAGAATCTGCCTTTCTAACAAGTTCACAGTGATGCTGATGTTTCTGGTCTCTTTTTTATGTACACTAAAATCTTCTCTCCTCTTTTTTCTTTGTTATTAAGAAATTTCTTAGTAACCACTTATAAACTAATTTCATAACCCATTAATGAATATATATTTATGTATATTAGGATATTTTGATATTTCTCCTATAACATGTGCTCGATTGAACCATAAAAAAACTGGAGTTTGGCTGAAACTTGAAAGGATAGGCTATAGGTTAATAGAGTCTATCTTAGATCCCTCTGTTAATAAAATGGGGAAAAACTCAGAAATTTGCATATGAGGTGGTAAATAAATAAATATTTGCTGATTTCAGTGCTTGTTGGTATTTTGAAAACTGACCTTAAAGAAGGACCAGTAATAATGATAGCTAATACTTGTGGATGCTAGGATAGCAATCATAATCTTGTCCTTCCTAGATTCTACCGGAAGAAGCAGATATAGTCATCATTCTGATTTTGCAAGTAGGAGAATTGAGCCTGCAAATGTGAAGTCACTTGCTAACATCCCCAGGCTGATGTTAGGTGAAGGCAACTGGGTGTCAGATCCCAGGAGCTTAAGTATCACATGGTGTGATGGCAAAACTGAAATAAAAAATCTGTTTAGAAAGTTTAACCTTAGGCCACTATTACCCGATACCAAAAAACAAAGACACCATAAGAAAACAAACACAGACCAATATCTCTTAAGAACAGAGATGCAAACACACTCAGGAGAATACCAACAAACCAAACCCAGCAACATATAAAGAGGGTTATACACCCTTTTTCTTGAGACCAGACTTTTGATGCAGGGCTGTATTACATCACAACAGACTCCGCAAGTGAAAAAAGTGTTACCTATAATAAAGTATTGAAAGGAATAAATCTTTCCAAATCAGGAATCATTCAAGGATGGGACATACTGTCAGCAATGCTCGCAGACTCTTCATAGCTCTCTTTCCTGGTGAGCTTTCCCTTCCGCAGGCCAACACGCAGAGCAGAGGCCAGTCTGTGGGTTCCGAGGAAGTGAGGCCCATGGGCTGGCCTCCTCTTCTTCCGAGGAAGACACTGCCAGCCTTTTGCTCCTAAGCCCCTCATCCGCCCCAACCCACAACCAGCCCTGGTGTGCATGTTCTCTGTTTAAAGGGGAAGCAAAGCAGGAACAGTTTTTCATTTCTTTCTGCCCATGCCTCCGGCAGGTGTAACCACAGCCCCTCTGTTCTCTTCTCAGATTCAGCCCACCCTTGATCTTTCTTTTCCTTCTAGACTTCACACCTCCCAGAAGAATAGAATGATTATCAGCTACTCCTCCTCAGCTCTCAACTTCTCAGACTGTCTGAAATGCCCTCTCCCTCCACACTGCAAACCTCAGTTTCTAAAGCAAAAAGTCCCTGGGGACAACAAAATCACCAATTTATACATATGTATAAGTACCTCTTCTTAATGATATGCCTGGTATATAAGTAATAAATAAATAAATATAATAATAATAATGATGATAATAATGTATAAACAACTGAATTTTTCAGTATCCAAAATAGCCTATTCTAACGTGTACAATAAGAAAAATTGAGATTTTTGTGGCTATACCTCACTTATCGCCTCCAAAGCCACCTATCACCAAGAAATCCCAGGAGTTCCAAGAAGGGATATTGTCTAACCAATCTGATAATGTCTGTACTATTTCCTGAGATTCGTTTCCTCAGCATCCTGTTTTACCACTCTTCTCCTAAGGAAAATCCCAGAAAGCTGAGATAGAGATCCTTTGTGAGAGGTGAGCTGACCTTGACTCAGTCCCAGGGCGACAATGTGAGACTAAATAAATACCAAGCCTCCCTAAGGGTACACAGGTGCTAGCGTTCAGGTAGTTTGGGGAGCTGAGATAGAGTAACCACAGTCCCAAAAGCAGTCCACAGTTTCCACACCACAGTACAAGGTGACGGTTGTGTTCATTAGCTGTGTCTGTGGCAGCACTGACAGACCAGTCCCCACCCACTCATTCACCCTTTGGGGAGACAGTAAGGATTAATCACAGGATGTCAGCCAACATGTACTTGGAAATGAACAATGCTGCATAGACGGAAGTATCAAAAAGCTTCAAAAAGTCTCTTAAAAAAACTCAACTGGGCTTCCCTGGTGGCACAGTGGTTGAGAGTCCGCCTGCCGATGCAGGGGACACGGGTTCGTGCCCCGGTCCAGGAAGATCTCACATGCCGCAGAGCGGCTGGGCCCGTGAGCCATGGCCGCTGAGCCTGCGCGTCCGGAGCCTGTGCTCCGCAACGGGAGAGGCCACAACAGTGAGAGGCCCGTGTACCAAAAACAAAAACAAAAACAAAAAAACCTCAACTGGTTGCCTTTTCCATACCGGGAATGGAGTGAGGCAACAACTGTGCATCGAACAGAGGCAAAGGCGTATTCACCCGGGACTGGGTTGGTTTCTACAAACATACCAATCTTCCCCAAATCTTCCAATCTTCCTAGAGGCTGACTGGCCAGAGTCCCTGCTGGATTCATAGGAGGACCCTGTGAAGCTGCTGCTTGAGCAAAGAGACAAATCCATTCAGAGAACAGGATATTTATAGCAGGAGGTAAAGCCAAGTTACCTGGGTGGTAGGGGGTTGTAGGGGGTGAGTAGGAAAGAGAGGAGAGATTTCTGAAATAAAATTCAATACCTCATTTCAAATTTGGCATTCTTCATTTAGGCAATAAGCACTGAGTGATCAGCACTTACTTTGTGGCCTCAGTCCTATACTCTGGCCTCCATAGTACTTATATCATTAGTATCACAATTTTTCCAGTGCACATCTTTTAATTTTATTTTTAATTTCATCTTAATCCATCTTCTTCCCACAAGTACTAATAATAGCTCATTTGCATAATTATTCATAGATTACAAACACCAGTGTATATAGTCTTAGGTGTGTTTTGCAACTATCTTGGTGGTCATTCAGTTCAGGTTGTTCTCGTCTGTGTATTATAGATACACACATACACACACACACACACACACACACACACACACACACACAGATGTGTATCTATATAATCTCACTCTGTGTTTCCAGTTCTGTACTAGGCATCGTAAATAACAAAGAAACTTTGAAGAGATTTTAATCTGTCCTGAAGAGTTCGCAGTCTAGGAGGATGAAGGGATATATGAACAGACAACCCTTTTCAGTTTGATAAGTGGTAGGAGCTTGTGGCGGAGGTTAACAGTTGACATTTTCTCAGGGAAATGGGAAAGTCTCAGACCACAATCCTTCTAACAGAATGTTCCACTTAGAAATATTCTGAAGAGCCAGAATGAAAGAGGTTGTGATATTTGAGCTGAGTCTGCAAGGAAGAATCAGGCACCATCCCACCCCCTCTCCAGCTAGTACTGAAAATTCCCCATTGCCTTAGGAAAGAAAGGCTGTATATCTATGCAGATTCTGATCTGAGGTACTTTCTCTGCTTCTTGGCTATGGTGGCTTTTATCCCCCAGAATATTTTAATCCTTAAAATATTAGAACTTCTTTTTGTTGGTAGCATTTCCAAAAGGTGAGAAAACCAAAGCACAACATGTGTTTAAAGTATATGGAGACCACTGTAAAAAAACCTTTTAGAGACGGCTATTATAAAAACCTTCTGAAAACACAAATAAAATATTTAGGACACGTGGAACTATAACTCAGACTATCTAAAACAGGGACCAGCAAACTACTGCCCACAGGCCAAATTTGACCTGTAGCCTTCTTTTGTAAATGAAGTTTTATTGGAACACAGCCATGCTCATGGCTGACATACTGTCCATGGACGCTTTCCCGCTACATTTGCAGAGTTGAGTAGTAGCGACAGAGACCGTATGGCCTGCAGAACCAACACTATTTACTCTCTGGACCTTGTCAGAGAAAGTCTGCCAATTCCTGGTCTAAAGCATGGAAAAAAGATGAGGATATAAAACTCATTATGCTTTAGAGCAGGACTACTCAAAATGTGGTCTGTGCAAAGATGTCAGTTTGTGATTCAATAAACACAGAAAGCGAGAGTAAATGTTTAGAAACTTCTATAGCAGTTTGACAAAGTAATTTCAATGTCTCTTGAGTCTAATAATTATTAAAATATTGGGCTTACATTTTACACTTTATTTTACTAGTTATCATTTTAAGTAGTACCCTGCAATTTGTTATAATTTTATCAGTGCATAAAGGAATGGACATTTAAAGAGTTCTTCATGTTAGATAGTTTGAGTAGCCCTGCCCTAGAGCATAGGTGGCCAGACGTATCCAACCAAGGGGCCAGAATTACCACCACAAAGGCTCATGGTGTGGTGTCTTTGCTGGAAAAATATGTGATCTGGAATATTTCAATCCTTCTGTCTTTTGGTAGCTTGAAAAGCATTTATCTCTGCATTTAGTCATCAACGCTTCATCATAACATCAGTGAACCTCACCGTGACAATGGGTGCACTCTTCTTCAACCAAGTTGCAAGAAGAAGCAAAGAAAAACACATGGACTCTATCCTGACATTCATCTTGGATTTGCAGCCAAAGAGTTCTGTGGTCTACAGTGTGTGTGTGTGTGTGTGTGTGTGTGTGTGTGTGTGTGTGTGTGTGTGTATGCGTGTGCGTGTGTGTGTGCGTGTGTGTGTGACTTGACCTTAAAAGAGAAAAATGGGGAAATAGGGTCTACGCATTTTAGAAATAATTTTAGAATTTCCAGTCACTGGCATCTACCAATGTACATTTAAATTATGTTAGAATTCGATTTTACACCAGTACATAGCAGTAGATATTAAACTGAAAAAAAAATGATACTCTTTTCTCCTAGTTTAGAAAGACAAAAAAATCCTTATAAGATGTGAGGTATGAAATGTTGATTCTGTGAGCCTGAAAATTACTTATCAGACACTCAAAATTCCTTCAAGACCTCAGTAGCCATAAACTTTTGTATCCTGTTGCTACTGATGATTTAAATATTTTTGTACGTAGCACTGAATGAATTCATAACATCCGGTTGGACAATAACCCCCGAAGCGACAGCCGACTGCAAGAGAGATTTGTCTTCCAGGACTCTGGATCCCTTTGTAATATGCACACCTCACAGCTTAATCTGCCAGACTCTGTAATATGTGGTTGCCTGGATTCATTTCTGCACACCAAAGCCTTCTGTGGGGAGAAGGCCCTTGCTGGGTACTGCTGGTAAACAAATTAGAGAAGCTCCATTATGCTGTACGAAAGGCCTAATGTTTTTCTCTTGCTGATTGTAATTAAGTTCATCTAAAGGTCAGCTGCGAGGGGCCCTCTGCACAGCAGCCGTATACGGAGGAGCTTTGTCATATTTAATTCTGCAGCTTTTCTGTGGAAGGTTCGTAGGAACTGGAACCCATCCAGCCCCAGAACTAGACTGCTTTGTGTCTGTGAACATTTACAGCGCATTATGATCTTCAACTCCTATCACCTGCGGCAGAGCAGGAGCACGAAGGGGAGGAGGTGAGCTTTAGCTGCAAACACAGCTGCTTTTGAGGGAGCAATTCTCAATTAATCCTCTATTACGAATGGCTAGTTCTCCCTACTCCCATGTGATAAAGTCGCTTGTAAGTTTAATATAATTTATATTATTCAAACTGTTTATAAGTGCCAAGTGTAAGTTAGCATTTGGCAAGTGCTTTCAATTCGGGTGCTTCTACAACGCCACCAATTCAAAAGCCCCCATGACGCTACAAATCGCATGAAGAGCACCTCCAGGTTTGATTCAGGGCCCTCTGCATTTCTCGGTCGAAGGTTCTTCAAGCCGAGATGAACAGCTCACGCTTGGGTCTTCACAAACTGTCCCCCTAAAAGCTGACATCTATCCCCTATCCTCATATACTGTTACGAGACCTAACCAACCACAGCGATGATTCTAGGACCTAAGCTGACATCTATCCCCTATCCTCATATACTGTTGAGAGACCTAACCAGCTACAGAGATGATTCTAGGACCTAAGCTGATATCTATCCCCTATCCTCATATACTGTTAAGAGACCTAACCAACCACAGAGATGATTCTAGGACCTAAGCTGATATCTATCCCCTATCCTCATATACTGTTAAGAGACCTAACCAACCACAGCGATGATTCTAGGACCTAAGCTGACATCTATCCCCTATCCTCATATACTGTTAAGAGACCTAACCAACTACAGAGATGATTCTAGAACCTGGCCTGAATATGGAGATATATGGGTGGCCTCATATAAATCTTTTAATCCTGTTTGTTTTTATGTAAAATATTTAATCCTGGCTCACTGTTTCCACACTGCAATGTGAAGAAGTGCTGTTACTCAGTCTGTAATTAGGTGACAATATAATCATCCTAAGTGGAACACTTCTGAGGATGAAAGGTAGTGCTGGGATAATGGGTAGAAATCAGGCTGTTCCAGGCAAACTAAAATCTATCGTCACACTATGGTCCTCTTTCTAATGCCAACTGTTTGAGGAAACGAAGGTACTTAGATATGCCCCCAAAGGCCTCCTAAGTCCAGAGTTACTTCATTTTCTTTACTATCTCACCTTCCTTCTTAAACTCTCTTTTTTTTTGAATTTTGTTTTTTTATACAGCAGGTGCTTATTAGTTATCAATTTAATACATATTAGTGTATACATGTCAATCCCAATCTCCCACTTCATCCCCCCACCGCCCCCCACTGCCACTTTCCCCCCTTAGTGTCCATACGTTTGTTCTCTACATCTGTCTCAATTTGTGCCCTGCAAACCAGTTCATCTGTACCATTTTTCTAGGTTCCACATATATGCGTTAATATATGATATTTTTCTCTTTCTGACTTACTTTGTATGACAGTCTCTAGATCCATCCACGTCTCTACAAATGGCCCAATTTTGTTCCTTTTTATGGCTGAGTAATATTCCATTGTATGTATGTGCCACATCTTCTTTATCCATTCATCTTTTGATGGGCATTTAGGTTGCTTCCATGACCTGGCTATTGTAAATAGAGCTGCAATGAACATTGGGGTGCATGTGTCTTTTTGGATTATGGTTTTCTCTGGGTATATGCCCAGTAGTGGGATTGCTGGGTCATATGGTAATTCTATTAAAAGCAGAGAATCAGACTCTAAATATTAATTCTAACACAGAAAAAGTCAATTATCTAGAAAGTAATATGCAGAGTAACTCCTGGAAATTAGTATAAAGCTGTGAATAGTGACCTTATTCAAGAAAGGCTAAGAACATTTTAAAATAAGGGTACATATATGTTTTTTCCCTGAGAATTAAGGTCATTCGTACAATGCCAAAGGCCTAGGTAGATTCATGAAGTGGTAGATGCATCAGTACATTGACCTGGTTGTTCTGTACTCTGGTAGCACAATAGTTTCCTGTTGCATAAGACTCTTACGTTAAGAAGGAAGTTGAATTTTGGGGTGACTTCCTGGATTAAACAGTGCATCAGTTCTAACCCAAGCTTTAGCCCTTCACGTTTATAAAGAGCACTTTTTTCAAACATGAGTTCCAAGACGCTGAAATCTGTAAAAAGTCTAACTCAGAAAAGGAATATTGCATTTGTCCAAATGGCCTCAGTTATTGTTTTTAATGCTAACATCTTACACAACAACCATGGTACATTTGTCAAAGCTATGAAATAAACTTTAGTGCATTACTACAAACTACACACTTTATTTGGATTCTCAACTATAATCTTTAATTTCTTTCTATGTACTTTGTCTCTCCATTAAGCATTTGCTCTTAGAACTACCCTGATCCCCCCAAAAGTTATTTAAGCATTTCTCAAACACAGGGAGAAGCAGGCAGCAGTAACAAAATGGTTAATTTCCATATCAAGAGAATTGCTTTTTCCCACTGAAGATGGTTGGCATTGAGTAGGTATGTGAGTATGGGGTGGGGATGGTATTTGTTTTCTCCCCTTCAACCAATTTCACAACTGAGTGAGCCTCAAG
This sequence comes from Leucopleurus acutus, assembly GCF_964270905.1. Taxonomy (NCBI): domain Eukaryota; kingdom Metazoa; phylum Chordata; class Mammalia; order Artiodactyla; family Delphinidae; genus Leucopleurus; species Leucopleurus acutus. Next base: position 44,039,043 of record NC_139154.1, read on the forward strand.
CTTATCTCTTGCCTCAGCAACTCAGAGAGACACCCAGCACAGAGCTGTACCCAGCACTTGCTGATAATCTGAGTACTGCATGTAACAGTTCCCTGTGTGTTCCCAGGGAACTATCCACACGGAGTCAGGAGGCAGTGAAGCAGCGCATCTATTTCCAGATACAGCCATGCTTGTCTTTGGTCAATTTGTGCTCGCCCCCCACCCCCCAATACTGCGCATTTCATCTTCTAAATCGCTGTCCTGAGGCTTCCTTTACAGAAAGAGTGGAGCAGGCTTTCAAGTGGCTAATGCAAGGAGCTGGAAGCCAGAATTTGTGGCTGGAATCCTACGTTAGCTGTGCTATCTCATACAGTCCTGGCTCTTCGGAAGGCAGTGGCAAGTGAAAGAACACAGAAGTCAAAGCTCCCCCCAGAGCCTGAGTTTTGATCCAGGCTTGAACATGTCTTCACTGTGTGACCCTGGGAAATGGCTTAAATTCTCTCTGCCTCAGCTTCACCTGTTATACAGCAATGGCAATGCTGGCTTGTGGAGTTGTGAGGAGTAGTCAGATGGCGCATGCTCATGTCTGGAGGTAGTAGGGGCTCCACATGTATAACTTCTCCTCTTTAACCAGGTCCATCATCACAGAAAGAGAAGAAAGATGCTGAATTGACATTCAAAGTGGCAATGGACATTATTGACTCTTCTTTGACACCATCTCTTATTGAGGAATTCTGACAGGCTAGACTTTCATGGCTGTTGGTTGCAATTCCTAAACTTATCACTCAGCCCAAAGTTTCCAGTTCTAAGACCAACATATAGAAAATAATCACTATCCAATAACTGAAGGTTTTCAATTTGGCTCCCAAGCCCCAGGTGTGACTATCTTTATGCCCAAACACAGAGAATTCCAGGGCTTTTGATCTTCAGCTGAACTCTAGTTTTAACCTGGCTGTCATGACCTTGCATAACCTGAGCCAACCTTACAAAGACAAACTTGACCTCCATTGCCTTTCAGCGTGCATCCTGTGTCTCTTACCTGCTTGGCTTCTCTTCTGATCCTCCTTAATATAATGGATAACTTTCTTGTCTTTGGAAAGTTCTGTCCTGCTGCCTCTCCAGCTCAATTCTCTAATCCTTTCTGAGGTCCTCACTATTTGATACCTCTCTTTGAATGCTCACTAGAGTTTAGTACTAAGTGCTACTTTGTGCTCCAACTATTTCTTGGGTCTCTACTTCGGTTCCCTAAAGGAAATGTAAACATCGCATATGCAAAGACTCAACCCCAAACATCCTTTACTATCCCACAGTCACACTTGCCACCCAGGGTATCTTTAATCAACACTTTGAAATTAATTGCTCTGGAGGCATTTCTTACACGAAATAAAATTTTGATAACTCTCTACGTGCAAAATCCTTTCAGTGGATCACTGTGTCTTGTGATATTGGGTAGTTAGAGAAGGGCGCCGTTATCACTACTGGAGGGAATCAAATTTTAAAAGTAACTTTAGCATCTCCAGTGGGAAAAGATAAAGAATATGAAAAATAGTTTGGAATTTCCTCGCTACCCCAAAAAAAAAAAAAAATCAATCAGTAACTGAGCTGTTCATTTTAAAATGTTGAAATTTAGGTCTCCCTTAGGCATGGAAGCAAAAACTAGAATATATGGGTATTTATAATTTTGAATAACTTGGTTCTAGAAAATGCTAACTAAATATATATAAATCTCACAGAATAATGCCTTTAAATTTCACGTTAATGAAAGTAATATCTATTTTGCCAAAATAAAATGAAGAAGCCTCTTATAATGGAATGGGCCTTATAATATTTATCAATTTTTCAGTGCTATTTTTTTAAGAAAAAATGTCATAATACTACAAATACCCTACAACAAACACTCATGTTTCCAACCCTCCGAATTGGTGACTGTTTACACTTCATCATTTTAAAAAAAGTACTGTCATGTCTTTAATTTCAAAAACATCTAAGGGATAGTTTCCTTTTTCCATTCACAGCCAGTTCCATTCCGTACGCTCTTTCTTAGCGCTAACAGGTATCATAGATTTACAATGAGCATTCTAGCCTTTATTATACACATAATATGGCATATTTTGTGTGCGTGCTTAAACATCTTCAGTAAGGGGGGTAGTGCCCTACTCACTTACCCATCTGAGCTTGCTTTTGCCTCTCAGCGTCATAATTTCTCTATGTATGTGTGAGTTTCAGTCTGTTCTACACTGTGCAGAGACCACATTGTGTTTATCTGTTCATACTGAATGTGTATTTAAGTTATTTCCAGATTTGTTTATGAGTTTTTGCTACTCTAAACCATGCAGTAAGGGATGCACTTATCCAAAAATGGAAATTACTGAGACATGGAACATGTGCATTTTTAATGTTATTAGAGAGTACATAATTACTTTCCAAAATGGTTGCAACAATTTACAGTCCCCAAAACAATATGTGAAAGTACCAATTTCCATTCCTAACACTTGCAATTGACAAAAATTTTATTGATTGAAAACTTGACGACTGAAAAACCATCACTGTTGTTTTAATTTATAATCCTTGTTATTAGAGATGTTGAATGTCTTTCCATATGTGCCACTGCTATTTAGATTTCCTTTTCTGTGAATTGCCTGTTCATATTTTTACATTTTTACACAGAGTGGGATATCTTTTTTAGTTATTTTTTATCACTTTATATATTATAAATTCTGTAATAATTCTAATCTATGGTACATATTAATTAGGATATAGGTTAAGGTGTTACAGCAAGTTGGCACTAAAATCTTGTGGCTCAAACAAGATAGATATTTAATTATCTCTAATATAAAAGTCTAGATTGGTAGGACAAGGCTGGTACCATATCTTTGGATTGTAAGAGATCCAAGCTATTTCTTTCTTGCTTATCTGTAGTCCTTAAAATCTCCATCTCACAGTTCACGATGACCCATCCAGTTCCTACCATCATAAGAGCACATAGCTGGTAAGAAGGTAGAAACTGTAAGGGGAGGACCTATCTCTTCTTCTTAAGGACATGACTTTGTCACCCACAGCACTTGCTTTCACTTTTGCATTGGACAAAATTTAGTTATGTGGCTTTGGTTATCTGCAGGGGAGTTTGCGAAATACAGTTCTCAGCTGCGTGCCAGTGCGCACAGCTGAAATCCTAATGCCATGGAAAGGAAGAGATATTGGCTTTGGTGTAACAAACCATGGCGTTGTCACAATTCACCTATCTGGAGATCAGAATTTTCAAATGAACCCTTATTCCCAAAGTGAGACGAGCTCACTTCTTCCCTAAGAAAAACAATACAAAGCCCCACCTAAAAACTACATCTATTTACTAGGGTTCCAATTCCAGGGTTCCTAAGTAATATGTGAACTTCTCCATTAAACTTAGATAAGATGATATCTCTTATCACTGCTTTAGTTTTGGATTTTAACTCTTGAATCCCCAAATGAATTAGAGACAGTTCTCAGACAGAGAAAGTATCCCTTTGTAGGGTTTATTCATTTCTATCTCTGCTTGCAAACTAAGTATAAGTTGAGTTTATCTTTCTCATAAAAGTTTCCTAAAATTGCCAAGAATAAGATAGTTAACATCCATATTTTGAGTTTTTCTGAAAAGTTTTAATAATGTTGAAGGTTCAATGGGTCAGTGACGTTTTCTAAATCGTTACAGGCATGAGTTTTGCATGTTCTTGCCAGCATAGCAAAGGTTACTGTGATGGTCTCTGAGGTGGCAACCTGGCTGTACTACAGCTCCCAGTTATTCAGTCACATACCAATATCGGTACTGCCGGGGAGGTGTTTTGTAGATATGATTAAAGTTCATTATTAGCTCACTTTAAAATAAATCTGAGTTGGCCTGATTCAGTCAGTTGAAAAAACTTAAAAGTAGAGCTGAGGTTTCCCTGAAGAAGAAATTCCTCCTGTGGACACTAGTTTTAGCCCATGCCTAAGAGTTCCAGCCTGTCCTTCTTGATGGCCTGCCGTATGGATTTCAGACTTGCCTAGCAAGCCCTCAGTCATGTAAGCCATGAAGACAGTTACACAGGTGACAGTGATGATGATGATGATGATGAAGATAGATAGATGATATAGATAATTGATAGATGGATGACAGACAGATAGATGATAGATAAATTATAGATGACAGATTGGTTGATAAGTGGATGATAGATATTGATAACTAGAGAGATCCTACTGTATCTGTTTCTCTGGTCAAAGGCTGAACTCTGACTAGTAAATAGTTACCACTCTTTAGCCTGCAGTTTGTGCCCTGCTTATCTGTTGCCTCAACATTAAGCCAATGTCATTTATTACAGTTTTGTTGTGACAGGATCCCACTTCTGTTAACCAAATTCTGTATTAGTTAAGTAAAAGTTAAGTGTCTACAACAGAGAACACCTAAAATTCAAAGGCGCCAATGAGCCAGAAGATCACTTGTCTCACACGCAGAAGTTTGAGTAAATCATCCAAGGTTGGCACGGCTGTTCAGTGCTGACATCCTTTAAAACGATGTTTTAAAAAGTACTTCTTGGGCTTCCCTGGTGGTGCAGTGGTTAAGAATCCACCTGGCAATGCAGGGGACACGGGTTCTAGCCCTGTTCTGGGAAGATCCCACATGCAGCTGAGCAACTAAGCCCATGCGCCACAACTACTGAGCCTGCGCTCTAGAGCCTGTGAGCCACAACTACTGAAGCCTGCGTGCCTAGAGCCCGTGCTCTGCAACAAGAGAAGCCACCACAATGAGAGGCCCGTGCACCGCAATGAAGAGTAGCCCCTGCTCGCCACAACTAGAGAAAGCCCACTCACAGCAATGAAGACCTAACGCAGCCAAAATAAATAAATAAATTAATTAATAATAAAAAGTACTTCTCTATTCTTCTACCACAACAGAGTTAAATATTGTATTTATTCTTGTTGTTTGCTTTTAAAAATTCTAACATATGTTTCATATCTTTAACACATTTTCTAAATGTGATCAGTGTTTTATCTTCCTCCAAGGATAAGGCTTTAGAATCTTTTAACTTCTCTCATTCTAACTATCCTCTTCCCCATCTTCCATGCATTATTATCAACATTTCCATTCTGGCTCACTTTAAAGTAAAATAATTCATGCTGTTATCATCATAATGTATGATTAATTTGCAATGAGATTTCCAATAAATTTATCAATTTACTTTATAAATATTTTTGTATTTTATTTATTAAATTTGAAGGGTTTTTTTTTCCATTTCAGTCTCTATTTAGTGCATCTTAATTTTTCTAAGCTTGATAATGTCTTTATACAGTCCTCAACCTCGACTACTAATTTAAATGTGTATAGACAGTTATTCCTTCAACCCTTTGGAGCTATTGCATCCTTATCTTCTAATAGATATTATTGGTGATGAGAAATTTGCTGTTATTCTGATCATCCTTTATAGAAATGACAATGTGACTAGAGTCAGCACCCTAGAGGGATGGTACCCTTTTAGTCACAGCATACTGGAAAGGTGCAAGATTTAATCCCTATTTACACGTAGGAAACTGGGTTCTTGTTTCCTTCCAAGTATGAGATACATTTGGCATCTGTCGCTCAGTTGGCACTGAAAGTTGGACCAGATCATTTATATGTAGTCCAGACTTTCCATAGGTCCTTTGACTCTGGGTTTTTCTCTTTGTGTTACTCATAAATTGTGCTCATGACTTTGAGTACAGACATTTATCTATATATCTATTTAAAATTGTAAAACATACTTTGTGCATCATGTCTATGTATTTTGAACGGAGGGTTAGATTTTGCATTGCTTACAGTTTCATTTTGTAATTTCACCTTTTTTTTAAAGGCAAAATTCCTGGGCCATTATTATTTTAATGTGTATTATTTCCTAGTTACAAATGTAATGTGTGTTAGCTATAAAAATTAAAACATTACCAAATTACATTTTCTTAACATTTTTCCTAGAAAGTGAGGCACTTTTAAAGACTTTAAAATGTAGAGCTGAGATGCCAGCAGAGGTCTTTCAACCAAAGAATGCAAAGACATTTAAAAAGCAGTTGTATATTAACAATTTTCTCCAATTCTTTTAATCAATCTGAGCACATTTTGAGTTTGTTCTGATGGTCACTGATGCCTTATATTCCATTATTCAGGCCAATTTTGTAACAATATTGACTGACAAATTACACATTTTGATATGTTATTAATATTTACAGAGCACCCATCCCAGGTTTATCACTGATGTCACCTTGAGTGGAAGAATGATGCTTAAACATTATTTAAATTTATGGCAACAAGCAAAGACAATTATTATTTTTAATTTTAGAAATCGATTCAAAGAGTTCATTTCAAATGGCTATCGCATAGAATATTTGTAAAACTGGATTGCTGTCAACTTTTCGATAAAGAAAGGGAGTTTAAGAAAGCTAATAATCACAACCGCGGATAAAGCAGGAGCCCTACGAAAATGTACCACTTAGTCTCATCTTGCTCTTCTGGAAATAAAATTGTATTCCCAAGGTTCTTAGAAGACAGAGAGGGGCACATTGCTTTGTAAGTTGCCCCAAACCTGGGAACACAGTGAGGGGGGTGGGCCCTGTTGGCAGAAAGACAAGGAAGAGCCAGAACTTCCCACTGGGCTGGGGCAGGTGTGGTCCAGCTGCTGCTCTGTTCTTCACAATGAACCTATTCTGACAGGAAAAGAAAAACAGAGCATGGGCCCTTTTTGTTCTTTCTTCTGAGAAGAGCAACATATATAAGCAGCCTGTTCCGGTTGAACATCATGACATTTTAGTGGAGAAATGCATATGTGATTTATAATATTTAGTGAGGTCAGAAACAAGCCAGGGCTCTTTTCGGGGGAGAAGCTGAGAAGCTAAGTTTCAGACAAGAATTGAGGTCACAGTCTGATTTAAGTCAGGGTTAAAGAAGATAGCCGACTGTTCTAAATTCTCCATCAACCTCCCTGGAGGTTCAAGCAACCAGAAATAACTATTCTCTCTTTTCAGTCACTTTGGTGCCACTTTGTAAGAGTTCAGCTTCCATAAGCCAACACTCAGGACTCCATGCACTCACTGTTAACTCAATGTTTGACCATCACATCCTCATCCCACCTCCCCTCCCTCAGACACCCCTCCTAGTTAGCAGAAGTGCTTAGAAGACTCTTTACATCGTAGCACCAGGTTGGCATCATAAGTAACATAAGAACATGACTTTGAAATCCCTCTTTATTTCCACTAACTAGTGGTCCCATGTTTTCTTTTAAAATTTTCTATTAATTTTTATTTTTATATATTTATTTTTAACATCTTTATTGGAGTATAATTGCTTTACAATGGTGTGTTAGTTTCTGCTTTATAGCAAAGTGAATCAGCTATACATATACACATATCCCCATATCTCTTCCCTCTTGCATCTCCCTCCCTCCCACCCTCCCTATCCCACCCTTCTAGATGATCACAAAGCACCAAGCTGATCTCCCTGTGCTATGCGGCTGCTTCCCACTAGCTATCAGTTTTATATTTGGTAGTCCATGCCACTCTCTCACTTTGTCCCAGCTTACCCTTCCCCCTTCCGTGTCCTCAAGTCCATTCTCTAGTAGGTCTGTGTCTTTATTCCCATCCTGCCACTAGGTTCTTCATGACCGTTTTTTTTTTTTTTTTTTTTTTTTTTAGATTCCATATATATCTGTGAGCGTACGGTATTTGTTTTTCTCTTTCTGACTTACTTCACTCTGTATGACAGACTCTAGGTCCATCCACCGCACTACAAATAACTCAATTTCATTTCTTTTTATGGCTGAGTAATATTCCATGGTATATATGTGCCATATCTTCTTTATCCATTCATCTGTTGATGGACACTTAGGTTGCTTCCATGTCCTGGCTGTTGTAAATAGAGCTGCAATGCACATTGTGGTACATGACTCTTTTTGAATTATGGTTTTCTCAGGGTATATGCCCAGTAATGGGATTGCTGGGTTGTATGGTAGTTCTATTTTTAGTTTTTTAAGGAAACTCCATACTGTTCTCCATAGTGGCTGTATCAATTTACATTCGGCCAACAGTGCAAGAGTGTTCCCTTTTCTCCACACCCTCTCCAGCATTTACTGTTTGAAGATTTTTTGATGATGGCCATTCTGACTGGTGTGAGATGATATCTCATTGTAGTTTTGATTTGCATCTCTCTAATGATTAATGATGTTGAGCATTCTTTCACGTGTTTGTTGGCAATCTGTATATCTTCTTTGGAGAAATGTCTATTTTCTACAAGACTACCATTACCCTGATACCAAAGCCAGATAAAGATGTCACAAAGAAAGAAAACTACAGGCCAATATCACTGATGAACATAGATACAGAAGTCCTCAACAAAATACTAGCAAACAGAATCCAACAGCACATTAAAGGATCATACACCATGATCAAGTGGGCTTTATCCCAGGAACGCAAGGCTTCTTCAATATATGCAAATCAATCAATGCGATACACCATATTAACAAATTGAAGAATAAAAACCACATGATCATCTCAATAGGTGCAGAAAAAGCTTTCGACAAAATTCAACACCCATTTATGATAAAAACCCTGCAGAAAGTGGGCACAGAGAGAACTTACCACAACCTGATAAAGGCCATATATGGCAAACCCACAGCCAACATCGTCCTCAATTGCGAAAAACTGAAACTATTTCCACTAAGATCAGGAAGAAGACAAGGTTGCCCACTCTCACCACTGTTATTCAACATAGTTTTGGAAGTTTTACCCACAGCAATCAGAGAAGAAAAAGAAATAAAAGGAATCCAAATCAGAAAAGAAGAAGTAAAGCTGTCACTGTTTGCAGGTGACATGATACTATACATAGAGAATCCTAAAGATGCTACCAAAAAACTACTAGAGCTAATCAGTGAATTTGGTAAAGTAGCAGGATACAAAATTAATGCACAGAAATCTCCCACATTCCTATACACTAGTAATGAAAAATCTGAAAGTGAAATCAAGAAAACACTCCCATTTACCATTGCAACAAAAAGAATAAAATACCTAGGAATAAACCTACCTAAGGAGACAAAAGACCTGCATGCAGAAAACTATAAGATGCTGATGAAAGAAATTAAAGATGATACAAATAGATGGAGAATACACCATGTTATTGGATTGGAAGAATCAACATTGTGAAAATGACTATACTACCCAAAGCAATCTACAGATTCAATGCAATTCCTATCAATCTACCAAGGCATTTGTCACAGAACGAGAACAAAAAATTTCACAATTTGTATGGAAACACAAAAGACCCTGAATAGCCAAAGCAATCTTTAGAAAGAAAAACGGAGCTGGAGGAATCAGGCTCCCGGACTTCAGACTACACTACAAAGCTACAGTAATCAAGACAGTATGGTACTGGAACAAAAACAGAACTATAGATCAATGGAATAGGATAGAAAGCCCAGAGGTAAACCCACGCACATTTGGTCACCTTATCTTTGATAAAGGAGGCAAGAATATACAATGGAGAAAAGAAAGCCTCTTCAATAAGTGGTGCTGGGAAAACTGGACAGCTACATGTAAAAGAATGAAATTAGAACACTTCCTAACACCATACACAAAAAGAAACTCAAAATGGATTGAAGACATAAATGTAAGGCCAGACACTATAAAACTCTTAGAGGAAAACATAGGCAGAACACCCTCTGACATAAATCACCGCAAGATCCTTTTTGACCCACCTCCTAGAGAAATGGAAATAAAAACAAAAATAAACAAATGGGACCTAATGAAACTTAAAAGCTTGTGCACAGCAAAGGAAACCATAAACAAGACCAAAAGACAACCCTCAGAATGGGAGAAAATATTTGCAAATGAAGCAGCTGACAAAGGATTAATCTGCAAAATTTACAAGCAGCTCATGCAGCTCAATATCAAAAAAACAAACAACCCAATCCAAAAATGGGCAGAAGACCTAAATAGCCATTAATTTTTAAACTATAACTTTTGTTATATACTGCCCGGCATTTGTATATGCTTACATTTGGACCCAGCCGGGTGGGGTTGAGGTTTGCAATGGTTTCAGTCCTGTTATAAGAAATCTACTTTTACTCTGATAATTAATGTCCATTTAGGTAAATTAATAACTATATTTTTTTATATCTGGAATTTCTAATTAGTTATTTGCCATGTTGTTTTTCTTATTTTAAAGATTTTATCTCTTTAAACATTGTCATCATAATTGTTTGGAAGATTATTAAAGATAATTAAAGATAATTTAAGCATTTGTAATCCTTGCTGTATTAGTCAGCTCGAGTGGCCATAATAAGACACTGCAAACTGGGTGGCTTAAACAATAGAACTAGTTTTCACACAGTTCTGGAGGCTAGAAATCTAAGATAAGGGTGCCAGCAGGGTTGGTTTCTGGTGAGACCTCTCTTCCTGGCTTGCAGACAGCCTTCTTCTTTCTGTATATTCACATGGCCTTTCTTCTGTGTGCATAAGGAGTAAGGGAGAGAAAGAGATCTCTGTTGTCTCTCCTCTTCTTATGAGGACACCTGTCCTATTGGATTAGGGCCACATTCTTACGACCTTGTTTTGTTTTTGTTTTTGTTGAACGCGGGCCTCTCACTGTTGTGGCCTCTCCCGTTGCGGAGCACAGGCTCCGGACGCGCAGGCTCAGTGGCCATGGCTAATGGGCCCAGCCACTCCGCGGCACGTGGGATCTTCCCGGACTGGGGCACGAACCCGTGTCCCCTGCATCTGCAGGCAGACTCTCAACCACTGCGCCACCAGGGAAGACCCTCTTATGACCTTATTTAACATTATTTATCTCTTTAAAGGCCTTATTTCTAAATACAGTCACATTGGGGTTAGCGCTCCAATGTATACGTTTGGTGGGGACACAAATCAGTTAATAACAAAGTTCAAAAATTTTGCTTTGTTCAGCTTGCTGACTTGTCAGTATGGTGACTGATTTCCCCAAGACAAAATATAAATTAAAAATTTTTAAATGAGAAAAAACTTTAAAACATGATTACTATGTTCAAAGAGATAAAAGAAAAAGGGAGCAAAAGTCAATAACTGAATAAAATTTCCAAAATTGAAAAATATAATTACTAAATTAACGAAATGCACATTTGTCATTTTTGGCAGAGAACTCATCTTCAGTACTATTCCACATCCAACACATGTGCTCCAGATGATGAAGGAATCCCTACAGGGCAATTTTGCACTTTACTTTCCATGGTTCGTAGTGCTGTAGCCACTCTGAATGTGGTTTATTTCTGGATAATTCCTTGCCCAAGATTTCTACAAGGTATATATATTTTGATTTGGGACCACAGGATCTGAAATTTAGAACCCAGTGAGAGGTCCAGGGAATCTGACAAAGACTGATAGATGTATATATAAACAGGTACATTAGACTATCTATAAATATTATTAAATATTATATAATAATACTTCCCCAATCACTTTCTCAAACATGCTCAAGGGACAGTCTTTTTAAAATATGTATGTAGGGCTTCCCTGGTGGCGCAGTGGTTGAGAGTCTGCCTGCCGATGCAGGGGACGCGAGTTCGTGCCCCAGTCCGGGAAGATCCCACATGCCGCGGAGCGGCTGGGCCCATGAGCCATGGCCGGCCGCTGAGCCTGCGTGTCCGGAGCCTGTGCTCCACAACAGGAGAGGCCAGGACAGTGAGAGGCCCACATACCGCAAAAAAAAAAAAAAAAAAAAATGTATGTACATTTAACACATGTATTGATATATATGTTTCTTTAAGAAATCCTGCTAAATTCCATAATTCTAATGAAGATGTTCCATGTTATTCAGTTTTTCTGCTGCCATAAAAACAGCAACAACATCAACAAAATAGCAGTGGTAGGGAGGGGAGCTTTGCAATGTGTTTATTAGGATATGATGACAATGTTCTGTATGAAATGCATCTGTTGTGTGACTGGTTGCTCAGTTGATTTATTTAACTGGTTATACACATTTGTGAAAGCTTTAAATCACATGGGTCATTTACATTTGATTAAATCTTAACTTCGTGGTCCTTTTTCAATGCCAATATCAGTAAGGCTCTCAGTATGGGCTGGGAGAAATGCAAATGAACATATCCGAGGTTGTTAACGTGCGACAGACACTGGAATACGTGCTTAAATCTCTTGATTCATTTTATATTTATAGGAAGTAATTTGAGGTACATTTAATTTTATTTTACAAATATCACAAATCAGGACATTGAGTCTCAGAGAAATAGACCATACTAAGTCATCCAGCTACCAGTACAAGAACAGCATTTGAGATTTCAGGAAAGGGAGGGATCAAGATGGCAGAATAGGAAGTCCCTGAGCTCACCACCCTCCACCAACACACCAAAACTAAAACTAAATATACAGCAACTCTTGATGAGAATGACCTTAAGACTATACTATAAAACTAAAGTAATCAAAACAGTATGGCTATGGCACTGGCACAAAAACAGACACACAGATCAGTGGAACAGAATAGAGAGCCAAAATGAACCCACACATATATGGTCAATTGATATGACAAAGGAGGAACAATACACAATAGAGAAAAGACAAACTCTTCAATGAATGGTATTGATAAAAGTTGATAATTACATGTAAAAAGAATGAATTAGAATATTTTCTCACACTGTGTACAAAAACAAACTCAAAATGAACTGGAAACTATAAAACTCCTAGAAGACAGCCTAGGCAGTATGTTCTTTGACACTGGTCTTAGCAATATTTTTTTTGGCTCTGTCTCCACAGACAAGGGAAACAAGCAAAAATAAACAAATAGGACCTAATCAATCTTAAGACCTTTTGCACAGTGGATAAAACCTACAAAACGAAAAGGCAACCTACTGAATGGGAGAAGGTATTTGCAAATGATATGTCTGCTAAGGTGTTAAAATCCAAAATATATAAGGCACTCATACAACTCAATATCATGAAAACATACAACCTAATTTAAAAATGGGCAGAGGACCTGAATATGCAGTTTTCCAATAAGAAATACAGATGGCCAACAGGCACATGGAAAGATACTCAACATTACTAATCATCAGGGAAATGAAAATCAAAACCACACTGAGATATCACCTCATACCTGTCAAAATGGCTACCAACAAAAAGACAAGAAATAACAACCATCCGTGAGGGTGTGGAGAAAAGGGAACCATATAACACTGTTGGTGGTAACGTAAATTGGTACAGCCACTGTGGAAAACAGTATGGAGGTTCCTTAAAAAATTAAAATTAGAACTACCATACGATCCAGCAATTTCACTCCTGAGTATTTATCTGAAGGAAACGAGAACACGAATTTGAAAAGATATATGCACCCCAATTTTCATGGCAGCATTATTTACAATAGCCAAGATATGGAAGCAATCTAAGTGTCCATCAACAGACGAATGGCTAAAGAAGTTGTGGCATTTGTGTGCATACACACACACAATGGAATATTACTCAGACACAAAAATAATAAAATCTTGCCATTTGTGACAAAATGGATGGACCTAGAGGATATTATGCTTAGTGAAATAAGTCCGACTGAGAAAGACAAATACTGTATTTTCACTTATATGTAGAATCTAAAACATAAAACAAATGAACAAATATAACAAAACAGAAACAGACTCACAGATACAGAGAACAGACTGTTTTGCCAGAAGGGAGAGGCATGGTGGGAGGGGCAAAATAAATGAGGGGAATGAAGAGTTACAAACTACTAGGTATAAAATAGATACATTATAAGGATGTAATGTACATCACAGGAAATACAGCCAATATTTCATAACTTTATATGGAATAAAATCTATAAAAAATATCTAATTTCTATGTTGTATTCCTGAAACTAATATAATATTAAGCCAGCTATACTTCAACTAAAAAAAAACAACACTATTTGAATCTCAGCCTTTATTCCAAAATACATACTTTCTACAGAAAATCCTTGTCTTAGAATGTAAAACTCTATTAAAACATGCCTTTAATAACATCATGCAATTCAACATACATCCCTGTAATTTAGTCACACTTTGCAAATGTAATCTTTTATTCAAACCTTTTTATTTTTTTTCAGTAGCTACTAGCAATAGTTACTCATTTTGAGTAATGAGAAAAGAGAAAATTATGGAGGAGAAACTCTTTTGTTTTCAATCTGGGAAAGAAATGTGTAGGTCAAGTTTTGAGAGTGGCTGCATCTTGGGATTATATTAGTTCAGGTGGTACAAGAAAAGACCACATACATGCTGAATGCAAGGAAAATTATTGCAAAATATATCAATTTGATATACTTAAAAATTTATCCTCTGCCTTGGATCCACAAAGAAAATTGGAAATAACATAATCATCTATACTATTAACTGTGAAGTCAGACCCCAAACTCACTTTCATTTATCCTTGCCATGTCCATGGCAAGAGGTTCTCCCTCAGAAAAGCCTCCATAAACCAGGTTGAGATTATGATTCCTAATGTCCCATAGCATTTTTAGTTCAGCTTAGGTGCTTCCATCTGAAGGAGCAACATCTTTAGAGCCAAGAATGTACCCCGCATTGCACATGCACATAGCTTCAGAAAGCTCAGACTGCTAGTTGTGATGACTACTCTCCCCACATTTTTCAAAGTAGTTCCAATTTCAAATGTTATGTTCCAGTGCCATTTTATACGCTTAATTAAGCATATTTCTCATGATTATAGGTCTTTATTAAAAATCAAACATATCCAAGTACTGGCATACCTCAGAAATGCTGTGGGTTCGATTCTAGACCACCACAATAAACCAAATATTGCAATAAAGCAAGTCACACAAATTTTTTCCTTTCACAGTGCATATAAAAGTTATGTTTACATTATACTGTAGTCTATTAAGTGTGCAATAGCACCATGTCTAAAAACACCAGTGTATATACTTTAATTTAAAAATGCTTTATTGATAAAAAATGCTAACCATCAACTGAGTTCAGCGAGTCACAGTAGTAACATCAAAGATCACTAATCAACAGAGTAAATATAGCAATAATGAAAATGTTTGAAATATTGTGAGAATTAGCAGTGTGAGATATAGACATGAAAAAGCAAATGCTGTTGGTAAAATGGCACCGATAGACTTGCTTGATGCACCGTTGCTACAAACCTTCAATTTGTAAAAAATGCAGTATTTTTTTTTTTTGCTGTACGCGGGCCTCTCACAGTTGTGCCCTCTCCCGTTGAGGAGCACAGGCTCCGGACGCGCAGGCTCAGCGGCCATGGCTCACGGGCCCAGCCGCTCCGCGGCATATGGGATCCTCCCAGACCAGGGCACGAACCCGTGTCCCCTGTATTGGCAGGCGGAATCTCAACCACTGCGCCACCAGGGAAGCCCAAAAATGCAGTATCTTTGAAGCAAAATAAAGTGAAGCACAATAAAACCAGGTATACCTGCATATCATCTTAACGAATATTAACGAAGGAACTTGAGCAGGTGCCATTTAGCAGGTCTAGTCGAACTTTTGAATCTCTCGTTCAACATGAAAACCACCTACCAAGAAACAACCATAGCACATTGAACCCTCCAAGTCTCCCATTTATATACGTAAGGCAGGCATCTGAGTGTTTGTAACACACTAGGTACACAAAAATAGCAATTTTAAGTATTATTGTTTTCATGCTGAGGGATCCTCTACTTTTTCAGGAAATATATACCGATATACATTGTAAAATATTAAGAACATGGAGCATGTAAAATTTTAATGTGCACACAAAACTCTTTTACAACCTTCTTACTCACTAAGTGGTCCCACATTAAACTAAAATAAATCTTCACCCAAAGAGAAAGCACTTAAAATGTGCAGCCTTTTCAGATTTTAGTCCCCCGAAGAATTCATTTTTCTTAATAGTGTCAGATATAATAAAACCATCTGTTTCAAGGAAAAAATAATTAAAGCACTTAGCATGATGTTTTACTTTCAGTATTTAAAAATCAGCTATTTCTTATGATCAGTAAATTGGGATTCCGTTAGATTTTACCATACTAAACATAGATTTACACAACAGATACCAATGACTGGACTCTTAGACACTTAACTAAGTCATAAACCAGGATATCTGCCAAGAACATATGTTCTTAAAAGTTATGCAGAGGGGCTTCCCTGGTGGCGCAGTGGTTGAGAGTCCGCCTGCCGATGTAGGGGACATGGGTTCGTGCCCCGGTCCGGGAAGATCCTATGTGCCGTGGAGCAGCTGGGCTCGTGAGCCCTGGCCGCTGAGCCTGCGCGTCCGGAGCCTGTTGCTCCCCAACGGGAGAGGCCGCAACAGTGAGAGGCCCGCGTATCGCAAAAAAAAAAAAAAAAAAAATTATGCAGAGAATGCAAAATGATCATGAAATTGGAAGCACACAAAGTAACAGTTCCTACCAAAGATGTTTTCCATGTGTTTCATTTCTTTCAAAGCCACAGCCATGCTTACACAGATACAGCTTAGTTGTTTTTATCCATTCATTTCAATATATTCGTTCATTTCAATATGCACTGGGTGCATCCTATATACTAGGCACTATCGTTGGACCAATGATCTTAAAAAGTAAGTAAAAAGAAAAAATAGTCCCAGTCCCTGTCCTCAAAGAACCGACAAAGTAGTTGGAAACAGTATAAAATAAAATAAGTATAGTTCAATGTGCTCAGGCAGTATAACTGAAGGGACATGTAGTGGGCACTGGGAAATTGCATTTACTTGCAGAAGGTGATCTGCAAAGGTTTCAGAGAGGGTGTTAAAATGAACCAGTTGAGATAAGGGGAAAAATTCAGTAGAGAAGAGAAAGGCCATATGGAGGCACGTTCCTGGTCTCTGCTGGTGGGAGGGTATTTTAGATCTGTGCTCCTCAATGTGTTTTCCTTTAAGAACAAAAATCAGAATTCCCTCAAGCACTTGTGTAGATTTCTGAGTTTCACCTGGTGCTATTGGATCAGAATCCGTAAGGATGTGGCCAAAACACATGCTTATCCTGTTCCGATGTAGGACGTGTATGCAGTATCAGATGCACAGAAGAAGTAATGTATCACTTAGAGCTAACAGTAGTCTCTCATGAAGGTATTACCACCTCCTCCTTATAAACTGCCAGTTATAATGTCTTCTGTTCTAAATAAAATTTTTTTCTAGTTGTTTACATTAAGTTTTCATTTTTGAATAATAAAAATACAACAAAACAAATTCCTTAAAAAACATCATTTATGATGACAGACATTTCTTATGCTTTCTTGAATAAAATCACCTTCCTAAAGTCTAGGTCATTTTCAGAACTGTGTAAATTTTTCCATTCACTGCCACAGGGTGAAAAGGGACTTTAAGTATTAGTACTGGTTGGGGCAGTTTGGTTTCTAATGAGCAGAAATACCTACATGCCATTCACTGAATAGCATGCATAGTTATTTAAATTAATCCACACTAATATTTCTATTATGATAATAGTAATAATAATAAATCCCTACCATTATTTGCATATCACATTTAAGATAAAATCTAGAATAACTTTTAAAGTAGAAACACCTGGCTATAATTTGCAATTACCCCCCCCACACACACACACAGTAAATTTCAGCTGTTATCTATTACTCAATAATTTAAATCTGATCGCATCTCCCTGATCTAAATAACAAATATCCCCTGACCCCCTTCTTAAGTTTAGAAGTCTTCTAATCTTCCTTCATTTATTTCAGTGATAAGCGTGGACAGAGAAAATATTGTCCCCTTAAAAAGTAAAAACAAAATAACATAAAATACCATATGTGGGCCAGATGCAGCCTTTAAATGGCTGCTAACTTTTCAACAAGTATTTGCCTTCTTAGCACCCCTAATCACCTTGTTCTTTTACTTCTTGAGATACATCTAAGTTTCAGTTAAAAACGGCTTCATCGTGAGTGTTATTTTTTTCTTCCTATCTAATAAAAATAAATGTACACTCAAAGGGAGTATATCAAAATTTGGGAATAATTTTGTTCAGTCTTCTTACCCTGACCTCCAACATAATCTTTAAAGTTAATAAGAAGAGTGAAAGGCACTCCTAAAATTTACTGATTACTTGGAAGTTTAAAATCTGCTTGAAGATTTGTCATCAGAGATTTCTTGAGATATGCCATTTTCCTCAGTCTGAAAGTTACCATAACATTTATTAAAACAGAATTGTGTTTAACTTTGCTAATACTGTATTTTTATCATTCTGTCAATTCCTAGAAAACAAACAGTAGTAAAGACTAGCATATTTGCAATATAAATAAAAGTACATTTAGGGCAAGAAAGGTGTCTATCAAATATATGCTCAGTTCTTTATAGAATTTCAGGTAGCTTCTTCCCAAAGGACACAATCTAAAACCACATACAGATCTTTTTAGATTTACAATGGGGTTACATCCCAACAAGCTCATTACAGCTGAAAATACCATAAGTTAAAAATGCATTTATTACACCAAACATACCAAACATCACAGCTTAACCTAGCCTACCTTAAACCTGCTCAGAACACTTACATTAGCCTACACTTGTGTAAAATCATCTAACACAAAACGTATTTTATAATAAAGTGTTGAATATCTCATGTAATTTATTCAATATTTTACTGCAAGTGAAAAACAGAATGGTTGTCTGGGTACCGAATGGTTGTAAGTGTATCAATTTATTCAATATTTTACTGCAAGTGAAAAACAGAATGGTTGTCTGGGTACCGAATGGTTGTGAGTGTATCAGTTGTTTACCCTTGTGATCACGTGGCAGACTGGGAGCTGTGGCTCACTGCCCAGCCTCACCAGAGACTATTGTACCACATTTCATCAGCCCTGAAAAGACCAAAATTCAAAGTCGGTTTCTACTGAATGCATATTGCTTTTGCACCATTGTAAAGTAAAAAAATCATAAGTGGGTCTTCCCTTGTGGCGCAGTGGTTGAGAGTCCGCCTACCGATGCAGGGGACATGGGTTCGTGCCCCGGTCCGGGAAGATCCCACATGCCGCGGAGCGGCTGGGCCCGTGAGCCATGGCTGCTGAGCCTGCGCGTCCGGAGCCTGTGCTCCGCAACGGGAGAGGCCACAACAGTGGGAGGCCCGCGTACCGCAAAAATAAATAAATAAATAAATTTAAAAAATCATAAGTGGAACCACTGTAAGCTGGGGACCATCTGTAAACAGCACAAATGATAGCTACTGTCATGTAAGCTAAAAGTAGTGATAATAACATTTCATTATTTAACAAAAAAATGAAGGTTGGACAAATCATATTTCTCTGGTTAATTCCAAAGATGACTATTATGTGCCAAAAAAAACTTTGTCATATATCTATGATGTGAATATGAAAAGGTATAGTCCTTAAGCAGCTCAATATCTAGTGGTGGGTTTAAAGAACCAGACTAGGGGACTTCCTTGGCCGTCCAGCGGTTAAGACTCCGTGCTTCCACTGCAGGGGGCATGGGTTCGATCTCTGGTCAGGGAACTAAGATTCCACATGTCACGTGGTGTGGCCAAAATAATAATAATAATGATAAGATTAAGAATTAGACTAAATAACTTTGGTCATGAACTTGGAACTTCATGAACTTGGTCATGAACTTGGAATATCAACTTTGGAAATTTTTTTCTTCAGCTATTGTATGTGCCTAAATTGCCCTACCCATGAGTATTTTACTTGTTTTACATCAATACAACACATCGTTAACAATGTCCTTAGTTTGTTTCTTTGTAATGAGATCCCATGATTTCTGTATGGCATGTCTCCAAATTTGTGTTTACTCATAAAGATGTGACAAGCACCATGGCTTGTTCTTGGCCCATTCAGCCCTTTATTAAGGTGAGAAACACTGTGATGAATAAAATGCTAATCCAGGTTTCGTGATTCATGAAACATTTTTCCCTACTTTCCAACATCATTTAAATTAGCTTACAACCATATACATTTCCACACTTACTCCAGATGTAGACACAGAATAACCTCAAGAGTTCGTAAACACTTTCATTTTCTCTTATCAGATCATCATGCTTTATAATTTTGAAGTTTACTTTCTTGTTTGAGGAACTGGAGTAAATTAAAGAGAAAAAAACTATGTACAAATGCAAAAAGCTTAAATAAGTGCCAGATGTCGAGAAAACTGCATTCAGATTAATCAAACTCTGAAATATATTAGCAAAATTTTCTGAGGGAAAAATCTGAAGGAATAAGGAAAGTTTAGAAAGATAGGCCTTAGTCTCTGTAGTTATTAGTCAGTCTCTTGACTGAAAAGTACCAATTCCTTGCCCCTGGCGTGTAAATACTGGGATCACATTAATACCAGCTTGTTTCCAGAGAGCCAAACAAGATTTGTCAGGTTCATAATAGGTATAAAATTACTGTCAAATAAACTTTTTGTTTTTTGTTTACTTTTCTTGCTTATTTACTTCTTGAGCAATGTGATTTTTTCATTTAAACATTTTTGTTAGTATTTTAATTGTGTAGGTTAGTTCATCCAAACTTTCACCTTATTGGCAAACTAGTACAACCGCCTAAAAAATAGAGGGGAACACTGTGGAGCATCCCTCAGGTTATGATTTGTACACTGAATAAATAGCACAGTGAAAAGAAGTCACAGCTTTGAAAAAAAATTAATGCCAGACTGATAACTACCATATACACATCGGTTTTTTTTCAGTCCCTGCCATTAATTCATTCAACAAAAATTTATTGTGTATCTACAATGTACTACACAAGCATATCAATAATTCCAAACTTTTGGCGAGTGCTATCATTAACATGAGAAACTAAGGTGATAGAAAAATCACATGTTGGGGTGAACTACTTGAGATAAGGTAGTTGTGGGTTTAGATGAAACTAAAGGATGAGAAGGAGCCAGTCATGTAGGAATCTGGAGGTATGGGGTAATGGCACCACAGTCCAGGGAAAACACCTAGAAAATGCAAAGTCTCTGAAGTCAGAAAGGACACGGCCAGGAGAGGGAGACTGCCATGAGATAAGGATGGAGAGAGACTAGGGAAAGGTCAGGCAGGGCCAAGCAGGCCAAGAAAAGGAGTTTGGGTTTTCTCCTTAAATGAGTAGAAAGTCACTAATAGTTTTAAAACTGGGAAATGACGTAATTTTACTTATGTTGGAAAAAAATATCAGTCTGGTTGTTATGAAGAAAATGGATCATAGTGGAGTAAATGGGAAAGACCAATTACGGAGCTATAGGAATCATCTTGATGAAATAGGATTGTTTCTGAAAATATGATTATACAAGTAATTATCAAGAGCAAGGGTGGGTTCAAGGCATATTTTGTAAAAACACTAATGAGTTGTCAGTAAATTTGATTTTGTGGGTGAGATAAAGAGTAGAATCAAGAATGTATTTCCGATTTCTGATCTGACCAAGTTATTGAATAATAATCAAATCATTCTTGAGTAATAATGGTGCCCTTAAAAGAGATGAGGAAGAATAAGGGTGAAAATGTTTTCTGGAAAATTTTCAAAGTAAGAATTTTCCTCATGTTAAATTTGAAATGGTCTTCAAGCATCCAAATGTAGATATACAGTAGACAAGTTTGAAATATGTCCCTTTAGTCTAATGGAGAAATCTCACCTACAGATATGAATTTTGCAGTTACTATCATGCAGATACTGATCAAAACTACGGTATTGAATGGACCACCTTACGGGGTAAAGGTGGAGATAAGTAAGGGGTTCATATTCTGTGGGGAAGTTCCTGATTTAGGCAAATAGTAGAAAAAGAGAAGCAAATCAAGAAGATAATGAAAATAGATGAAAGCCAGGGAGAGCGTATGGTGTCCAACAGGCCAAGAGAGGAACATCCTTCAGAAAAGAGAATATGAAGTGGTTGGGTAAGACAAAAACGTGTCTGTTGACAAGAACACTTTCACTGGAGTGATAAGGATGAAACTGCCCTGGAGACAAGATTGGCAAGGGAAGAAGTGGAAACACTGTGTATAGGAAACTGTTCTACTTGTTTAGAGTGTTGCTCTAAAGGAGAGCAGAGAAATGGGAGGGACATGAGGAGAAAAGGGACATTTTTTTTTTAATTAATGAGAGATACTAAAGAATGTTTCTTTGTTTATAGAAATAAAAAACAATAGAGCAGAGAGTGCTGAGACAGAAAAGAAGGAATAAATGAAGGAACAAAGTCCCTGACAAGGCAAGGAGGATTGAGATCCAGGGTCCAAGGGGAGAGACTGGCCCACTAGAGGGGTCTTTTGGTAGATGATGTCTTTCTCATAGGTCTCAAAGTAATTCTTTTCCAAATTAGGCCTGGAAAGTCAGTCATCCAATATATTCGAAGGTTACCAATTCATCTTGAGGGAAATGTCCTTCAGTGTGGAAATGTGAAATGCATTCTTTTTTTTTTTTTTTCCTCCCAGTATCCTGAAGGGAGAAGTTTGTTCTTGCTCACAAAGACCTACATTAGAGACTTGCCTATATTCAAGGCAAGTAAGAAACATACTTGGAAAAATAATAAAGACTGCTGAGGGATTGTGCAGAGAAAAATCTCCAGATTCTGAAATGAGACAAATGAAAGTTAGTTGGGTTTTTATTTAACAACTGCATAGTAATTCCAACTTGGGGACATGAAGTAGTGTCAACAAAATCCTAGACAATAGCATGACATCACTGTCCATTACAGGACTATAATTTGCAATTGAAAGAAAACCTAACCTGAAAGGGCTCTAACAAAAAATGAAACCTATTAGAATCTGGATATTCCAGCGATAACATTTAGGCATGCCCTTGGCTCAGGGTTCAAACAAAGTGATCATGGCCTGCTTCTTCTCTTTCTATAGAAATCTGTTTTGCTTTCTTAGTGTTGTCTCAATTATCAAGCATGCTCTTCTCTCTTGAATAAGATAATCGCACAAAACTCTTTTTAATGCTCATCAGAAACACTTTAAAGAAAAAAAAAAGATGACGAACAAACGGAGAAGGCATTTGAAACATGTGACAAACTAATAATTTGTAAAATGTATTACTACAAAATTCCCAAAGGAAAAAAAAAAAACGCAAAATCATGACTGGGCAGTAGCAACTAGAATAAGAAACATAAATGGTTCAAAAACATTGAAGTTGTTCAATACCTTTAAAAAATAAGAAAATCCAAAATGAAATAACAATAAAGCAGTATCCCATAGGTACCAGAATGACTAAAATTAAAATGTGATGCCAAGGATGTAGACCAACGGAACAATGCAACTTTCATACTTGCTGGTGTGAATGTAAACTCACAGTTACTTCGGAAAAGAGTTTGACATCACTTAGTAACGCTGAAGATGCACATATCTACACCTGGCCTTTTTATACGTAGGTGTATATCCTAGAGAGACTGGCCACAAGGAGTCATGTACAAAGTGTTCAAAACAGTAATAATGATGAAAAATTTGATCAACAGTGGAGAAGATAGATAGATGATAGATAGATAGATGAAAGATAAATTGTGGTATATATTCTGCTTATTCAGTACAGCATTATAAAGCAGTGAAAATAAATGAACTATAGCAAGTAGTCACAACATGGATCTCAAGAATGAAATGTTGAGCAAAAGTAGCTGGTCAAAAGGAATATACAACATATGATTCTATGTATGTAAAGTTCAAAACGGGCAAAAATTTCACCAAATATGTTTTAAGGTTATATACATGTATGTTAGAACTCAGCGTAAGCATAAAGAATAGTACAGCACTTAAGGAAGTAGTTATTCCTGTGAAGGGGTGGGTAAAGAGGATGAGTTAATGTGGGAGGACTTCTATTCCATTGGAAAACTATTTATTTATTAAGCTTAGTATTGGATACATGCATACTATGCATATTATATACTTTTCAGTATGTATGATATATTTCACAATAAAGAGTTAACTAAATGAAGTTAACCAAATACACCTAAGGTGCTAATTATATTTGTAACACCAGTCATGTGCTGGTGAAGCTGGTGTGCTTATGCACACCTTTTGCAAAGTTCTTGGCAATACATACCCAGAACTATGAAAATCCTCTTTTTTTCTGACCTCAAAACAATATCTCTCATTTTATTACAAAGGAAAAAAATACAGAAATTAAGTTTTTGCTCTCTTTGCAAATGCATCTTCCACTATTCTTACTTAGATGTTTTAAACTATCACACCAAACAAACTGCTCCTTCCAGTTTTATCTCTGTGTCTTTCTATAAGCTTTGAACCTCTGTAAAAATCTTAATTTCTTCAGAATGGGTTGCTACCCACCTTGTCTTCCTGCTAAATTTCTCTGTACCTTTCAGGACGCAATGCAAATGCTGTTTCTTCATGTCAACTGTATTTGATCCATATATCATAGTTAAATTTCCCTCCATTGTGTATCCATATTTGTATGTTTATCTATTATGGCATGGTTCATGTGATCTCCTATGAGATTATTAGCTCTATGAAGCCAAGTAGTGGTTTATTCATATCTGAATCTTTCCCCAACAGGAAATTCTATAAATAATTGTTTAATGAATATTTGTTAATCAAAAGAGAGAAGAGATGACCTGTTTACAACAGCACTGTTTATCATAAGAATACTCACAACCCAAGTGTCTACTGGATGGGGGAATGATCTCTTAATTATAGTGTATCCATTTGATGAAGTATTATGCACTCATTAAAATGCTGTTGTAAAGTCAGTATTAAGATATTGAAAAAACATAATGATATAATGGTAACTAAAGTAACTCATGAGAAAGCAGGAAATTTTATTGAATATCTATATTACAACTATGCAAAAATATACATACACGAACAGGAACTGGAAGACAAAATAAAATAGCCTACATATGAAATATTTACATATATTTATATTCACATAAATATGAAAATGATTGTGGATTCTTTGTTGAAATTTTTTCTTCACAATACAGTTTTTTAGAAATTGTATTTAAAGTTTAATATTTTCATACACAATTGACTGAGATTTTGATTCTCATAATATGATGGTCTTATTCAGGGCAATCTCTATTCCCTTTCTTAGCATACAGTTCAATATACACACTGGAGGCCAAAAAAGCGGTTTCACTGCTTCACTATGAAGCAATTTCTAATTCCAACCAATTAAATGATAATGAACTTTTTAAAAATAAGCATTCAAAAATGAATTTTCAAGAATAATCCTAAGTCACCAACTAGTAAAGTAAGGAAAAAAGTAAAAAAAAAAAAAAAAAAAAACCAAAAAACTGTTGAAATGTATAATTACAAACTGTAAGGGTTTCATAAAATTTTAAGATGTTCTATGAATCACTCAGTGTAAGCATCTGTGATTGCACTAATTACTGTCCCTTCCTGAAGTCACAGGCAGCATATAATACAGGACTGCTTCCCATGTGGGAGCATAACTGTACAAATCAGCACTATTTATCATCTTTGCCTAGGTCACACATCTAAATCGGCTCTGGAACATTACAAACAGATTCCTGGGCCCCATCCCAAATGAGTCTGGGGAGGTGCTCCAGGCTTCCTTAGTTTTAAGAACTCCTCAGGAGATTTAAATGTATAGCCCAGGTTGAAAAATACTTGTTTAGAAAATGAAAGTCATTTTTAAGGTTAGCATAAAGCTTAGTGAAATAAAGAACTCACATTGAAAAAAAGGTATTATTACATATAGTATCTTTGGCATAACAATGGGTAATCAAAAGCTCTGGAGAGCAGGTCATTGAAGTACCTGGTATGGTACTTGAATTCAACATGTCTGAAACCAATCTCTCTCTTGTCTTTCTCCTCCACTACTGAGCCAGCAATTTTTAGCACACCTTTAGCTAAAGTGCACTTTTAGCACACTTTTTTTTAAGCTTTATTGAGATATAACTGAAAAATAAAATTGTAAAATATCTGAAGTGTGTAACACAATGATATGATAAACATATACATTGTGAAAGGATTCTCCCCTGGCACACTTCTGATACTAATTCAGACTCCCTAACTCCAATCCCCATAGTTGTATCCACCCTGAATACCATTACCAGATGTACCTGCCTTGGGCGTAACTCTGCTCACTAATCTTCGGTAGGTTCCCACTGATTACTGAACAAAGCTCCAGACCTCAGACTGCCACTTCAGACCCTTGACTATCTGACCTTAGATGATCTGTCCCAACTTACACTTATTTTCCTTCACAGACTGTACATTGCAGCCAAGCTATCTAATGTTCTGTGTACCTGTCCCTATCCTCCACACGTGTGTGTTTTAAAAAAATTCTTCACAGAGTACATCTAACTTACACAGACTCAAATCCTAATGGTCCTCCAATTCCAGCCCTAATTTTGTCTATTTTCCAGGCTTTCCCTGATGTCTGTTCCATTTAAAAGTCTCTACATAATCAATCCAACTAATATAATAATTTGTACTTTTATACCCTGTAACCCTTTACCTTACAGAGTCATTATCATCTTATTACCTGTAGGATGTATAAATGTTTTAAAGATAGTATTTCTGTCTGATCGATTGTCTTATTTCCTTCAGTGTCTTACAACTATTTATTCCCCAGAAACTTTCATTAAATTAATATATGCATTAGAAAGACTTTTGATGCTTCCAGGAAACTCAAAGCATGAAAATAGATAAAATTCTCTATGCCCTTGACCCCCCCAACAATAACCACAAAGTTTCCGCTGTGTCTTTTGTCTGGCTCTATACATTTTTTTTTGCAGTACGCGGGCCTCTCACTGTTGTGGCCTCTCCCCTTGTGGAGCACAGGCTCCGGACGCGCAGGCTCAGCGGCCATGGCTCACGGGCCCAGCCGCTCCGCGGCACGTGGGATCTTCCCGGACCGGGGCACAAACCCGTGTCCCCTGCATCGGCAGGCGGACTCTCAACCACTGCGCCACGAGGGAAGCCCTAGCTCTATATATTTTTGAAGTATTCAAGCCTGCATTAAGTTCTATACAAACTTCCATCAGATTCCAGATAAATAAAAATAAATAAGACCTGTCACCTAGGAAAGATATAAAAGAAATATCAGGGTGCATATTTTAGGGGTTGAGATAAGCAAATAAATACATATTTCATAAAGTTTATAATTTCCATTATATTTAATGTAAGATATGCATACATTTCCACAGGAGTACAGGATAGGTGACTTTGATTTAACTGTGATTTTTAGTAATGCTTAGTTGTACTCTACTGGGTCCTGAATAAGTGGTGTTGGGATTTCTTCTCCCAATCTATTTAGTCTCACCCTGAGCTGACCTACCTACCCTGGGCTGTCACTTATGCTTCTTCCCAGATTCCATTTCCCCCTACTTCTGCCTCTGCACTCACTTACCAAACACTATCTAGGCCACCAGAGAGAGTCAATTCAGTTCCACATTTGCTGGTCAGTCCATAAATCACTGACTTTGATTTGAAGAGGAAGGTGGGTGTACATTAATTTATTCTGTGTTCTCTAGAAGAGAGAGCACTTGTTACCCCCTGCAATTCTGACCATGGAGTGATTTTCCATCATTAAATGTATCTTCCCCATGCTTGAGGAATACTCAAAAGAGGAGACCACATCCCATTCTTCTTTTGACACCAAAACACTTCAAAAACATCTATTTCTCTTTACTATTATTTTTCTAATTCTCTGCAGGTCTCAAAAAACCTGAGAAGCCCTGCTCCAAGTTTGCTCCTCTACGAAAGAACCAATTTTAAACCACTTAATTACCAATCAATCTTAAGTAAGTCAAGCAAAAGCAGCATCTGACCCAATTTGTTTAGAAACCCATTCATTCAACCTTGTGGCTTCTCTGCCATGCAGGAGGCCTGTCAGACTGGAATCAAGAAAAAGGCTGATCGAATTTTAATGTTGAACTAATGTTGCTTCTGCAGTTGCCTGCATTAGAGGGGTGACGGGGAGTCCAGGAAGGAAGTGAAAAATGGTCTTTCTCTCTCTCACTTTTTTTTTCTTTTGCAAAGAGTTCAAACGTTCAATCTGTCCTTTCTATGAACCTACTATTTATGGCAACCTCTTTTAACCTATATATAATGCATGAAGAAATCTAGGCAGAATAATATTGCATGTAGGCACTCATATGACTGATTGTGTTGAACCCTGAAAGCTTTTGGAAGTCAGGATCCGGATATTGCGAGGTCCCCAGCTAACTCCACCTGCTAAGGCAACTCTTACCTACCCTCAGAAAAATTACATATAAATGTATAGTATGGGACTTCAAGTGTGGATCCTGTCTCGATCTAGAGAACTTATATGTCTTCCTCATTTCTCTACATCATTTTTCATAATATTATGCCTTCAATAGGGTTTCATTAATGCTTTCAATTGAATGACAGACTCTATAAATTTGTGCAGTGATTTAAAGAACATCTATGACATCTGAACAGGAGGGAATGTGGTAAATGAATACTGATTTTCTCACCTCCTCTTTCCCAGTTATTACAATAGCTAGTTCTTTTTCTTAACCCCCTTATCACATATTCTACTCAGACCAAAAACAGTAAGATGAGTGAGTAAGAACAGTAGATATTACTTCTACAGTAGGAATTTCCAGCTCTGCCTCAGTACACAGGGTGCACAAACCTTCATAGCTCATGCCTTAGTCATATAAATGACTGAGATCAATGAAAGTGACTCATGGGAATCTGTTTAGTTTTGACTAATTTCACTATTATATTTCCAATGTGTCCAACAGTGGATTTGGAATAGCCCAACTTTCATACCCTTATTTCATCACTTCTGGGTGTTGTTACTTTTTTTAAAGGAAGATCCATTGCCTAAGTTTGGGTTCATCCCAAAACAGAGCTAAGACAGGTACTTGCGTACAGGTAGTTTATTTGAGAATAGGAGTGATAGAGCAAGGAGAGCAAGAGAGGGAAGGAGAAAAATCCAAGGAAGTTATTACCTAAGACCACTGGGTCTCAGTCCCACAGAGGAAGGTCTGAATAACCCTGTAGAATGTAGGTGGAAAAAACCAGTCTCTTAAAATACTTGTATGCTCAGCCATTTATCCACTAAATCCTATTCCACATTGGTTAAGGTTGTGCTCCAAGACCACTGACTTCCTGCCACTCCTGGGTTGCCCAGCATACATGACTTCAGGCTAACTAAGTGCCTAAGCCTTTGGGAATAAATTCTTGAGGTTAAAAAAAACACACACATAAATATCATATGGGCTTAAGGTGGCATACTGACATAAACCTGAAATCAAAGGTGTATTAAGGAGATGTGGTTAAGTATCACAAAAATTATGTGCTATATCAATGTACCTACCAGGATCTCTCAAGCTCAGCATACTGACATTTGGGGCTGGATAATTATTTGTTGTTGGGAGCTGCCTTGTACATTGTAGGATGTTAAGTATTATCCCTGACTTGTATCCATGAGATGCCAGTAAGACTTCCCTAATTGTGACAACCAAAAATGTCTTCAGACATTGCCAAATGTCCTCTGGATGGCAAAATAGCCCCTTATTGAGACGAGTGGCCTGAGGCAATTTACGAAAAGTGATATGAGATATTGCTCTGGTTGTCTAACATGCCAGAGAAACACACAGATTACAGATAACCCCCAGGAACCTCCCACCATCACAGAAAATAATAGGAACAATTCATTTATTCTTTCATTCAAAAACATCTGTTTAGCATGGGCTATATTCTAAGCACAGTTTTTAATGCCCTAAGGAAGGATGTAATTTTGAATAAGAAGTAGATTTGCCCTGCCTTTGGGGAGCCCAAAAACTGGTGGGGAAAAAGACACCGGAAGATATAATAAAGTGCATCAAGTATATAGTAGTGATCACAATTTTGTTATCAGTTTTAGCAGGGGAAGTTGAGACCCAAAGAAAGACGTGACCACTCAAGGAAATCAGGACCAGGTGTGTATTACACAACAGCTAAAGCTAAGAGTCTACAATTCAGCACAAGCAAACCACTTAGCAATAATAATATCTTATATAGTGCTATACCAAGTGTATTATAACTGTTTTGTGTATGCTTATTGCTTTAATTCTTACGATAATATCATGAGTATTATTATAGCTATTTCAAAAATGGAGAAACTGTGGGCAGGGAAGTCTAGTACATTTTCCAACCTCTGGTGAATGCTGGAACTGGAATTATTACTCACAGAGTCTAAATTTAGAGTTGTACCTAAAATTACTGTGGTAAACTGCCTAAGATAACTGCAGTCACCCTTCATTATTTCCTCCTCATCCAAAATTTTGCCCTAAATGTCTGCATTCCAGCTAAAATCTAGATACACTAAATTTTTTCCTACAATTCACTTTCTTTAAGGGTCAATCCAATTTAGTTTACAGAATTTTAGTCTCACATGACAGGAACTGTAAAAAACGAATAAAATGAGACACATCCTTAATTATGCAATGCTTTTATATTTCTTTAGTAAATAGTGCAATGGTCTGAATACAATTATATCATTTATAAGTCAAACCAGGACACATTCAAGAGTGAAACTGGACACTACTGATGATTATGCTGGGACAGTGGGTATAAATGTTACCTATCTTGGGTTAGTTAACCCTAGGATCACCCTATGAATCACAGCCTATGCGTCACATATCTCAGGGAGGAGGAAGAATAGGGAGGAAGAATAATATATAGTTTGCAAAGCCCAAAAAAGCTTTGGTGACTCTGTGTTTTCTATATAGGTATAAGTAATTAAAATGTTATTTTCCCTAATTGAGCCCTAAATACTTCTGCAGTCTCATCTCCTGCCACTGCTTATTTCACATTCCCCATTCCAAGTTTTTAAATCACTTAGAGCTCCTCAGAACTTACCTCTGTGAAATTTCCTGACTTTGCTTATACTATTCTGTCTCTGTAATGGTCTTCCCCTCCTTTTCTGCTGGTTAACTAATCACTTGGTCCACTTGCAGAGGACAGGGTAGCTGTGGTTCACCACAGGGACAAGGATATGGGCAGCAGACGTTTGGGAGGAATTCCTTGGCATGAGTCCACCTGGAGCCTGCCATTAGCCCCCCCAAAGAGCCTGCAGGCTCCAGTGCTCGGTTGCCTCAGGCCAAAGAACCAACAGGGAGGGAACTCAGCCCCACCCATCAGCAGACAAGTGGATTACAGTTTTACTGAGCTCTGCCCACCAGAGCAACACTCAGCTCTATCTACCACCAGTTCTACCCATCAGGAAGCTTGCACAAGCCTCTTACACAGCCTCATCCACCAGAGGGCAGACAGCACAAGCAAGAAGAACTATAATCCTGCAGCCTGTGGATGAAAAACCACATTCACAGAAACATAGACAAAATGAAAAGGCAGAGGACTATGTACCAGATGAAGGAACAAGATTAAACCCCAGAAACACAACTAAAAGAAGTGGAGATAGGAAACCTTCCAGAAAAAGAATTCAGAATAATGATAGTGAAGATGATCCAGGATCTCAGAAAAAGAATGGAGGCAAAAATCAAGAAGATGCAAGAAATGTTTAACAAAGACCTAGAAGAATTAAAGAACAAACAAACAGAGATGAACAATATAATAACTGCAATGAAAAGTACACTAGAACGAATAAATAGCAGAATAACTGAGGCAGAAGAATGGATAAGTGACCAGGAAGACAAAACGGTGGAAATCACTGCTGCAGAACAAAATAAAGAAAAAAAGAATGAAAAGAAATGAAGACAGCCTAAAAGACCTCTGGGACAACATTAAACGCACCAACGTTTGCATTATAGGGGTCACAATAGGAGAAGAGAGAGAGAAAGGACCCGAGAAAATATTTGAAGAGATTATAGTCAAAAACTTCCCTAACATTAGAAAGGAACTAGCCACCCAAGTCCAGAAAGTGCAGAGAGTCCCAGGCAGGATAAACCCAAGGAGAAACATGCCGAGACACATAGTAATAAAATTGACAGAAATTAAAGGCAAAGAAAAATTATTGACAGCAACAAGGGAAAAACGACAAATAACATACAAGGGAACTCCCGTAAGGTTAACAGCTGATTTCTCAGCAGAAACTCTACAAGTCAGAAGGGAGTGGCATGATATATTTAAAGTGATGAAAGGGAAGAACCTACAACCAAGATTACTCTACCCCGCAAGGATCTCATTCAGATTCAATGGAGAAATCAAAAGCTTTACAGACAATCAAAAGCTAAGAGAATTCAGCGCCACCAAACCAGCTCTACAACAAATGTTAAAGGAACTTCTCTAAGTGGGAAACACAAGAGAAGAAAAAGACCTACAAAAGCAAAACCAAAACAATTAAGAAAATGGTAATAGGAACATACATATTAATAATGACCTTAAATGTGAATAGATTAAATGATCCAACCAAAAGACATAGGCTCGCTGAATGGATACAAAAACAAAATCCATTTATATACTGAGTACAAGAGACCCACTTCCGACCTAGGAACACATACAGACTGAAAGTGAAGGGATGGAAAAAAGATATTCCATGGAAATGGAAATCAAAAGAAAGCTGGAGTAGCAATACTCATATCAGATAAAATACACTTTAAAATAAAGAATGTTACAAGAGACAAGAAAGGACGCTACATAATGATCAAGGGATCAATCCAAGAAGAAGATAGAACAATTATAAATATATATGCACCCAACATAGGAGCACCTCAATACATAAGGCAACTGCTAACAGCTATAAAAGAGGAAATCGACAGTAACACAATAATAGTGGGGGACTATAACACCTCACTTACACCAATGGACAGATCATCCAGACAGAAAATTAATAAAGAAACACAAGCTTTTAATGACACAGTAGACAAGATAGATTTAATTGATATTTTTAGGAGATTCCATCTGAAAACAGCAGATTACACTTTCTTCTCAAATGCACAGAGAACATTCTCCAGGATAGATCACATCTTGGGTCACAAATCTAGCCTCAGTAAATGTAAGAAAACTGAAATCATATCAAACATCTTTTCTGACCACAACGATATAGAATTAGAAATAAATTACAGGAAAAAACCCACAAAAACAACAAACACAGGGAGGATACACAATATGTTACTAAATAATCAAGAGATCACTGAAGAAAACAAAGAGATAATCAAAAAATACCTAGAGACAAATGACAATGAAAATATGAGGTTCCAAAACCTACAGGATGCAGCAAAAGCAGTTCTAAGAGGGATGTTTATAGCAATAAAACCCTACCTCAAGAAACAAGAACAATATCAAATTAACAATCTAATCTTACACTTAAAGGAACCAGATAAACAAGAACAAACAAAACCCAAAGTTAGTAGAAGAAAAGAAATCATAAAGATCACAGAAGAAATAAATGAACTAGAAACAAAGACAACAGGAGCACAGATCAATAAAACTAAAAGCTGGTTCTTTGAGAAAAACAAAATTGATAAACCTTTAGCCTGACTCATCAAGAAAAAGAGGGAGTGCACTCAAATCAATAAAATTGGAAATGAAAAAGGAGAAGTTACAATGGACACCACAGAAATACAAAGCATCATAAGAGAATATTAAAAGCAATTCTATGCCAATAAAATGGACAACCTGGTAAAACGGACAAATTCTTAGAAAGGCATAACCTTCCAAGACTGAACCAGGAAGAAATAGAAAATATGAACAGACCAATCACAAGTAATGAAATTGAAACTGTGATTAAACATCTTCCAAAAAACAAAATTCCAGGACCAGATGGCTTCACAGGTGAATTCTATCAAACATTTAGAGAAGAGTTAACACCCATCCTTCTCAAACTCTTCCAAAATATAGCAGAGTGAGGAACACTCCCAAGCTCATTCTATCAACCTGATACCAAAACCAGACAAAGATAATACAAAAAAAAGAACATTACAGACCAATATCACTGATGAATATAGATGCAAAAATCCTCAACAAAATACTAGCAACAAAATACAGATTCCAATAACACATTAAAAGGATCATACACCATGATCAAGTAGGTTTTATCCCAGGGAGAAAAGGATTCTTCAATGTACAGAAATCAATCAATGTGATACACCATATTAACAAATTGAAGAATAAAAACCATATAATCATCTCATTAGATGAAGAAAAACTTTTGACAAAATTCAACATGCATTTGTGATAACAACTCTCCAGAAAGTGGGCATAGAGGGAACCCTACCTCAGCATAATAAAGGCCATACATGACAAACCCACAGAAAACATCATTCTCAATGGTGAAAAACTGAAAGCATTTCCCCTAAGATTAGGAAGAAGACAAGGATGTCCACTCTTGCCACTATTATTCAACACAGTTTTGGAAGTTCTAGCCACAGCAATCAGAAAAGAAAAAGAAATAAAAGGAATGCAGATTGTAAAGGAAGAAGTAAAACTGTCACTGTCTGGAGATGACATGATACTATACATAAATAATCCTAAAGATGCCACCAGAAAACTACTGGAGCTAAACAATGGATTTGGTAAAGTTGCAGGATATAAAATTAATGCACAGAAATCTCTTGCACTCCTATACAGTAACAATGAACAATCAGAAAGAGAAATTAAGGAAACAATCCCATTCACCACTTCAACAAAAAGAATGAAATACCTAGGAATAAACCTACCTAAGGACACAAAAGTCCAGTACTCAGAAAGGTATAAGACACTGATGAAAGAAATCAAAGATGACACAAGCAGATGGAGAGATATACCATGTTCTTGGATTGGAAGAACCAATATTATGAAAATGACTGTACTACCCAAAGCAATCTACAGATTCAGTGCAATCCCTATGAAGTTACCAATGGCATTTTTTACAGACTAGAACAAATAAATCTTAAAATTTGTATGGAGACACAAAAGACTCCAAATAGCCAAAGCAATATTGAGGGAAAAAATGGAGCTGGAGGAATCAGACTCCCTGACTTCAGAGTATACTACTAAGCTACAGTAATCAAGACAATATGGTACTGGCACAAAAACAGAACTATAGATCAATGGAACAGGATAGAAAGCCCAGAGATAAACCCACACATCTATGGTCAACTAAACTATGACAAAGGAGGCAAGGACATACAATGGAGAAAAGACAGTCTCTTCAATAAGTGGTGCTGGGAAAACTGGACAGCTACATGTAAAAGAATGAGATTAGAATACTCCCTAACACCATACACAAAAATAAACTCAAGATGGATTAAAGACCTAAATGTAAGACTGGACACCATAAAACTCTTAGAGGAAAACCTAGGAAGAACACTCTTTGACATAAATCACAGCAAAATCTTTTTTGACCCACCTCCTTGAGTAATGGAAATAAAAACAAAAATAAACAAATAGGACCTAATGAAACTTAAAAGCTTTTGCACAGCAAAGGAAACTATGAACAAGACGAAAAGACAACCTCAGAATGGGAGAAAATATTTGGAAATGAATCAATGGGCAAAGGATTAATCTCCAAAATATATAAACAGCTCATGCAGCTCAATATTATAAAAACAAACAACTCAATCCAAAAATGGGCAGAAGACATAGACATTTCTCCAAAGAAGACATACAGATGGCCAAGAGGCATATGAAAAGCTGCTCTATATCACTAATCATTAGAGAAATGCAAATCAAAACTACAATGAGATATCGCCTCACACCAGTCAGAATGGCCGTCATCAGAAAATCTACAAACAACAAATGCTGGAGAGGGTGTGGAGAAAAGAGAACCCTCTTGTGCTGCTGGTGGGAACGTAAATTGATAAAGCCACTATGGAGAACAGTATGGAGGTTCCTTAAAAAAGTAAAAATAGAATTACCATATGACCCAGCAATCCCACTATTGGGCATATACCCAGAGAAAACCATAATTCAAAAAGACACATGCACCCCATTGTTCATTGCAGCACTGTTTACAATAGACAGGTCATGGAAGCAACCTAAATGCTCATTGACAGATGAATGGATAAAGAAGAAGTCGTACATGTATACAGTGGAATATTACTCACCATAAGAAGGAACGAAACTGGGTCACTTATAGATACGTGGATGTACCTAGAGACTGTAATACAGAGTTAAGAAAGTCAGAAAGAGAAAAGCAAATATTGTATATTAATGCATATGTGTGGAATCTAGAAAAATGGTACAGATGAACTGGCTTTCAAGGTAGAAATAGAGACACAGATGTAGGTAACAAATCTTTGGGCACCAAGGGAGGAAAGCAGGGTGTGGGGTGGGTGGGTGGGATGAATTGGAAGATTGGGATTGACATATATACACTAATATGTATAAAATAGATAACTAATAAGAACCTGTTGTATAAAAAAATCAGATAAAGTATAATTCAGAGCAAAGTAAATTACCAGAGACAAAAGGGGAAGCTGTATAATGATAAAAGTCAGTCTATCAAGAATATATAGTGATCCTAAATGTGAATGTACAAAACAAGAAGCTGTAAAATAAGTGAAGCAAAAAACTTATAGTACTAACAAGGGAAATAGACAAATCTACAATTATAGTTGGAGACTTGAACACTTCTCTGTCAATAATTGATCAAGCAATTACACAAAAGATCAGCAAGGATATAGAAGAACTGAAAAACACCATCAGTCAAAAGGATCTAATCGACATTTCTGAAATATTTCACTTAACAAGAGCAGAATACAAATTGTTTTCAAGTGCCCACAGAAAATGTATCAATATATACTCTCTTGGATGTAAATATTTGATTTACTTGGTCTTTCAGTGTTTGATAGAATATGTCATAAAGCATTCTGTCTGATGCTTTCTCTGCAGGAAAAATTTTAACCACTGATGATTTTTAATGGCTGTAGAATTTCTCAATTTTCTATTTCTTATTGAGAAATATTTGATAAGTTATGTTTTCTTATACATTTGTCCATTTCACCAAAGTTTTCAAATTCTTATTATTATAAAATTATTCCTCATGTCCCTTTATTATTTTTTATCTTTGAGGTAACTAAAGTTATGTGTTTTTATTCATTCTTAATATTGATTTTTGAGCATTTTCTTTTATTCTTGATAAATACTGCTGGAAAATTATCATGCTTTTCTGTATTTAATCATCTTTATCATTTTTCTTTTTGTTTTGCCTCTTTTAGACCCTTTCTCCCACTTTCATGAACCACTCCCAAGACAAAAATATATATATATCATAATTTGGATGCTTAGGCCATTCATTTTCAGACTTTTTCTTTAATACTTAAGGCTAAAAATTCCCTTCCAAGTTCCACTGTAACTCAATCCACAATTTTGATACATAACATATGCATTGTTTTGTTCTAAGCATATTCTTAACTCCATGATGATTTCTTTTTAAATATGTGTTAAGAAATGATATTGTTAATTTCCGAGAAATAAGAATGTTTCTAGCAATATATATATATATATATATATTTTGTGGTACGCGGGCCTGTCACTGTTGTGGCCTCTCCCATTGCAGGGCACAGGCTCCGGACGTGCAGGCTCAGCGGCCACGGCTCACGGGCCCAGCCGCTCTGCGGCATGTGGGATCTTCCCGGATCGGGGCACGCACCCCTGTCCCCTGCATCGGCAGGCGGACTCTCAACCACTGTGTCACCAGGGAAGCCCCTCTAGCAATATTTTTATAACTGAGTTCTAACTTACATTTATTAGGACAACAGAATATGTTTTTATGTGTTCTGAAAAAAATTTTAATTTGTCTTGAAATTTGCTCATAAATGTTCTCTGAGTACTTGATAATAATATATATCAAACATTTCTTGGGTGCAACATTCCATGAATATTAATTGGGTCAATGCAGTTAATTTTGTTATTCAATTCTTCTATAATTTTTTTCATTTATTTTGCCTATGTAATTTATGAATTACTGAAGGAAGTATATTTAACTCTCCTGATACGATGGTTTATATAAATTTAGCTAGTTATTAGATCATATAAGTTTGGTATTATATATTCCTGGTGAATTAAATATTTTATTAGTGTGTAGTGACTCTTTTATATATGTTAATTATTTTCCTTAATATACTTTAGATGCATCACTTGTAACTGGCGTGTAGTTTAGTTTTTGTCAGGAGTCTAACAATCATTTTCTTTTATATAGAGTATTTAATCAGTTTACATTATTGTAATTTCTAATATATTTGGATTTATTTAAGACCATTTCAATACCTTTATTTATTCAAACATTTCTATTTATTTTCCTCTTTTTTTGCCTGCTTTTTAATTGTGTTTTTCATTTCATTTTCCAATGTGTCAATTGGAATTTACATACTCTATTTTCTTTGAGTGATATCCAAGGAATTTTAATATGTATTCTTATTAATTTTTTTAAAACCTTTACTTTTGTTATTCTCTGAAACCATACAAAAATATTTGTACATAATAATATTAATAACTCACTTCTCAAATTTTATGTCATTTCTGTTTACTTTTATTTTATCCTTTTTAAGCCCATGAGACACTATTACTATTTTTGTAGGAAGTAGTTGTTTTACATTTCCTCCTGTACCTTAGGCCTTCCATCTTTCCCTCATGAAAATTGCCTTTAGTGAATGCTGAGAGAGAGAGTGTGTGCTTGTGTGTGTGTGTAGGGAAAAATACTTTCTGTTCTTAATTTTAAAAAATGTTTTAAGATTTTCCTGTTCTTGAAAATATAATTTTTTCTTGGTATAGCAGTCAAATTTAAGAGTTACTTAAAAATAATCTTGCTGGGTATAAAATTCAGTATTAACAGTTATTTTCTCTCAACTCGCTGATGATATTCTGCTATATTCTGGTGTCCATTATTATTTTTTTTTCATTTAATGTTCTTCAGTTGTATTACTTTTAAGTCAAAGTGTGAAGACTTTCCTTAAAACCTGTGGAGGTTTCATATTGCTTAATGAATCTGAGGATTTCTGATTCATGGAAAATATTTCAGCCATTATTTATCCTTTCTTTGAGAACTCCATTTAGACAAATGTTAGATCTCCATATTCTAGTTTCAACTTCTTTTAATATCTCTTTCACATTTCCCATGTCTTTGTTTTTGTGAGCTGTATTCTGGATAATTTTTATAGATCTATCTTTCAGGCCACAATTCTTTCTTCTGTTCTTTCTAAATATTTTATATTTTATTTCTAAATTTCTGCTTGATTCTTTTCAACTTAGTACCTTAGTCCATTTGAGATGCAATAGCAAAATACTACAGATTGGGTAGCTTACTTCTCTCAGTTCTAAAGGCTGGAAGTCCAAGATCAGGATGCCAGCATGATCAGGTGAGGGCCCTCTTCTCACTTTCAGACTTTTTGGTGTACCCTTACATGACAGAAGGAACCAAGGAGGTCTATGGTATCTCTTTTTTAAGAATATGAAGTCCATTAATGAGGGCTCCACCTCCATAATCTAATCATCTTCCAAAGGCCCCAACTTCTAACTCCATCACAGTTGGGTGTTAGAATGCCAACATCTGAGTTTGGGAGGGGATACAAGCATTAAAACACAGCAGTTAGCTTTTATATTACCTTTTTCAATAATATTATATTTCACTTTTTTATTTCTTGATAGACATCAACACTTGTTTTATATTCAATGTCTGAGTTTTAAATTTCTAAAAGAATTTTTGAGTTTCTTTGTTATCTGTTATTT
Organism: Leucopleurus acutus; assembly: GCF_964270905.1. Lineage (NCBI taxonomy): Eukaryota > Metazoa > Chordata > Mammalia > Artiodactyla > Delphinidae > Leucopleurus > Leucopleurus acutus. The sequence continues at coordinate 44,078,494 of NC_139154.1, forward strand.
CTGCTGGTTCTCCCTCATGTTACCTTTTTTTCCCTTGCTTGTTTGTTAATTCTGATGGTGAATTCATATTCCTCAAAAGTTTATCTGTGGAATTCTTTGAGGCCCGGCTTTATAGTGCTTTTCTCTGGAGGGTATTTATGTTTTCTTTTTTCAGGCATCTAGAAACTACCAATGCAGGAGTCCTTTAAAATAAATTCTCTTTCTTAAGTTTTAAGTCTACCTGCTTAGTACAAATTCTGGCTACAAATCCATATACATATGAGATTTAGTTACTGTCTCTTGATTTTTTTTTATTTTTACCTCTATCTAATATCAAAATTGATGATGGGATATTATTCTTGATTTCACCAAGGTTCAAGTTCATCTTTATTCTATACTTTACACTGAGGGTGTAAACCTTGAGTGTCCAAAGTTCCCTGTAGTTTCCTGTAGTAACTTTATTTTTTCCACACTTATGTGTATATCTATTTTTATATGAAGAACTTCTTCTTTGACTTATTTTTTACATAATTGAGTAGGAAATAGGCTAAGAGATTGAGTTAGAACAGTAGTTTATGTCAGGTTCTGTAGAACCAGACCCTCAGATTGAATTCATATGCAAATGTTTTATTAAGGAAATACTCACAAGAGAAACCTGCAAGTAAGTGAGGCAGAGAGAGACAAAGGAAGAAGACAAAACAGGGTATGATTTTAGGAAAAGTCTATCTCGATTATATCTTCAATATTATCCTGTAGGAGAGCATTCCTTTAGGAGTGGGTATTTTGCTTCAATGTTTGTTTCAATCTGGGCCTTAGATGTCAGTATTGGCTATTAACATCTGAGGTATAGGTTGTACATAAATCCCCAGACATTTTTCTCTCTACAGATATCTGCAGTGAAAACAACTCCACTAGATCAAAGTCAGTTCTCTGAAAATTTCCAGATTCAGAGTTGAAAGTAAAAGTACATCTACTGAGGAAGACTCAAAAAATTTTAAATACATCTTGGAAGGGATCAATTGTTTCTGAGGACTTCAACATGTGGCTCCCCTCTCTGGGTCTTTACAGGAAGCTGTTCTAGTTGTAGCCATTCCTAAACCAGTAGAGAGGGAAGAACAGAGGAAATGGAGAGGAAGCAATTACCTTACAAAAAGTGACATGAATGTTGTACTAATTTCATCTGCTCATATTTCACTGATGAAAACTTACTTATATGCCCCCATCTAACTGTAAGGGAGGCTGGGAAATTCAGTCCTACTTAAATTCTATCACTGAAGAGCATGGAGAAAACAGATTTGGGGAGGGACAACTTGCAGACTTCCACAGGTGTTGCCAGATTATGGTTTTAGTTGCACCTGTGGAACGAGACATGGTTACCCAAAGAGTCAGGATAGTTTGATGAGAAAGGAGACTTTTAGAACACAGGTAGGGCTAGCACATCATTTAGAAGCCTGGCATAGCTGAGTCAGCACATGAAATTATAAGCTGCTGGCCGGTGGTAGGAAGAAATAAACCAGGAGGATATGGCACTACTAAAACCTGGAAGAGAAAATGTTTCAAGAAAAGGATGGGAAATGACATGCATATTCTACAATATTCCAGACAGTAAGAAGACAAGAGTAAGACATAAAAGTCTGTTCTCATGGGATTGGCTTTGGAGTTCTGGTCACAGAGAACTAAATAGAGAGATAAAGGTCAGAAAGATAGGTATTAGTTCAGGGTGGGTGAGGATATGAGAGAGGATAAAGGATCAGAGACATATTTTGAACTTTCTGCAGAAAAGAAGCAAGAAGTTGCCATTTAGAGAGTAACGAGAAAAGACTTTCTTGCATAAATTTCTTAGGAGGTTCTTTTGGCCTTTCTCTTTTTCTAAAGAGATCCATTCAGGGTACCCATGGTGACTCTCACAACAAAAGCAGCTCCTCTTTTTTGGTATTATTAGAAGCACTCAAATCTCACTGTCTTAAAGGAAGTAAGGAGAAATTCAAGGCCAAACATGGAAAAGGATCCTGTCAAGAGTCCAACAACTTATAGCAAAGCCACAATTTGGATATTTGTGATGAGAACTTAAAATTCATCAATTAGTTGTTGTCAACCATTAAACTGTTTTGGACATCAAGTACTTTGGAAGTATATTTCTTTGCTTGAAATAAAAATAAATAGGCTTTTTAAATGTATTTATTTTAAAACTTACATTCAATAAATTCCAGTACTTCTTGTGTACAGTTCTATGAGTTTTGGAAAATGGATAGAGTAATGAAGCAGCACTACAAGATACAGAAGAGTTCCATCACCCAAAAAATCCACTGGGAACTTATTTTATAGTCAACTAATCCTCATTCCCATATCCTGACAACCACTGATCTTTTTGTCTGTCCGGTTGGTTTTTTGAGAATACCATAAAAATGTAATTATACAGTGTATGTAGCCTTTTTGGTCTGGCTAATTTCTCTTAGAGTAATCTGTGTGAGATTCATCTATGTTGTTTCATATATAAATAGTTCATTTCTCTTTATTGTTTTGTAGTACCCAATTGTATGGATATACCACAGTGTTTATCTATTCACCAGTTGAAGGACATTTGGGATGGGACATTAGAAATGAAGCTGCAAATAAACTTTCATATACAGGTTTTATCTGAACATAAGTTTTCATTTCTCTTGAATAAATATGTAGCAGTGGTATTGGTGGGTCTCATGCTAAGTATACGTCAACTCTATTCCAAAGAGGTTTTATTAGCTTGCATTTCCATAGTAACAAATGAGAGGTATTCTTGCTCTCATTCAACAGTATCCTCAACAGTACTTGGTATTGTTGGTTGTTTTTGTTTGTTTCAATTTTATCCATATTAATAAGTATGTAGAAGTATCTCATTGCAATTTTAATTTGTATTTTCCTAAAGATGAATAATTTCAAACTTCATTTCTTGTGGTGATTTGTCACCCATTCATCTTCTTTGCTGAGCATCTGTTCAAAATTTTTTGTTGGGTTTTTTGTTTTCCTGTTGTGGAGTTTTGAGAGGGCTTTATGTTTCCTGGATACAAGTCCTTTGTCAGATATGTGACTGGCAAATATTTTCTTAAAATCTATGGCTAACTTTTCACTCTCTTAACGCTATCTTTCACAGAGAAAAATGTTTTATTTTGATGAAGTCCAATTTCTAAATTCCTTCTTTGGTGAATCATACCTTTGGTGTCATATCTAAAAATGCTAACTAATTCAAGGTCACAAAGACCTTCTCCCATGTTTTCTTCTAGAAGTTTTATAGTTCTAGGTGTTACATTTAGATATGTAATCCATATTTAGTTATTTTTATATCATGAGAGAGATGGATTGAGGCCTTTTTTTCTTTTTTAGTGGATTTGAATCAGTTGCTAAGATGGGGGAAGATAAAAGCTGAACTCTGTGATTGTTGTAACTTACTATTAGAGATAGTTTGCAGGCTGCAGGACGAGAAAGAGAACCCAGTCAGAGGGTGGCAGTCTCCCTGAATTGAGAAGACTAAGATGAATCTTCAAGAAGGCCAGGAGGGTAGAGGGTAGAGTCTGCAAGACAGAGTAGTGGAGACCTACACAAACACACACACACCCACAAATAGCCAGAGAAAGAGACAGCGAGGAAAAGAGACAGAGAGAGAGGAGAGTGCCTGGAAAACTGCAGAGGTTCACCCTTGAATGTTGAGCAAGGTATTGATCAACATACGCCTGTGAAAAATGACCTGAAGCTGAGGGAAAAAAGACAACATACAACACCCAAAATAATTAAAGAAAATGTGCAGAGCTCACACAGAACCAGGAACAGGTTGTCTTCTCACCAGCTGGAGTGGAAAAACTGCATAATTCCCCCCAGCATCAAGTAAAGTGCTCAAAGGGGTATTGCCTAAATAAAGGCCCAATGTCAGCCTTGTACTAAAGGCTGTCTTGATCATGCCATGCAGAACTTAAGCCTCAAAAGGTTTAAACTATATCCAAGTAACTAAAATGCATCCCAGAACAAAGTTCAAGAATACTTATACGAATACAAAAATAGTTGACACATCAAAATTCATAATGTTTGACGTTTGGTCAAAAATGAACAGTCATGCAAATAACCAGGAAATTTCAGCCAGTCAGTAAAAACAGACTCAGAAATGACATAGACAAAGAATCAGCAAATAAGTACAAAAAATAATTATAACTGTTTTTCTTATGTTTATGGAGGTAACAGAAATTTTGAACATGTTAAAAAGAGACATGAAAGGCATAAAAAGATTGAAATCAAGCTTCTAAGAGTTGAGAAGTAAAATGTCTGAAGTGGAAATTACATTGGATGAGATGAACAGCAGATTATCTACTATAGAATAATATAATTCATTAACTTGAAGACATAGGGAAAAAAACAATCCAAAGTGAAACCCACAGGGAGGAAAATAACTGAGAAAAAATGAACGGGGCATCAGTGAGATGTGAGACAATTTCAAGTAGCCTAGTATACACATAAGTGGAGTCCTCAGAGAGCTGCTTTTTGTATTTTACCCAGAGTTCTTCATTGTAATCAGTGAGTGAAACAGGATGCAGTGGAATTATCTCACCTGGTCAAGCCCTGAACAACTAATAGGCTTTTATTACCATTCATAGGACCACAGAGCTCAATCACTTTTCTTTATGGCAACTGATAAATCTTCATTCAGTTGACTAGTTATTAATGATTAACACCATCTGTTCATCACCTATTAAAAGGAACTACCATTCTATAAGATGGGCTTTGCTGATTTGTTTCACTCTCCCCTCTTGTGCTTTGCTCTATGAAAAGAGCAGTTTCCCACTGCAGATTCTCTCACCTCCAGCAGAGAAAATATGATTTGTCCTAAAATAAAATTAAACACATAACATGAAGAAAAGCCACTTAATGGCCTACTGTAATGCTACTCATGAAGAAGAAGTATAGCTAGTTCACTTGGCTTATTGGTCTTTAATAAAATCCTAATACATGCTTCCTATTTATTAATACAGTGAGTTTCAATCTGCCCAATTACCCTTCAGAGTAAATATTTGGCACTCTGTGCTTTTTCTTTATTTTTTTTTTTTTGCTGTGCTAAATATTGTGAATTTATTTTCAAAAAATTGTTCACAGTATTCATTTGTATATACATAAGAATATGTAAATTGCAAAGGTTTGCAATAAAACGTGTAACCTGTGTTTAAAATCTTGTTATTCAAAGATCATTTCAAATGTGAGTTAATGTGCTTAGTCCTCACTTAAAATAACCAGATAGAGTTCACTAAAACGAATTTAAAAAAATAGTTTTATTAGTTCTCCCACAGAGAATGAAGGATGATTCCCCTGCAGGCTGCTGTGCTTCAGAGAGACATTTTCAGTCCCTGGCAGGACTGTGAGAGTGAATCCCAGGCTGATCTGGTGGCATAAGTGGCTAAGCTACCATACCTCCTGCACTCTGATTGGACATCTGTCTGACCTTTGTTGAGATGTTGCTATCCTATGGACCTATAGAAGCAAGTTGCCAGTGTATGATCCCAGGGCACAGTCTGGTTCAAGTTTTATAATCTTTTATCTAAATTCCTGCAACAATCTCTTAATTGGACACAAGATCCCTAGGTCCCTCCTATAGCCTCACACTTCAGTCTGGATAAAGTTTCCATTTGACCTTACTGCCTACCCTCTAGCTCTTATTCACTTCCCTGTAGCACACAGGCCACCTAGATGTTACTCAGGACCTTTGCACATACTGTCCCCATCACTTGAAGCTCTCCTCCTCCAGATGGCTATACCTCCTTCAAGTCTCTGCCTACGTTCACCATAGGAGTGATGTCTTCCATATCGATATTATGGAAAATATCATTTCCTAACCCCATTTCCTAACCCCTACTGTCCTTCTTTATTTCTTACATCATGATTAATATTATTTGCAGAATATGTATTGCCATCTGACATATTATCTGCAGTAGGCTGAATAATACACCTCAAAGAGCTCAGGTCCTAAATACCAGAATCTGCAAATGTTACTTTATTTGCAGGTATAATTAAATTAAAGATCTTGAAATGAGGAGATTATCCTGGATTGTCAGGGTGGGCCCTGATTGCAATCACAAGTATTCCTGTAAGACAGAGGCAGAGGAAGATTAGACACACACACACACACACACACAGGAGAGGGAAGAGATTGATGTGGCCACAAGCCAAGGGATGTCAGCAGTCACCAGAAGCTGGGAGAGGCTAAGAACATAATCTCCCTTAGAGAATCTGGAGGGAGTGTGGCCTGCTAACGCCTTAATTTTGGTCCAGTAATACAAAGTCTGAATTTCTGGCCTCCAGAACTGTGACAGAATAAATTTCTGTTGTTTTAAGCCATCCAGCATATGGTAATTTGTTACAAAAGCCACAGAAACCTAATACAATTTAGTCCGTATGTGTTTATTTTGTCTGTTCCCATCACATGCACACAGAATGTGTCCCATGAAAGCAGAGGGGTTGTCTACTTTTTTCTCTGCTCTATCTTCAGTGCCCCACATGGTGCCTGACACACAACAGAAGCCCAATAAATATTTCTGAATGAATAAATGATTGAATATTTGTATCAAAGATATTCAGTGCAGCAGTAGCTCAGAAAAAGCTCAAATCAATGGGCTGGGGGTCTGAGGGAAAGCTTCATGAGAAGGTGATGGAATGAAGTTCTCTGAGAAGCTCAGAACACCAGACTAAACCTTGTGTGTATGGAAATGACTTCTTTATTCTCCTAAGTTATGCTGAGATTCATTTCCAGAAATTGCTTTTATCTCTTGAACAGAGGGTGATGATCAATATGTGTAATTGTCCCTGGATATAGCTTGATGTTGTCATTGGCCACAGTTGTGCCTAAAAAAGCATAAATGGCAACATGTTCTTTGTTCCTGTGTAATCGGCCTTTGTGGAGATGATAGTATAACAGGTGACAGGACATAAAACACATAGGCCTGGGAGACCTGAGCTTAAATCCAGGCTCTGCCACTTCTAATACTGGCGAACATTTATTTAACACTTGCCATGCGTTGAGAATTATACTGTATGCTTTGTGCACTGATTCTCTGCCAGTTGCATAAACCTGGAAGTCATTTCACCTTTTAGTCTCATAACAACTCTGAAAAGAGGCTATTTTCATCCCTATACTACCGATGCAGAAACAAGCACAGAGAGCTGAAGTAACTTCCTCAAGGTCACAGAGCTAATCATTCCTGAAACTGGGATTCATATCTCAGGCCCGTGTGACTCCAAATTCCATTTACTTTCCAATATTTTGTGCATTTCTCTTAGCTAACTTGGTGACAGTCACTGAGCTTTTTCTTGAGCCTTAGTTTCATCTATAAAACAGAAAGAATGCCACAGGATTATTGGCCAAATTAGTCAGTGGATATGATGTAAAATGCTCAACAATGGAACAGATGCATTGTTTAACAGAATATGTATTTGGTCTTGGGCTTTGATAATATAGTCACAAAAGTAGCCTTTGGTGTCCTTCACTATGCCTTTTTTTCCCCTGAGGTTTCTGCCTCTGCTCTCGTCCCCCTCACCCCTTTCACAACTTTTCAGCCAGTTGCTTGCTTTATCCTACTCTCTCTACAACAATTTATCAGACGTTTCTACTTCAATGTATGTTTGTCAGATCTTCCCCCACACTGTAAGGTTTTATTTTTAAGCCCATCTCTCACTATTAAAAGACAAACTTTTTTCAGAGTGGGGTGGAGAGGGGTAGGTTCTGAGGCATCAGACGGGTGAACTAGTAGCTTGGGGAGCATTGAGAAGGTGGGGATCCTCTAAAAACCCTTTGCCTTCGAGTAAGGCTCTCCCTAGTGGGCAGAGCACGTTCCTAAAACCCTGGCCATCATCATTCCCTGGAAGCCATCACATGGAGTGTCAGCATCTCCCCTGGTCAGATGTGAGCACTTCAGACCAATTGTTTCTCTGCAGATACGACCAGCCCACACTCTTGCTACTTTGCAAGCTATGCAAAGATGTGTGGGCTCGAGGCAGCTCAGTTTTGAGACAGCCCTTCATCTGCCCTCCTCCTCCCATGTAGACACGCAGCCAGGTTCTGAACTGGTGAATCCATATGACAAGGAGTCCTGCTGGGGAGATGCGGTGTCCCCCAAGCCCATCTTCCTGCAGACGCGACCCAGAAACACAGTTCTTTCTTTCATTAGAGACGTGGTGCTGTGCCAACCCCTCTAACAAAGCACTCGAGGGTGGGTTCCGCATCGCACATCTCTTGCTTTCAGCAGATGTTGCACGAGAGTGCCTGCCAGGGCATTTCTGTAGCAGTGGAGGTGTTAAGGCTCCAGGGCCTTCAGAATATGTCTGTGCTGACAGATTGGGGAAAACATGCTAAAGCACTTACAGGGATGAGCATGTAAAAATAGGGCACAGATGTCTAATTTAAAAGACAAGAAAATTTCTTGGCATTTATACCTTATTAGTCATTACTATGTTTTTCTTGTATTTTATTCACACATTTAACTTTGGGTGTTCCTCTGATTTGCTTTGCCAACTGCAAGCTACCATCCCATACACCAAAAAAAAAAAAAAAAAAAGAAAGGAAGGTACTAGGTACTATACATTCCAAAAGATGATTAAGAGTAATGGTAATGTTCAGTGATCTTAGAACCTCACTTGGGTTTCAGTGAGATGTTCAAACTAATGTGTCCACACAATGGACCATCTGACCAGATTCTGTGACAAAGAAGGATCTTGGACGCTTGCAAGAGGTGTCTCTGAGGAGGAAAAGGCATTTCAAAAACTACCTCCAGAGGGCTTAAAAAAAAAAACTTTCTTTGTTTTAACAGTTAGGCTTTTATTAAGGTATATGATGACTTTAATAGTTTTACCCAATTCCCAACCATGGGGTGCTGAACAAAATCTGAGTGGAATCAAAAATAAGTGGTAGTTCTACAGTTACATAAACACTTCCATCCATTAGCTTTTTATAAGGCTTTCTATTAGAAAAAGACTGGTTCACAGACTAAATGGAGGGGAAAGATTTTAACTCAATAGACAGGAGAGCTTTGCAATCTTCAAAATTCTAGACAGCTGGTTGTGTTCACAGACAAAAAGAGAAAACAAAAGCAGAGAGAGAAACTGCAGTTAGATGAATGTTTTTCCTTTCCTGACGTACCTTAGGGCTAGTTTCCCAATAGTACTAAAAGGAAGGATACTGATCCCTGTTGATGGATAGCTCAGAGCAGAAAAGCGGAAAACGCTGCATGCTATCAACGTCATCAAAGCATGTGCTAATTAAAAGCATAACACTGCTTGCTGCTGTGAGACTAGCTGCCCCTTTTCTCCATGACTCGTAATGCAAAGGCACACACACTCACACACACACACACACACACACAAAGAAGGGACATTACATCAAACTACCAAATTAAACAATTGATAGCTTAATAGCTAAGAGATCCTATAAATACTTGCATACCTACATCTCAGTTACACTACATGCTGTCTGCATGGCACTGGAGAAATCAAGAAAGTTCTTTAAACCTCAGTTACCTTACAGGAAAGCAGGGATCGTATTACCAACTCACTCAAATGCTATAGCCTACACCAAATGCTTGTCAATATCTTGCACATTCTAAACACTCAATAAATACTACCTTTTATTAGTGTTTTTTGATCTCTTTTTTGATGCAATATCTTTAGAGACAGGTTCAAGGACAATCAATATACAAACTAGATTCTCTCTTTTTAGCAGGCTTATTTATCACAAAATTTTATATATAACTGCACATACCAGTGTTCCTTTTGCACAAGAGCTCAGCATTTTCAGAAGCTGATAACAGACTTAAATATGTCAGACTCAGGACAAAGCAAATATGACTTTTGCTGTAGTCTGCATGGGATGCTCCTCTCAAGGTTGTGTGTGTTGCACAATCCTCCTATCTGTGCATGTGGAAATGAGCTCCCTGCACAAGATTCCATGGAGAGTACTCAGAGTCTATCTTAAATATTCTCCCCTTACTGATCTTAGGAGAATGAGGTTCAGAAGTGCTGTGTTTATAATGGGATGTCCTCATATGTGGAATTCTAATGAAATCCTTCTTCAGCTAATCCTTTCCTCTGAAAACTGCCTAGGCATAAACTCCCTCAAAACTCACAGAGGGTCCCTTTTCTCATTAATCCACACCATCAAAACATTTTTAAGCAGTTAAGAGAATGTCTGTGGAGAACACAGCCCAGTTCCTATGCAAGGTAAGCACTTAATAAATGGTGGCTATTATTATCATCACTATTATTATTAGTCTATTTATAGAAAATTTCTAGCACACTTTTAAGGCAATCATTAAAATTAAAATCATTAATGCAATCATTATTTTTAGTACCTAATTTTATTATCTTTATCTTAATAATCCAAATACTAATAACTCACAGCTATTTCAATTATCATTAATTACTTCTAACTTCACGGCAATCTATAATATCCTGGCAGGGCCAGCCCTCAGCTACACACTGAAGCAGACATATTTGTGTTTGCTTCCTTTCCTCTGTTCTTTTGGTATACCTCTTTCCTTTCCCCTGTGAAGACCTATTAGTGGAAAGGACGTGGATAAATTAAGTCTCCACCAGGGGAGCTGGCAGATACACACTAAGGTGTGATCCTTTGTCCCTCATTCAGTACTTGCTCTATGTCATCCTCTCTCTAGCTCTGGCTTTTTCTGTCAATCAACCAATTCCTGGTGGCGAACATGAGAGTAGTTCAAAACTGTGGACATGAATGACCCAGAATCATTGCTCTTCAATACAGTTCTCTGAAAGGTCAACATTTTAAATTCAGCAGAGGTGATTTCAAATGATGGACCAAATGCCAGGAGTCATAACTGAGGACTTTTTTTGTGGGGGGGGGGGCAGATTTTGTAGAGGGAGATTCAATGTCAGAGACGTTTACTTTACTGGGAAACCCTGAAGAGGCCACAACGCTAAGTGGTGTTAACTCACCTGGAAGGGACAATGAATGCCAGGTAGCCGCAGAATGGCTGGCTGCCTCCTGAACAGGAAGAGCCTGTGAGCAGGACTGGCCTGTCTTAGAAGAGCCTCATCACTGTTATTAACACTTATAGAAAACATGTTCTGTGAACTGGAGAGGGAAATTGGCCAGGCCATGCCCAAGGGAAGGATTTCAGTCACAAAAGCTGATGACAAGTGTTAATTATGTTTCAGGGGTCACCAAGATTTTTCTGTAAAGGGCCACATGGTTTCCATTATTCTGTTTGTTACAGTCCTTTAAAAATCTAAAACAAATTCTTTGTTCAAATGCCACAGTTTGTCAACTCCTGCAAAGTGACTAGAAGAGTCACGGAGAGGAAAAGCATGGTGGAGTACAGGATAGTTTGGAAAGGCTCCGGAAAAAAGGAAGGCAAAGATGTGGACTCATCCATTCACTTCTCCATTTTCAAACCCCATAGAGGTACAATTATTTAACATCAGTGTGGACACGTCCTAATGTTCTAAGAAAAAAACAACACGAAATTCCAGCTATCCTTGGAGGCCTAACAAAGCTAGCTACTTCACCAAGCAGGAAAGAAGCAACTTTCTCTCTGATTGAGCCCATTCTTTTTCACCATCCAGCCCAAAAAGATTACATAGGCAAAATGACCTCTCTAAGAATGGTTAGCAGATGACAGTCAGCAATATGGAAACCAACAACCTGGAGGAGCTGTCAGAAAGGCAACATGCAGCTGGAGTTATGAACTCATTAATTAAATATCAGTGTATCAAATGGGCTATGAGCTATTAATTCGGAAGCTATTACTGGCTTTGAAGTTGAAATTATAAGCAAAGCAATTAAAAAGTAACTTCTCAATGAGAGTGTTAAGGGAGCATCATATCTGTTTATATACATCAGCTCTTTAATTTGGGAATTGAATTGCTCTCTTAAAAATAATGATTATATAAATGATCAAACTGCTTATTTTATTGCAAAGCCTGGATGCTAGAGTTAGAAGGAAAATCTGCAATATTTCCTCTGCTGCAGTAATACCACGCATTGGCAAGTGTTCTTCCTTTTTCACATGAGTAAATAGGGATCACTGTGAAAAATACAAATCAGGAAGAGTGAAGACATTTAAGATACTGATATTTGCTTTTGTTTGTTTCCTCCTAGACACCATGCCTTCAGTTGACTTCAGGGGGGTCAACTGTAACCAGGTGATGGTAGATGGCTGTGCAGTTGAGGTGTGGCTCTTTGAAAGTATGCCCTGACTCATTACTCCACAGCGTTGTTTTTCCTCAATATATGTAACATTTTTAATCATATCCTAATAGTCAAGTTACAGACTCATTTCCTTTGAAATATAATGGAATTCCCTTTCTTGTCGTCTCACATTCTTTCTACCTTCTGTATCTTGTCATCTCTATTTCACTTGCATAAATCTCTTTCCTCTCATTTTATGCTTTTCTATCATTTTTTAAAATTTGTTATCCTCTCTCTTGGTTTTAAACATACGCAGACAAGCAAAGCAGCCACTGGAATCCTATGGCAGTCAGGTATCTCTCCTAATTTCATCCTTACTAGAGGAATATTAATTAGGAACAAACAAACAAACAAACAGCCTCTCTGAAAAGAAGTTGTTTCTTTGGACAGACTTAGCATTCTGGTTGTTTAGACCAAGGCATCCTTTTCCTCCTACCATGTATGCACCAACTATTGCTGGTAGGGGTTTGATTAATGGACTAAAACTTATTCTGAAGAAAAATGAATGCTTTTAGTGGATCGGAAGCAGAAATGCCTATAGTTTATAACCAGTGGTGGACCACTCTGAAAGAGCAGCTGCAGACTTTATTTAGCTGTGGCTTGTAGGAACTTCTATTATTTTTTTCTCACTGAATTCTAAATGGTTAATTTATTCCTCCAAAGTGCAACCTTTCTTTTCTGCAACAAAGCAGAAATAATGGTGGGCAGCCCAAAGTTGGCATGGGAAGTGTTCTCAACATGGAAAATGCATTCATCCAACAGTTATTTCTTGAGTTCCTCCTTTTCCGTCTATCACTCTTCTAAGAACACGAGGTCCCACACTGAACCAAATAGACAAATATCCTCACTAGATACTGACTTGCCTCACTAGAGCTTGAACTCTAGCATTAATAATTTTAATTAAATGTCAACATTAGCATGTAACAACAGCATTCTTAGCACACAGTGAGGGAGAACTTCTTTCTTTCCATGACTTGTAATATCCTATACTATCTACCAGTTAATCTCCGGCATCAAAGGAATGGAACGAAAGGAGGTCCTAGGGCTAATGTTACCAAGAGATCAGTGCTGGGAAGCAGTATATTGTCCTACCTGTTTTGATACCAAGCAACTGAGGCTCAAATCCAGGTCTTTCCATTTAAAAGATATATGTTAACAATGTAGTCCTTTCTGTGATCCACTTTCATCATTTGTTTAATGGAGACTCTACTCAAAAGGCTTTGAGTAGGATATAAGGATATAATAGGATAATGTATGTAAAACACTTAACACAGTGTTTTCTCCTCAGCAGGCAAGTGTGAGCAACCCCACGAGGCTCTAGTTTGCTTTGACAGCCAGAAGCCTGCTAAAGGAATGAAAGACTCTCTTTCATCCAGGTGCAACCAGGACTGGGGATGAAGATACTGAGTGTGAGAGAGACTGCCTGATGTCTTCCCCTGGGCTCCTGAAGACACATGGGTAGTTAGTGTCTCCTGGGCCAGACAAAAATTTTGTAAGTTTTATGAGAGTGTTGGATTCTGTACTAATATCTCACATGTTTTCTCCACAGCCTTTCTGGAAATAATTTATACTGTTTACCGAAAACAGAGCCAAGACCATCAGATTAGCAAAATCCAGGATTCATACTTATCCTGTTGTTAATGAATGATGGAACAGAGGACACAGTCACAATTATCCCATCATAACACATGTGCCTCATTTCTGCCACGTGCTAGATTTTTGATCTTTGAAACAAAAGGAGAAAATAAGGAGCTGCATTCTTCATAGGTTTTCCTGGTGCATCGATATTCTCTTCCAAATGTGCTCCCGATTCTTTTAATTAGGGGCAAACAAATCACAATCACAAAGGCATTAATGCTCATAAAGCTTAAAATCTCTTAAATCTCTGAAGAAATACTTAGTGTAATTAAAAAATGAAAATCTATCATTTAAAAAACAGTTTGACGTGGCATATTTGCATTTTGCATTATAATAGTTAAGGCTGATATTTATTTGTGGTTTACCAGCTGAAAAGGCCAAAGAGAAAACGTATCTCTCTTCTCATTCCAACTCCATCATTTCGCAGCTAGAAATGATTATAAGAGAAAGTGTATGAGGGGGACGTGAGTGTATATATGTGCCGGTGGGGAGGGAGGTAGAAGAATTCATGCAAGATAAAAATGTTCATCTCCTTGTCTGAAAAATGAATATGTTCTAACTCTAATAGTTTATCTCTTCCCCTCAAAAATTATATTGTTCAAAGAATCTACAAGTCTAAGATGTAATTCAGTCATGACAGCAAGTAGAGGTCACCTCCTCTAGGTCTAACATAATTAATGAAGGCAAGTGGGCAGTCCAGAAGGGATTTAAGAAAATTAATTTAATAAGTCTTTGTGAGGATATTTTACATGGCTGGCTCTGTGCTAAGTGCTGTGGGAAATGTGGAGCTCTGTAAGACAAGGTCACTCGCTTAAATAAGACAGAGATCCAGGGCAAACACAAAGAAAGATGACAGGTTCATTAGAATACTAACAAACTTTAAAAATCATAGTTCAAACTTGATACGATTGAGCCAAGATAGGATAATTGTGATCTATGGATTCCATTACCTTCTTTTTTGATGCAAGTTCTGTGGCACCTTTATACTCCGAAACACTTCATATTTTCATTCGATTTGTCCTATTGCTTTAGTATATCATTATGTTTTGGGATGTGTTGTGTCGAATATACAACATTAGGTCCTCTGATGGTGGGATTATCGACTCAAGGTCAAGCTGGTTTCTCACACTACTCCCCACCACCAATCATATATGTATCAGTATGAAGGCGTAGGAATAATTTTGATACAGTGTGCTAGGTGTCAAAGGAAAGTTGGAAGGGATGAGTGAATATCAGAGAAGCTACTGGAAGAGTTCACAAAATCTAGAAGCCCAGGAAATCACAGGTCAGTCCCTGGAGCCTGCACTCAGCTGCTTGCAGTAGGAAGCCTGGGATTTGGAAGGGCTTGTCCAGGGAGGCAGTGGTTGTTGATCTCAATTGGCTGCAGGACTGAAGTGAGTGGTCTGAAGAAGCTCTTCAGGAAGGGAACCCATATCTCACATCTGCCATTCACTTACAACTCTGCCAGCAGCTGCCACCAGAGAAAAATGCTTTCCCTTCGCTTCTCACTGAAATCTCAGACCCTTCCTTTTCTTTGGCAGAATTTAATTTAAAAGTTTACTGGAAAAAGACCTGGGGGAATGTAGTCCCAGCTCCTCCACTGTGATGCGAAGGACAGTATAGAAGAGGGTGGATCTGAGGCTGAGTTGATGACTATCTGACACAACAGCGGACACGTATGATCCCATTGGACACTTTCAACAACCTTAATAGACAAGCATTATTAAGCCCATTTTCAGAGGTGAGGAAAAAGGCACATAAAATGTTATGTAACCTGTCCAAGGTCATACCTAGTTTAGCCATGATTTAATTCCATATTGTATGTTAATACAAAGGCCTTTGTCCTATCCATTACCCATGCTATTTCCCTATATCAAGTGAAGGAACATATATTAAAATACCCTTTCTACCATCTAGTTTACTCCACCTAATGCATTTCATTGATTGGCTAAGTTAGTTAACTTATTAAGATACCGAATTAGGACAGACCAATATAACTTACTCTTAATAAAATCATGTGCCCGTTTCATTTTTAATCACTTATATATTTTCTTTTTAATATCCATTCTAGATTCTAGCTTGGCATCCATGCCGTGCTCGTCTCAACTTTCAGAATCTATTTTTTTTTTCTTATTTCTAAAGTAGGAACTGAGACTTCTAGTTAAACATGGAAGTTTGATTACTTTTGGTGACCCCCAAATCCTCATGACAAAGCCAAAGGAAAACTAGGGAACAATAAAAAAAAATTTAGAATGTGGAGAATAGATAAATAAATAGTAACTCACTTAACAGATGTAGAGAATACATACATAAGCTAGCTGTGAGAATAACAAAAGAGTCAAATGAAAATTAATATATGCTGGAAAATCCTAGAAAAAACACATGCTAGAGGTTCAATAATGTCTAAAAGCAAGGTCCAAGTGAGACTAAAGAGAACTGGATGAAAGTCTGTATGAGAAGAATGTAGATGCTCTAAGAAACTCACATGTCACTGATCATGAAAACATGAGCAGCTGCCCCTATTCTTTTCTATCATATGACTCTGGATTTGGAACACCAGGTACAGGGCCCCTACAATGAAAAGGGAGAATAATAAAAACATGTACATACTGAGTTTGCAGCCTCAAGCTTCTTTACCTGACTTGCCTCCCCTTAATACCTGCAAGCCAGATTTATACCGCCAGGCAAACCCGATGTCTAGACTCTGACAAAATTAAGTAGCTAACTTAACTAACTAACTAACTAGTGTTATAGGTAGCAACAGTTGTGGGAACTCCAGTGATACAGCCCGAACACATCACACTGTAGTGAAGCCCACTAATATGAAAAAAAGAAAAAATACTAATGCACATAGAGCTTTTTAGTGTTTCACTGCTAAATATAAAAGGAGAAACAAAAATCAACAGATGGGGAAAAAAGAAACTTACTGAGAAAACGATGTATGAAGAGAGAGAAATAATGCTGAGAGATAAAACAAAAACAAATAAATAAAATTAAATGAAGACAAAGCAAAGCCACAAGCATCTTTAAATGCGTGTATCTTTACAGCAACGAAATAAGGCATTCCATGCACGAACAAGAACAGAACGCCATGAAAAGAAATGTCTGGAGCCACAAGGAGCTCTTGAAGATTAGATTCACTGGAAAAGATGCAAATTAAATCTAGGAAATCTTGCAGAAAGATAAGAGACACAAGGATGGAAAATAGCAAAGACAAAACAAAAAGTAAAAGATAATTAAAGGGCTAGCCCATCTTGCTCAACAACCAAATTATATAAATTCCACAAAAAAGAAAAAAAATAAAGGTAAGAAAGAGAAAAGCAGTGGAGAACAGGCCTGGCACTCTCAGCTGGGCCTTGGTACTGCTAGGAGGTGACCCAGCACTGCAGCCGGCTATTGTTGTTCTCCTGTCAAACATGAATACTGTAGGCCATCCATATCAGCAGCTTCTGCAACCATGGATTCAACCAACTTCAGATCAAAAACACACACACACACAAAAAAAACTTCCAGAAAGTTCCCAAAAACGAAACTTGAATTTGCCTCTCACCAGCAACTATTTACATTGTTTTTACAACTATTTACATAGCATTTATATTGCATTATATAAGGTATTGATATTATATCTCTAGGTATTATAAGTAACCTAGAGATGATTAAAAGAATAGTGGAGCTTGAGTTTAGGTTATATGCAAACACTATGCCATATATAAGGGACTTCAGCATCCTTGAATTTCCATATCCACAGAGGCCCTGGAACCAATCCCCTGCAGATACCAAGGGATGACTATAATTTTACCAAAAAAATAACATCAGACAAAGACACTCTCTGACAATAACAGAGCAGGACAAAAATAAGACTACTCTATAAACATGAAGAGCACAGACAGAAATGAGAACATTGTCTAAACCACAAAAATACTCAAATAGCCTCCTCTTCTAACTAATGAGTAATTCTGCTTCTTTATCATTTCTGTTTGAGCAAGCCTTCATTTCTCCTGCCTTCTAGATGAGAATGACTAAGATACTCCAAAGAATGACCTTCACTTCCCAACAGCATCTAATCTAGAGTAGAAGCCACTTTCTTTAACCTTTCCCAGACTCACCACAAGACCAAACCCTGTAATTGGTCCTTTCTTACACCCTATTTCTGAGATCTCCAATGGTCATTATGGTGTACATTCTCCATCATTGGAACAAGTCAATAAAAGCAACTTTGCTCAACTACAGACAGATTTCCTTTGGTTAGAGGGTATTGAACAAAGGAAATTATCCATGAAATAATTCAAGAAAGTGTCCCATAACTGAAAGTTATCTTTGAATTAAAAGGAACTACTGAATTCCCTGAAAAATGAAGAGAAATCTGACCCAAAGACATATCATTATAAAAATCTGAAACACCAATAATGAATAGAGGACCTTCAAAACTTCTGGGGCAGAAAAAAAGAAACAGATTGCATAAAAAAGATCAGGAGACAGAATGGCATCAGTTGTTCAGTAGCAACCCCAGAAACAATGTCCTCAAATGACTCAATTATAAAAACAGAACAAGAATTTTTAACATATACATGGTTTCAAAAATTTTTACCTAAACTGGAAAATACTGGACTATATTCACTGCAAACCAATGAAAAAACAAAAAATGAGTAGTTAATCAAGACACAGGGATATGTGGAAAAGAAAATTCAACCCAAGAGAGGTACAAGAAGTCCCAAGGTGATGGTCAAGGGAGATCTTAGGACAAGGGCTTGGCAGAAGGCCTTAGGGAACAAGCAGTCAAACTGAAGGAGGAAGATGCAGAAATTCTCTAAGAAAAATACATGTATATGTGTGTGTGTGTGTATGTATATATATATACATACACACACACACATACATACATACATTTAGTTTAACAAATCTAAATTAAGTAATTTCCTAATGTGCTTAAATACATCAAGAGGAAATACAGATTGTTGCTTGAGAGTTTGGGGATGAATTAATGATAAGTATAGTGAGAAAAAAGCAAATAAAAAATTAACTCTAGGAAAATCAAAAACATGATAAATAAAAATATAATTATACTATACTATATGGCTCAGCAACAAATACTGTTTCATAGGCAAATAATAAAAAGCCTAAAATTAACTGAAACAAACCTGTGATATATTCATATTTTAGGGATGGAAAGATGAGATGCATGTGTGGAGAGCAATGTAAGATGGATAAGTATTTTTTCTCAATAGTAGAAATTTAAATGAACGTTATCCTTAAAATAATTAAAAACTAACAGTATGTCACTTAGAATTTTGAAGGAAAAACAACAGCTTTCTAAAACAGTGTATGTGAATAACTTTTATGAAAATAAAAAACTAAAAAAGGAAAAAAGAAATGAGCTGATTGAATATCAGTATGGTAAAGGCTCAGACCTTCCAGCTTCCGTTAAGAAGTTCAGAAGCCGGACTAATTGCAATGGGAAGCCATTGCAGGTTTTAGGCTAGAAGGGATCACCTCCAGATTTTATTTTATATAGATTCTTTGGTTGCAGTATAAAGGTCTTTTCTGAGAGCACCAAGATGAGGAGGAGATAGAAGTAAGGAGACACTTGCCCTAGGAGTGACCTGAGGAGACCCAGCCATAGTTAAGACATATTCAAAAGGAAAATATCTGGTAATTATCACTATGAATGTTCAAGCGTAGCTCAGATGTGTCCAGTTTGCATAACGGAACACAGAAAAGAAAATGAGCTTCAGCCATAAAAAAGATCACGGGGAGGTCATGAGTTCAATTTTAAACCTATAGAATTTGAGTCGAATTTGAATGGAGCTGCCAAGTAAGCGGCTCCGAGGAGAGATCTGAGTGGCAAACCTGAATTTAAGAGGCAGGTCGTATTGCAAACTGGATATAGAAAAATGGACGTGATGAACTTGTGAAAAGTCTGTTGCCACGATAAAGTATAGAAAAAGAAGACAGAGAGTCTAGGACAGAGCACTGAAAATTGCAAACCTATGTCAAGGCTTGCAAGAGAGGAAAGAGTTGTCATAGAAGGCTGAGGAGAAACCAGAGGATAATGAGAGATGCTGCTGCAAGAAGCAAGATGAGAACTGCAAAATGTCCTTCGGGTCGAGGTTTGTAAATGAGACAGTGCCAGTTGGGTAGTAGGAGTGGTAGCCAGATCACTGGACTAAGGAGTTAAGTCAGATGTTAGGAAGTACAGACAACAGGAAGTTAGGTTATTAAGGATTAAAAAGAGAATTCAGCTGTCATTCCCAAGTAGCATGATTTTCCCTTTCTAGGTCATCTTCCTTTCCTGAGAAAGCACTAGGCATCTATTTAGGAGAAGGGGGCTTAACGTTGTTTGCAACTCTTAGCTCCTTGGAAGATGTGACTGTGCTTGTCATTCTTAGGAGTCTCCACTACTAGATTAGACTCATCTTCGCTCTGTGTTGTTCTCACTTCCTTTCTCCAGCACCTTTCAAAATCCCACTCAGTCTGTGAGCTCCTTGGCACCTTCCCAGGGATCCTGAGGAGTCCCCCTCAGCATCGATCCTCAGGAGCATTTACCACTGTGAACTTGGAATGCACTTTGGAGATATCCCCTGAAGACTGGAGTCACCTCTCCACTTAAAAACTCACATTATGAATTCCTGTATGATTTTTCTCTTGGTCTTTGACCAATCTAGATTCCTAAAGTCCGGTTCCTTTCACCGCAGCTATGATCAGCTTTGGGCGTTATGGTCTCCTTTTTCCAAGGTACTTTGGCTTTCCGTATATAAACTCTTTTTTCCCTGTTAGAGGTAGATCTCTGTTGAAGGTTCCCCTTTCAGGAGATTAATTTTTCAATAAAACAAACTTATAATTTGTTAGATGTTCTGCATTTAGCCGAATGAAACGTCTAGCGTATATCTGGTAACTTGAAATCCCTATCATTGCATTCTGCCTCTATAACATACTGAAGACCCAAACTGAAACACATGATTTCCTCCACTGAGCTGAGTGGCTTGGAGTACACACACATGTTCCTTCACTCAGAAAATATTTATTTGGTACCTACTGTGTGCCATGCACTCTCTTTTCAAAGTGATACTACTCGTTTTCCTCCTATCATCTCTATTTTTAATGATGTATTTCAAACACATCTTTCAAATATGAAGACTTGGGTATTTGAAAGGATAAATAAGTCGATAAAATATATTAAAATACTCTACTCCAGTTTAATTCAAAACCTGAGGAATTTTAAAATGTTGATCCTGTGGACAATGCAATTTTGATATTGTAGAGGTTCAAAAGAATAATATTTTAAAGTAGCTCCCATATACTAATGTTTATTATGTTCCAGTTGTACACATTATGATATTCAATCCCACATCAACCTTATGATATATGTTTATCTTTTTTTTTAACTCAAGAGGAAACTGGGATTAAAAGAAAATAGTTAAATAAATTCGCTGATGTCACACAGCTAGTAATTGGTGAACCTGGATTTACAATCCAAATCTGTCAGGTCCCAAGATGACCTTGAGGAATTTAACATGTTTGGGGGAATAGAGACACCTACTGAGAACTCAATGAGAAAATACTAAGAACAAACAAAATAACAATAAAAATGCTCCCTTCAGGAATAATGCTCACTCCTCCATCCCTCCCATTCCATCTGAGCCTCCTGATTTCACATGTTAGGGGTTCACCCTCAGCTCCTGGACCTCCCACTAATAGGCAGCATTGTTCATTTATTTGCATCACTCAGAATATAGACTCATATTGAAGATCACTTCATACTCAAAAGTTCGAACCCATAAAATGAACCTCCTTGGCTAGGAAGGAATCCTGATAGATTTCAGAAATCAAATTCCTTTCATTGCCATCTTTGAGGCAAACTTGCAGGTATCAGTTGGATTTTATTGGCTCATCTAGATGATTTTGTGTGTGTGAATAAGAATTATCTAAACCTGGAGAACAGATAATGGTAGCTACTGGACAGCAAGATGGGGAAGTATACAGCTTTGTTAAGAGCAGACTGAATCACAAATTTCTGTTGTCCTTGAGTCTTTTTTGGCCTTCCTCTGTCCAAGGGGGTCAGAAGTTTGAAGCACTTGAGTTAAATGACTAAGAGACTGACGTTCTGTCAAATAGGCAAACCAGAGGGTTTTCCGAAAAACACTGTATTTGGGTGAAATTCCGATGAAAAAGGTAGAAAATATGCTGTTATGGAAGTACAGAGTCAGATCACTGAAACCCCTAACTCCCAGGAATTAGTGGTTATTACGTGTGGAGGAAAACACAAACTTTGTTAATACTTTTCCCATCCACTGTGAAATATCGAAACTCAGCTGTGATGTAGCATTTAACTGCACATCGAATCAAGAGTCCAGTAATAGAAACTGCCTTTTTGCGGTAGAAAACAGGATTAGAAGCAAACCGAAATAACACATAAAACAGATCTCCATGGAGAAAACTGAAGACTGCTTCTAGCATGTAAAGATCAAGGGTACAATTCCTGTTCTGTGAAAGCTTTTTTCCTGGGGTTTTAAATTTTCCTCTTGATTATGTGTGGAATCAAGGGGGGGTCTGTGTGACTGCGCCCATGCATGACTCCAAGAAACAGAAATGGGGCAGACACAGACAGATGGTGACGGGCTCATTTTTAAGTCCAGCTATCAGGGATAGAAGTCAAGCATCTAAAGAGGATCATAAAAGTTGGCATCAGATTTTCACTCCCAAATTCAATACCCGCAGGCGGTTAAAGCCAAGTTTACTTCACTGGTAAACAATAGATTCCAAACAAAACAGTAATGAGCTTTTGAAAATCTAACCGGCTAATTCACAAATTAAAAAAATATATCATCCATACTCAGTGTTAGCAAGGGCGCAGAAAAATGGATGTTCTCTTATACTATTACTTGATATATGAATTGAAACAGATTTTCCAGAAAACAATTTAATGCACAAATAATTATTTGTAATGGAGAAGGACTAGAAATGATCTACTTTTTCAAAAGGAGAAGACTCTGATATCCATTAAACCCCATCAATACAAATTAAGTTTTCAATTAATTTTCAGGATAGAGGAACTTGGTCACAGTACACTATGTTATGAACAAAATAAGACACAAATCAAATATCCAATATAATTCTCATAGAGTTCTATATAGTGAACTTTTTTTCAAAAGACCTGATATACTCCAAAATGTTATTAATTGCAATCTCTCATGTTGGACAATGGATGCCTTTATTTCTCCTACTATAGCACTTTAAAAAAATATTGTTTTTAATAAGTTTTGTTTCAGTGAAAGATTATTTAAAAAACAATATATTGTCTTCCTTTTGAGTGCAAATCCTTTTATATCTGCCGATGCATTTTTCAAAGTATATCCCTATATATATCTGAGAAAGAGAATTCTCCTCACCTAGGAGAAACACATCTTTACTGCTTTTGTTGAGTCTAGCCTCATAATCCCTTTCTTCTACTCTGTGATATAACCAGAGTTGGATGTCAGACTCAGGATCACAGCTTATAAAAAATACAAACACTATAGCTCCATCTCTCAACTACTTCAACTCTCTACAAGACCACGTGCATAGGAAAATAATTGCCACACATTCAAGGGGCGCTCCCCTTCAGTACGTTCTCTAAAGAGCATGTGTCTACCCATGGATCTCCAAAGGAGAAAACAGAAAAGGTTCAAGATACTCAACTTGAAGAAAGGTGAATCCTTTATGATTTTGTCCAAAGACTCACCCTTGCACGTTGTGTTTCCTTCTCAGGTCATGGGAAATGTTTCCTTGAAGGCTTCTTACTCTCTTCCCCCTTGAGTAATGTAGAAATTAATTAAATTGAGGTACAAGTGCAGGCAGAAGTACTGGAAGAGTTCGGTTGAACTCCTTTCTTTGGGGGGAAAATGAATTCTCTCTCTCTCTCTCTCTCCCACTTTCTCTCCCCCTGTCAATTAATTTAACCAGCAAAACAACCTTATAAGGTAGGTACTATTATTAGCTCTACTGTGCCAGGAAACCTGAGGGATTAATTAATTTTCCCAGGGTCACAGAGTTAATTTGTTGCAGAGTTAGGACTCAAACTCAGGCAGTTTAGCTTCTAACACTGCCCCCTATCTATCTAGCTAGCTATCTACCTATGCAGATACTATGGCCTACCTCTTCCAAAAGCATGACAATTCAGCAGGCCACAGGAAAATCTCTGATCCACAATCCAGTGTGCCTTTTCAAGTCAGCAAAAACAATTTAAAGCCTCAAAGTCCTAACAGGCTAACTTTCAGCTTCACCTGTGATAATGTGAAAAAGGCAAGTTTTTGTACTACGGGCACAGCATCTCAGCTGTACTGAATCAAAATCTCTGCACCCCATTAACCTAAGGGTTGAGGCCTTTCCACTAGGGCCATTTGAATGGTCACCAGCAGATGGAGCAAAGCCATTTGCGCTAGAAGAATTTTTGACCCAAGGGGATAACCAGGACTCTTAGTTTTAGATTTCATTTAGCAAGGTGGCTGTTTATCAGACTCTACTTCCCTAAAGTTCTAAGCACGTTTCCAACACTGACAGGCATTACTGCAGGACAATTTAAACACACAGGTATGTGCTTTTTTGGATGGATATATGAACAGATGGGTGTAACTCTTCATATTTATATTTGAAAAAACACGTATAATATCAATATCTGGAAGATATTAATCATGCCTATTCCATTTTTTTCATAAAAAGAGAAGAAATGTACTTTTTATATGCTACTGATACTTTCTTTTTCATTGCTTTCTAAATCAACCAACAAAATTTTTTATGCACACCTAGGGTATCATGGTATAAATGATAAGGTGTGGTTGATTTGGGTAACCTTCAGCATTGCGATGATATTGAAATGAATTCTACTGAATCAATCATTTCTTTCACTGATTTATAGTGAAGTTGAGAGTATTATGTGAAACCTGATTGGAGTAACTATAGAAATACGGTTTTGCCAACATTTAATTAAGACACCAAAGGATATTCCTGAAGTGTAGAAAGAGTTCATTCCTTATGTTTGATGTATATTTGAGCTATTTGAACCTTGGTCTATCACTTAAAATGCTTTGATCTCACCCTTAATGTAGTTGGTTTAGATAATATGGTCTAACGGTGCTCATCTATTCTAAGTTTTATGACTGCAATTTGCTTGAATCTGCTCTTACTCTCCAGCCTGAAGTTTATTCTATCCTAGAAACTCATTACTGGTCAGTGGTTAGATCAACAGACTGTAGAGAAAAAAGTCTGGAGATATTGCCCATCTGAACACTTTATCTCATTTAAGCCCATTTCTATGGGGATATTTTCCAATCAGTTAAATAAAAATGATATTCAGCCTGTGTATGGCTACTTCCTTTAGCCAAGACAATAAAGAATGGATTTATTATCTACTTTTCCTTAAAAAATGCTTTTGCGTGGAAAAAAAATTATGACAAACTCACATAAAAACTGTTTGTGGGGCACAATTTTCAAATAAAACTCATTATATTGATAGACATTGAAATTACTGCTCGATGTGCAGGGACATAAATATCCATTCTGCCCAAAACAAATTTAGCAAAATCAAAATATGTAACACTAAGAACATTTCAGCTTTTCTCTAACACATGGAGCCAGCCATACATGCCAACCTGATTCTATCGCCTCTCTTCATTAAGCTTGAAAGCATATTTTGTGTTGCTTTTAGCAGCTCCTAAAATTTCTTTGTCTCTTAGCACAGCACCATAAAAGTTCCCACTTGACAGATCATAAATCGTTCTCACAGAGCAGCCAGTCCCCTGGCACGCACTGGCTACATCCTATTCTCCAGACCCATTACTAAGAGCAGTTATGCACTTTTGCACAAAACTTAGTTTCAGGATCTGGAAAATGCTTGACCCTGTCCTATCAATTCAGAGCAGGGAATGGTCTACTTTAGACAAAGCATTTATTTTCACTAGGAGTGAAAGGAGAGAGTGTTTCCTCTGTGATGAAATACATTTGAAACAATAAAAAGTGGGTTAAATCTGAGGTCAAGGATATTTGACCACACAACTATGCCCTAGATATTTAGGACTCTCTCACGTACCACAGCATGTGTAATTATGGTTCCTTCAACTTCGTCTCTAGAGGATATTGAAGAATGTGTAATTGGTATGTCGTCCTGTTATTTGTTCCTTCATTCCCCAGACATTTATTGAGAATCTACTTGATTCTACACACGTTGCCAAGTGATACAATCACTGAGATGTAGAAGACACAGTTCCTGTCCACAGCTGTACATGGATTTGCAGCTATGCAGGCATTTACAGTAAAGTGTAAGAGATGTATTATTAAATAAGGAGAAACATTCTGCGGGAGAGGAAGAGGAGTCAGGAAAGTTTTTATGGAGGAATGAAGATGTGAGCAGAATTTTGAGATCTGAATGGGAATTCCTTAGGTGATCACTGGGTAACAGGTAATATATAAAAGGTACACAATTTTGAAAGTGTAACATATCTGCAGAATAGCAAATAGCTCAGAATGAGTGGAACCCATGTAGTAGGTGGTGAAAAGGGGATGAGACCAGAGAGGTACACAAAGTCGAATCCCAAAGGATCCTGAATGTTAGTAAGAGTTATAGGACTTTTTTTATGGAGAGCCAATCAAAGATATGACTCAGGGAAGTTAAATGACCAGATGTTCAGATATTCTTATTTAAGTAATAATGTAAAGTAACTACAAAAGCCAGTATGACAGATTGCAAAAGCAGCTACGAATTCTCACCATCCCTACATGCGTATCCCTTTGCAAAGTGACTCTGAAGTTTCTCCCATCAAGAGGCAGAGTGAGTTTCTCTAATCATTGAGTCTTTGCTTGGTATGTGACATCATTTGGTCAATGGGATAGTAGCAAATGTGTGCACTCAGAGACTTGGAAACGGCTTTCATAGAGAGGCTTGCTCTCCCTTGGTGCTCTTGAAAACCTCCAACTGCATGTGAAGCAGTCTGGGCTGCCCTCCTGAGTGATGAGAGGCATAATTCTCAGTTATTCCATTGCCCTATCATCTTGTTAATAGCCACATATATAAGTGAGGCCATCCCAGATCATCCAGCCACCAGACAATCCCTGATGTGACCCTGTGACCTGACAACTGACTATAGATGCATGAACAAGCCCAGGAAAGATCAACTGAGCTATCCCAGACCAGAAAAACTAAGCAATAACCCCAAATAATTGTGAGCTAAATAAATGATTATTTTAATCCAGAGTTTTGAGGCAGTTTTTTTTTAATGGAATAAAGCTAACAGATACAAGAAAGAGCATTATTAGAGACATATAAAACTGCAGTAACTATTCCAAGAATGTCATGTGCATTACTTCATTTAATTATGTAAAATCTTATGATTTATGTCCTCATTTTATGGATAAGAAAACTGATCCGTAGCCACTGCTTTTGACTATTGAGTAAACCGAACTACAGAGAAAGTAAAATAATGCAAAACAAAACAGACAAAACATGGACTGAAAAGAGAGTAATTCCTTGATTAGTGATGGTGATGCTTTGTCTTATGGGAATTCTATTTACCTCCAGGTAAATAGAACTTATGAGACAGACTTTGTGATACATATGTGTACCTGGTTTGTAAACTTTTAGGTAGACTCAGCCAGGAATATAAATGAATGGGACAGAAATGTGTTCGACGTAAGAAGATAACAAACAATGTATAGCCCATGCTCCATCTAAAGTGGGCAACGTCCATCTAATTGTTGTCATGCAA
This sequence comes from Leucopleurus acutus, assembly GCF_964270905.1. Taxonomy (NCBI): domain Eukaryota; kingdom Metazoa; phylum Chordata; class Mammalia; order Artiodactyla; family Delphinidae; genus Leucopleurus; species Leucopleurus acutus. The sequence goes on from NC_139154.1 coordinate 44,106,061, forward strand.
AATGTGAACCCAATATTCTCAGTATTTTCAGAACTTATAAGTCCTGTTTTTTTAAAAAAAAGCTAAGGGCTTCCCTGGTGGCGCAGTGGTTGAGAGTTCGCCTGCCGATGCAGCGGACACAGGTTCGTGCCCCGGTCCAGGAAGATCCCACATGCCGCTGAGCGGCTGGGCCCGTGAGCCATGGCCGCTGAGCCTGCGCGTCCGGAGCCTGTGCTCCACAACGGGAGAGGCCACAACAGTGAGAGGCCCGCGTACCGAAAAACAAAAAAAAACCTGTCATGTTATTTCCTTGGGGTCCTGCCTGTCTTTCTCTGGCTGGTTCTAAGAGCTCTGATTGGCTGTGTTGATGAGAGAACTCAGGAGCTTCTCTGTCCTTCTCCATCTTTCTCTGCAGGGGGCATGGGAGGGCGGTGGGGCATCTAAATGAACCCAAGTTCTGGTGAGATACCCTGAAGTTCACATAATGCCCAGCATTGAGAAAGGGCCTAACTGCCATGGCAAGGACCACTTAACGGGAGAGAGGACCCCTTATTTGGCAAACTTTATTGTTGCCAACACATCTTGCTTCTTCTTTGCTACCCGACCATCTGCCCTGTGCAGGTGACAGTGGCAAATGGGCTGGACTTTCAATGTCTTTATTATATGGATTTCAATTTATTTTGATCTTTACAGTCTTTTCTCTTTGCCAGCAAAAGTTTCTGACCAAGGGAAATGCTCCTCAGAGTTGGCTTCTTTCTAAGTTGTAGCACTTTAAAAAACACTAATAAGACAAGTGACGGGTAAGGGTCAAAAGACGAATGGTCAAGGGTAAGCTGTAGGAAAGCACATCAAGGCAGGGTCAGGGAGAAAAGCAGAGCCTGATACCCAGGTCCATGTTTTCCTCTCAGGTCTGTCTCCAGCTCTGAGAATAATCATATCCTTAGACAAGAGAATTCGGCTTTGCAGAACATGGAGCCAAGGGGCTCAGAAAATGTAAGATCAATTAGTTATATCCTGATCAGACTCTGGTCTATGCAACAGTACTAGAATCATGGCTTGTGTCTTTAACACCTGTTCTAATAACTGGTCCTCCTTCAGTCACCTGCCAATAGTTCAGCTCCTTCAGACATGAGGTCACAGCTTTCTTATTTCAGGTTATTTCATTGTATGAAGATGCCTAAAACCCAGCCAAGTTTTTGGAGCCTATTACGTGTTGAAAAATTTTTCTGATGTTTTCCTGCACGTTGTTTTCTAAAACTCCTCATCCCTCTGTGGCTCCCTTTCTTTTTTTTTAAACACTCATCCCTAAACTCTCATAGACTTATTCTGTGCTAACTGAAATAGCTTTTCAAGAAGTTGGTATCCAACCATTTATCATTTGGATGCACCCCACTTGGTTGCAGGAAAAGCCAGTATACCTAAAACCTTCTTCCATTTCTGCCTCCATTTAGCATTCTTGGTCTGTTGCTATTTCAGTATGATGTGTCTAAGTGTGATTTCTTTTCAGTTATTCTTTCTGAGTGGAATGCAGTAGGTCACATTAGGTTGACAAAGTTTATTTGTAACACCTAAAAAAAATAGATAACAAATGTTCTATTTTAAAAGACATAAGAGAGCTGTGAAAGTAATGAAGACTAGATGAATTAAAAATCCAGAAAGGAAAGACTGGGATTTTTAGTGAGTTAATATTCACTGGCCATTTTTTCTCTCCTGAAGGCATCTGTCCATTCTAGACATGGGCTAATGATCAGACTTGATCAGGGCAGAAGGAGTCTGCTGAAGGAAAGAGAAAACAGTGGGGTTTTGGAGGTTTGCACAGGATGGTGAAACATAATGGAATGTGATGGGGTCCTCCAAACACAACTGATTTCCTCATAGAGCATTTGCTGAATTTTGGGTGGCATGAGAGTTTGGAGAGATAGACCAGAAACTTCTAAAAGGCAGCAAGAAATCTCCTCTGGTCTCACAGTTTTTTGAAAATAAAGTCCAACCAGAAGGACTCAAACTATGACTAGTTTCTCCTGAAGACTCTGGGCATGAAATTAAAGAGTTAAGATTAAAACTCTAGAGGGCAGAAGTGAATCTCAATCTTCTAGAATTAAATCAAAATCCCAAGGATGCCACATTTTAGAAACAGAAATGAATCCAAGGTGGACGGTCTTACTAATAATACTGAAGCCCAAGACAGACACTTTAATCCTTGGTTGTGATGATCAGTTGCTCACACTCTCCCTAACAGAGGGCAGTGTGAACACTTTCTGCAGGAAAGTAGCATCATTTCCAGTCTCTGTGGTTCTTTGTACCATAACATGTCATGAAACATGAAGAGGCAAGAAAATGTATTTGAAAATCAAGACAAAAGGTAAATAATGGAAGGAGATTTGCAGGTAATCTAACTATTGGCTTTGGGAGACAAGGACGTGGAAATGACTTCTTTAAACAGGTTAATCTTCTTAGGGTTTGTTGAGCCTTTTTGTATCTCTTAATCTTTCTGGAATTTTTCTCAGCCATTATCATTTTGAATAGTACCTCTGCTCCTTTGTTGCCTCTGAGATATATCATGATGTTAGTTATTGTTCTAACCAGTCTATCTAGCATAATTTGAATTTTTAATTTTATTTTTATTTGTTTCTCTTCCATTAGAATATGTATTCCTTTAGGACATGGATTTTGAACGTTTTGTTTATTGCTCTATCTATAGCCCACTAAAAAGTCATTTAATCTAAAAAATTCTACAGAATATTCTCACTGGAGGAAAATAATTCCTCTGAAAAATATAAGGAAAAAATATCTGACAAAATTCTGAATGATACATACAACAAACTCAGTTATATGCATCAAATTAAGAAATAAAAAAATTAAAAATTAAAAAAAGAAATAAAAGCTATCATACTATAAAATGTATCTACTAAAATAGGAATAAATAAAATAATAGTTAATATTCAAAGTAATGCTTACTTTGAACTTCTCTTCCACCTTTCCATACACTAGTCTATACGGCTTCAACAGTATTATTACTAACATAATCTTGGGATTCTTATTTAAATCAAAAATATAAAATAAATTAATAAAATCACAATTATTTGTACATACTATACTTTTCTACTGAGAAAGCTTTGGACTATCAGCTGAAAATCCATTAAAGTTAACAAGAGAGTTAGATAATTGGCTGAATACAAAATTAATTAGAAACTATTTTCTACATACTGGCAACATTTGTTTAGAAAACACTTTGGAAAACTTATTCATAACAAAAAACTCAAATAATATATTGAAACAATTTTAAGAAAACTTATGGGAACTATGTATAAAAGAAAAGAAAAGAAAGCTTTTCTGAGACATTTAAAAAAATAGAAGGAAACAAATGGAGAACTGTTACATCCCTAGTTAAGAAGGCTGGGTGTTATAAAGACTACATTTATTTTCAAAATTATTTATGGAAGTGTATCCAAATGCTAATGCTCAGGACATTGATTTACAGTATGTCAGTACAGATGACACACACAAATACACACACACATATGCTCACGGCTCATGACAAAGGAGTTCAGGAAATTCTACTGACTTTTTTTATTGGACAATCATATAAACATTCAACTGTTGGCTGGTTCTCAGAAATTCTGCCATAAGCGAATCTACAGTAAATATAGTTTTGTTTAACCAAGACTTATTTAAATATATATCTTTGGTAGCACCTAATTAACCTATGACATAGTGTTATACAGAATAACATTTTGAAAAAGTGCTGATTAATAGGCTTACCCTACTTTAAAGCAAGATCACAGGAGAAATTTGATGTTAATCGTAAACTGATTCTAATATTCCACTGAATGAATAGCCAGTGGTCACTGATATAAACCATTAACAAAGGTATTAGCATGAGCAAATTCTCCTTTCACATATTAAAACATAGTGCAAATTGGTAATAATTAAAAGATCATTTTAGAACTACAAGGAAAGATATATCAATAAATTGGAGCAGAACAGTTCAGAAATGCCCATGCATTAATTATCCATTAATAAATGTTGACTGAAGAGTTACTGAGCCAGAATACAGCATTTCTGAGCATGCTTTAGTTTATCTAAGAACTTTATAGCTACAAAGGAGAAATCAAAAATCTTTGGGAAAGAGAAAGATAATTTATTAAATCATGTTAGAAAATTGTTTACTTATTTGGGGAAACATCAAACCTTATATAAAATCTCACATAATGTATCAACAAAAAAAATCCATATTGGTATTCAGACTAGCTGTTTAACTATAAAAAATTTGAGAAAATATAAGCAAAGGTCAAAAATATATTTAGAGGGGGCAGGACAATCTAAGTTTAAAAGTATTAGAGGGATTCCCAAAGTAAAGAATCAATAAATTTAACATCATAAACATTAAAAACTTTATTTCTCAAAAATTAGAAAAATTAATTAAATATTAAAAATAATTAATTTTCATAAGAAATGCATAAATATTGATATTTTAAAACTTTGTAATCCCACTTGGTAAATGTTCTAGGATCAGGAGCTATAAAAAATAAATAGGAGAATTCAAAGAAATAAGTATAAATGCATATATACACATCACATGCACATTTCAGTTCATACGATATATATGCATATAATACTGTTATGTAAAATTAATGTACACATCAAATTATTAGAGAATGATATGTAGTTCATTCTGGAATTCCAAAGGTTAGTCTTATCACCCAGGCATCACGTACCTCTCAAAAGAAATATTCTAGATTACTTTAAAGAATTGCATAATGACCACATAGCACTAACTCCAAATCTGTGAAAATGCCTAAGTAAGGGGTCTCTTTCCCTTTTTGAACCTGTGAGAAATCTCAGCAGAAGAAAGGAGGTCACAGCACCCCACTGATTGTTGTAGTTTCATTTTATTTGCTGTTTTGTTTTCTGAATTAACTAGCTACTGATTTGACTTCTTTTGCAAAATGCTAAAGAGTGAACCTGGTAGACAGGTGTGGGAAAATTTGGGGGTGGGGGAAGACAGTTGGGCAATGGATTTCCCCAAAAAAGTTCTATGCATCAAAAACAGCCTGCCACATTTAGCAAGGGAAGAAAAATGGACGTATTGCTTTTCTTGCCAAACCAATGCAAAGGAGATCAATAGCCCCACAACTTCAGGGCAAGAGAAGAGCAGTGTTTCTGTCACATATACCCCCAACCAGATACTACAATCTATTCCTGAAAAGGTAACTCAGGAGACATGGGAGGCCTGTGGCAGGCCTGCATGCCAACTTCTTCAATAACATGGGCATTAGAAATGCCACCTTTTGACATCCATAACTCATGAGGTTCTTTGCATTGCAAGGGCAAAAATTTGGAGCAAAGTATCTTAAACAATCCCTGTTCTCCAGAATTGTCCCTGCAAAAATGAACCCACAGTTGTCTGAAAGTTGAAAGCAGCTCTTCAAAGAGGCGGTCTCTGGAGTCTTAGAACCATCATAAACAAAATGGCCTTTTCACTGGAATATGCTGGAGAGACTATTCAACTCAGGATGATGAGATTCTTCCTCATGCCAGTCCTAGTGATGGCAGCCACACAGCCTGGCATGGGCTCTCTTTACCTGGTGCAGGACTTGGGCTCTGTGTAAACATCTTTGTGGTGAGACAGCAGAGGGCTATCCCTGGAGATGTGTTAAAACAAAGCTATTAACAACAACAACTAACTCAAAAGACAAGAAGTCTTGATGAGGATGTAGAGAAATCTGAACCTTTGCACACTGTTGGTAGGAATGCAAAATAGTGCAGCCATATTGGACAATAGCATGGAGGTTCCTCAAAAAGTTAAAATAGAACTACCATATGATCCAGTATTTCCACTTCTGTGTATTTACTCAGAAGAATTGAAATCAGGATCTCAAAGACATTAGCATTCCTATGCTCATTGCAGCATTATTCACAATAGCCAAGATATGGAAATAACTGAAAATAACCTAAATGTCCATCAACAGATGAATGAAATAAAGAAATGTGGTATATACATACAGTGGAATACTATTCAGCCTTAAAAAAGAAGGAAAGCCCACCTTGTACAACAGATGAACTTTAAGGACATTATGCTAAGCGAAAAAAGCCAGTCACAGAAAGAAAAATATAACATGATTCCACTTATATGAGGTGTTTAATATAGTAAAATTCATAGAATCAAAGAATGGACTGATGGTTTGCCAGGGGCTGGACGGAAGGGAAGTTACTAATCAACAGGTATAAATTTTTAGTTAAACCAGATGAATAAGTGCTAGAGATCTGTTGTATAACATTGTAACTATAATCAACAATAATATACTGTACACTTAAATTTGTTAAGAGGGTAGATTTCCTGTTAAGTATTCTTACCACGATAAAATCAGATTAAAAAAAGGTCTAATTTCCCATTTACATTAATCAGTAGCCAGAAGTGGTTTCCCAAATAGGCAGCCCTACTTTTCTCTCCCCCATAACCTTTTTACACCTTCCGTTCTTCCTGACTGCAGCTTTCTGTAGCCAGAGGGCCCTGTATATCCTTTCTCTCCTTACTCTGTACAACCAGCTGGGCAAAGTTTATTCTGTTTTATATACCATAATCTGTCATGGCTGATTTTGTTATAACAAGATCTGAACAGATGGGGAATGGTTTGCTCAAGAATTACTTGCAATATGAGTGACCTATAGAAAAAACTGGAAACTGGAATGCAATCCCTGCAATAAAATCCCAAACTCATTATCCTCCCCACAGGATGCCCATGGATCTTGCCTCCACATGAAGGTGTTAATGACTAATCCGGAGACCTATAAAGGAGCACAGTCCTCTGGTAAACAGCACGTGCACAAAGGAATACGACAGCGACAGAGAAAGGCAGTAACATTTCTTTGCCATAACTTGTCTTTCTGATTTTTTTCCTGTTAAGTGACATATACTTAAAAGATACAAACACAATCAGTTAACAATGGAATGGAAATGCTGCAAATAAGGCAATTTCCTTAGATCTGGAAAATCTCCAGAATTAGACAGATTTCTATCAGCATTTAATACATTTTTTTAACACCTACTGAGTCCAACTTCACAGTTCTTCAAAGTTCTCCCTAAGCATAACAGGGAAGATAATCAGAAACCATTATGGACAATATGCTGTCTGAAAAGAGTATTAAAAAAAAAAAGAATCGGGCAATGAGAGTGCTATTAATCCTCTAATCCAACTGCCCATATTTATGTTGATTTTACAAAAAGAAAAAGCCATTCTGAGTGGTTAATGCCTCCACTGCCACTCCAAAGAGATCATACAAATAAATTGAAAAATCCTTCTCGGCCTAAGTTCTCTGTGGTTTAGTATGTTTTACAGCAACTGCTCAGTTAGAACCAGTCTGAGGCCATTTCTACATTTAAAAAATTGTAACATTGACCACATGATCTTTGAACAGCATTTGTGATCTGACGACATATTCCTTGCAGTTCCTAAAATAACATGAGTAGAGAAAATAAAGAAAATGAAGAGAAAGAATGCTTTCGCTATTATGTTACTATTACATTATATTACAGGCTTCTCTGGTTGAAATCTGCTATTCCTTTTTAACTACTTACCCATATCTTAGGCGTTTTCTAGTCTCTACCAAGCCTTCCTGACATCTTGAGTCTGTATCAAAGCCTGGGCATCGTTTTTTAAAATCAGAATTAATCACTTGATTGAACTGTGTCTCTATTGTTCTTTTAGGTGAAATAGTTTCTTTTGCACAAGTAAAATTAATTTTTTGAAGGCCGAGACCACTGACTTTCATCTTCCCTAATTAACACTAAATAACACAATAAAAAAGTGCTACCTTCTATATTTAATACTTAATAGTAGAGTATCAATGTCTAAATTTCCTTTTTTATGGCCAAACAATTCATATCATGCCTAATGAAAAACAGCTTAAGGGACAGAAGTCATGGACTGAATGGATACATCTGAGGCTGTTTCATTAAGTAATAGCAGATTTAAGGAAGCACCTTGTGGATCCAGCACTCCTCCACAGGCAGCTTCATGTCTTCAGAGAAAGTGACAGAAGCTTCAAGGTTTGTCATCCTCCAGTTTTATTTGTGTCCTGTACCCTGAGTTCAGCGTGGTTAGAGATCTAGGGCTTTACTACTCTGGAAACTTTCCCCACTGTGACTCACAAACTTTGCCAATCATGCTCCAGAGCCACTACTAAAAAATGAGTCACCAGGGTAATGATACTCAATGTTGCAACAGCTCTTTACCCCTGTTAGTTAATTATCCTACAACACAGAAAATGACCGCGGTTCTTATTAAAGAGGAAAATGAATGGTTTTGCTAAAGTTGCAAAAGTCAGTGAAATTGGTTCCTAGATAACTGGGCATTTTGCCTCACATATAGCCAGGAGGATACATATGCTTTCCTGCTTCTCTCTCCCAACTATCCCAGCATCAAAGACCTCTCCCCGGGATATGTTGCCCTCCATTTACCAAGAATTCTTTCAGCAAACTTCCTTCTGTTGTATCCCTTCCATGAACCCCAGTGAACACCTGAGAGTCATTAGGCCAATGGTTCCTGGCTTTGTTTAAAGCTAGGAAAAGGTTCATGGTTTGAAGAGATGAGCAAGTTAGAGAAAAAATCCACAGGTGCGTTGCTGCTTTCCCACCAAGTCTTTCCATCTACCTTCCCTAAGCACTATCATTTACTCATCAGTTCATCACCATCACCATTCCACTCTCACACACTCACAACCACACACACACACACTCTCTCACCACCACACCCATACCCGCTGCTTTCATCAGTCCTAACCCAAAGCTTTTCCGGTCCTCTTCTGTGTGAACGATACCAAATCCTTTTTCCTTATTCTTATAAACAAAGCTGAGTTGGGGTAGACTTTATCGAAGGTTTATTAATTAGGGATTTAAAGAAAAAGTACAGAGGATGTGTTTATGACTGCCACTTCACTTTCTTCCCACCAGTTCTGTCTTCATTCTTTCTGAGGTGGAAGTGACCAAGGAAATTATAATAGAAACAGCATTTTCTCTGAATTCTATGGACCCTGAACCCTTTCCTAAATCTGGCTGGCACCTGTGTGTGTGTGTGTGTGTTCTCTACAGTGGATGGTTAAGTGAAAACCCAACTCTGCCAACGTGAGGACCATGCTCAGAATGTTGGCCGGTAGGTCACAAAGACATTATTTTTCTCTTTATTGAAACAGAGAAAAATACATACTATATATGCCATATACCCAGTACTCAGAAGAGAGAGTGTTAACTTTTTGTCACATTGACTATAAAATATTGTCCCTTGTCTCACATTCCTTGCCCCGTTATTTGCCCTGACTCCCTAGAGGTACACACTATTATGAATTACATGTGTATCTTTCCTGTCCGTATTCTGCTTGTTTTACTTAATTTTTTCTTTGTTTGTTCATTTTACCTTATACACATGAACACACACACTATTAAGTGCATATCAAGGGCTTTTGAAATGTGTTTTAAATATAGATATACTTATTTTAAATATTGTTTTACAATTTTCTCTCTTTAACATTATGCTTTCTAAATTTCGCCACATGGATGGATAGATAGATTCCTACATACATGGGTACCTATACATACAGATTATAAAGAGAGAGAAAAAAAAAGGAGAGAAAGAAAGAGAGTGAGTGTTTGGGGACGGAAGTGAAGAAAGAAAGAATATGTTTACTTTCAAAAGCTATAAAGTATTTTATTGTGGGACAAAGCCCATGATATCGTCTATTAATATTTGTAAACTTTTCGAGTGAAAGTGGTAACTCTGAGATTTTTGAACCTAATACCAACACCATTAAGGGCCTGATCACGGAATAAAAGAAGGCTGGAAGAAGAGGTGTGGGAAGTGGATTCCCTTCACTGCATCACACTTTTGCTTTCCTTCAGCCATTCAACACAGGCAGGGCAATACCTTCCAGGCAATGTCCCGTAAGGAGGGCACCTTGAACACCTGGAAGGCAGGTGGAGACTCTGTTCAACTCCCAGACGCTAGTTAATGTCTCATTTCTTGGGAGAGGAGGGGTGAGGGGAGAGTGTCAAGAAGGAAAATGAATCACCACACGGAATCTTCATCAATCTTACCCGTGGCCTTTGAGCACAAAAAGAGGTAGGTAACTGTGGTAACCCTAACTACATTACAAGGACAGTGTATTATCACGAAATTACTAATTTGTTGAGGCAACAGTACAATTTACACATCTCCAGTCCCATCTCTAATTGTCTGACACTTATCTGTTGCTGTAGAGGAGCACACAGCAGGAGAGGGTCTGAGAGGCAAGCCAATCAGTCAAAGGCTTTCAGAGAGTCACAATGGGCATACTTCTGCCTTACAGAGCTTCACAAGGGAAGCCTTCAAAGGGGAAAAAAGCCCCGTCTGTGATGCAAAAAGAGATTTTTGAAACAGAAAACACTGTTTGGTAGAGATAATATAAAAATTGGGACAATTTCTGCTTTTTTCTTACTCCTAAGGCTGCAGTGAGGGAATCTGAGATCATGGAAAAATGCTTTGAAAATGCAGAGTGCTGACAGATGTGAGGGAAGCAGGCAAATACTGGAGGCCGTGTCATTCATCAGAGCTGGAAGGTTAGAGGATTCTCCAGCTTGTTGGATAATCCTCGATCTCCATTCTCTCTGGAGCAATCCCCTGCAGGAATGGTCACCACATGTCTCTCTCTCTCTGTGTCTTTTATTTTTCCTTTTAACCCCTCCAGATAGCTAACCAACCTTAGGCTGCCTGGTTTCATCCCAGTTAAATATTTCACAAGGAATGATAAGAAATGTCATGTGGGAAATGACAAGAGTAGTGTAGGCCATCTTCATTGCCAAAAAGGCAAATGGAAACTTCCTGAATGAAGGGAGTCCCGCCCTGGAGGGATAAAAGTCAGAAAGAGCCAAATGTAGCATGAAACACAGCCTCTTTCTCAGCCCCCCAAAGACCACAGAAGTAAAGAGGAACAATACGTTTGGAATAACTCACCTTGTAAGTTAAATGCAGGCAACAGATACTAGAATTGCAAAGCTATGTTGCAAAGCTAAAAAAATATTCAAAAACCTGTGAAGGTGGGGCTTCCCTGGTGGCGCAGTGGTTAAGAGTTCGCCTGCCGATGCAGGGGACACGGGTTCGTGCCCCGGTCCGGGAAGATCCCACATGCCGCAGAGCGGCTGGGCCCGTGAGCCATGGCCGCTGAGCCTGCGTGTCCGGAGCCTGTGCTCCGCAATGGGAGAGGCCACAACAGTGAGAGGCCCGCGTACCACAAAAAAAAAAAAAAAAAAAGAAAGAAAGAAAAAACCTATTAAGGTGAATTGTATGACTACTTTGTGGAGTTACAAGATAGTCCCTGCTAACAAGGAACTATAAATGTCTTCTAGGAGTTTATACACACAAGAACACACAGCCATTTGTGTTTAGAGAGAATTAACATTACAAAGTAATAATGAATTTGATCAACTGTCAGATGTACAGTGCTCACACATAAACATGCTCTGCGATTTCAGAGCATGAAGAAATCCCTTCCTGCTGGGGAGCAGGTAAGGTTCCATGGAGGAGGCCTCAATCAGGTACACTTTGAGCTACAGGCTTATATATTTATATATATGAAAAGGGGAGGCAAGCTATAGACTGAGCAGTTGGACATATTATTAGTCAAGGCTTCAAAGTGAAACTGAGCAATCCTTGTAAAGAAGATAGTGGGATCACTTAAGTGGAAGCAGAGGATCTGTGGAGGAGAGAAAAGCAGATAAATCTTGAAGAGTCATTTAGTGAGATTGCAGAGGTCCTTCATTACCAGAATAAAAGGAAAGACCACTAGGGTTAAGGAGAGATTTAGTCATCATGCCCAGCATCAAACAGTTCCAACTTTGGCTGAAACTGAATGAAAAGAACATTAGACTCAGGGGATAACAGAAATGTTGTTTTTTTCCAGAGGCTGCCCGTCGATTAAATGTGATTTTTACATGTTTTAAATTCCTTATAATATTCAGTGTTTCAATAGTTCTTCTCAAATAAGCTTGTTGAAAACCAGCTCTCTCTTGTGACAATTTAACTTCGTTAAATCGTATTACTATCTGGACAAGTCAGCAATGGGTTGATATGTCATAACTTTGACAAGATTTTAATTCATTTCAAATGAAACTATCAAAAAGCTAATTGAAAAAATAGTTTACATCTACCCTCAATTAGGCATCAAAATACTCTGTGTCAAAAGGCTGGCATGATGCATAATCTTGGGTCATATATGGAGCATAGCAGAGTGCAAGCTTACTCTGCATATTACTGTGTATATCACATTTTCATAGTGACCATGAGAGAAGGCTGAATAACTAATCACATAGCAAGTGGAGAATCACAACCACTCAGTCTGTACTCGTCAATCCTAATCATTAACTTTGTTCACATGTAAGAATACAAGATACTTAAAGAAAGAGAAAACAAGTCTGATTTCAACAATGGAAGATAGTACTTAAATGTTAATGTACTCAAATTATTTATCTGGAGAGTTGCTCACTAGTATTTATCAAGAATATACATAAATTTACTTAGAGATTATGAGCAGCTGATGAGCCCCCTCTGATAAGAGGTGAGAGGGAAAAAATGATATTATATATATCTGCACCTGCTGGTGCAGTGGTTAAGACTCCACACTCCCAATGCAGGCAGCCCAGGTTCGATCCCTGGTTAGGGAACTAGATCCCACATTCATGCCACAGCTAAGAGTTTGCATGCCACAATGAAGGAGGCCACGTGACACAACTAAGGAGCCCATGTGCCACAACTAAGACCCAGTGCCACCAAATAAATAAATAATACTATACGTTTAAAAAAAATGTTGGGAATCAACTTTTAAACTATATACTCACTTGGTCCATAGATTAATTCATTTAGTAAATATTTATTGAGTGTCTACGATATAGTATTCACCATTTTGGGTATTAGGCATATAGTAACGAACAAAAATAGTCTCTGCCTCCATGAATTTTTTTTGGTCTGTTTTTATATATGTTTTTTTAAATTTATTTTATTCAAGTATAGTTGATCATAGTGGCACTATTTATAGTAGCCAAGACATGGAAACAATCTAAATGTCTATTGACAGATGAATGGATAAAGAAGATGTGGTGTGTATATATATATATACACACACACATATATAAATGTATATATATATATATATATATATACACACACACACACAATGGAATACTCATCCATAAAAAAGAATGAAATAATGCCCTTTGCAGCAACACGATGGACCTAGAAATTGTCATACTAAGTGAAGTAAGTCAGAAAAAGAAAGACAAATACTATATATCACTTATATGTGGAATCAAAAATATGACACAAATGCCTCCATGAAGTTTTTATTCTGGAAGGAGATAGATAATGAGAAACAAACAAACAAAAAAGGTATCTAGTGTTATGTCAAGGAATGGTAAGTTCCTGGAAGAAAATGAAGCATGATGGGAGAATAGAGAGTTTTAGTGGTGTTTTGTTAAATCAGGTGATCAAGGAAGGCTTGTACAACGTTTAGGAAGAAACCAGAACCAAGAGAGGGAGATAGTACTGAATACATCTGGGGGAAGATTACTAAAGACAAAAGGATTAGCAAGTGCAAAGGTTTTAATACAGGATCATGTTTACTACAAAGGAGGAAGAAAAATAAGCCAGTGAAGCTAGATCGAGTGAGTGAGATAGAGAGCTTCGTTGGTAAGATCGAAGAGTTAGCAAGACGCCCAAATATAAAGCATTGGTTTAACGTTAAGGACCTTGAATTTGAATCAAAATAAGATGGGAAATCTTTGGAAGGTTTTTTGTGGAAGGCTGATCTCATTTGATTTGTCTTTCAAAGGGTTCATTCTAGCTGCTTCGTGAGAAATAGATGGAAGGAGCAAAGTGTGAAAGCAGGGGAACAACGCCTACTGCAATAATTTAGGTAAGAGCTTGTGGAAACTGGAACTACGGTGGTAATTATGGATATGATGAGAAGTGGTCAGTTTGGGGAACAGATTTTAAACTTTAGACCAACAGGATGGATTGAATGCTGGGAGAGTGAGAAAAAAGCAATCAAGCATCATATCTAAAGTTTCGGGCCTGAACAGCTGAGTGAATGGTGGCACCATGTCCTGATGGAGATGCTGAAGCAGAAGCACATTGAGGCTGGGAATGAAATTGAAAAGTTTGTTACAGAAATGTTATGTTTGAGATACCTATGAACACCTAAGTGGATACGCTGAGAAGGTACTTGAATATAAGTCTGGAGTTTCTGAAAGGTCTTGGCTGGAAAGAAAATTTTAAGAGCCTTCAGCATCTAGGTGCTTATTTAAAACAATGGAACTTGTTGAGGACTTGTTTGAAGTGAGTACAGACAGAGAAGAGATTATGGGACTAAAAGGGGGCATTCCAATTAATGCATTAAGAAGGCATTCCAAAAAAAAAAAAAAAAAGAAGGCATTCCAATTAAGAAGTTGCAAACTGAAGAGGAATCAGCCAAGGAGACTGAAAATATAGACTAGAAAATAGGGAGGACTGCAAAGGTGTCCCGGGGCCAAGTGACGATGAGGTGATCAATTACACAACAAAAACTAATATGTCAAATAAGACAAGGGCTAAGAAATAATGACCCAGTTTGTTAACGGAAGTCATTGGTATTAGAAGGGAAAAACAGTTTCAGTGGAGAAATGGGGACAAAAATCTGATTGAAGTGAATTCAAGAAACAGCAAGAATAGAAAGCTCAAGAAGGGACTTCCCTGGCGGTCCAGTGGTTAAGACTCCATGCTTCTACTGCAGGAGGCACGGGTCCTATCTGTGGTCGGGAACTAAGATCCCGCATGTTGCGCAGCACGGCCAAAAAAAAGAAAAAAAATAGTTCAAGGTTTATATGTAATGAGGAGAAGACAGTGGGAAGACAACCAGAGGCAAAATTTGTTTTCTAGTTTATTCTGTGTGAAAACTGGACAACTTATACCAATGGAATGAGAGCAAGTGCATCTCCTTGAATGGGTAAAAACTCAACCCAATTGCTTACTGTCCAGATGCAGGTAATGGATATCAGAGAGTTTCTTTTAACTTTATTTTATTATTAAATATATCTTACACAGAAAAATGAGTATATGTACATGTATTTATACATGCATATACATATATTTGTATAATATGTGTATGTGTAGAGAAAAAGAGAGAGTGAGAGAGAAAATGCATTCACATTTTAATATGAAAAGGAATACCATGTATCTACCACCCAGCTTTCGGTATGGAACATTAGCAGTACCTGTGTCACTCCTTGACTGCACCTTTCTCCCTTTCTCCTACTCTGGATTTTGTATTAATCATTCTGTTGCTTTTTTTTTTTTTTTTTTTTTTTTTTTTTTTGCGGTACGCGGGTCTCTCACTGTTGTGGCCTCTCCCACTGCGGAGCACAGGCTCTGGACGCGCAGGCTCAGCGGCCATGGCTCACGGGCCCAGCCACTCCGCGGCATGTGGGATCTTCCCAGACCTGGGCACGAACCCGTGTCCCCTGCATCGGCAGGCGGACTCTCAACCACTGCGCCACCAGGGAAGCCCCTCCATTGCTTTTTAAAATGGTTTCAACACATATTAATCTATACAAAACAATATTATTGTTTAGTTTTATTCATTATATTTTAAGTGGAAACACACTGTCTATAGTTTGATGACTTATTTTTTCAACAGACATTGTATTTTTGAGATTCATCTATTTTGATCCATGCAGCTACATCTCATTCAGTTTCACTGCTATATAGTATTCATTGTGGTATATGAATATGCTAACATTTATTTATCTACCTTATTGCCAGTGGACAACTTTCAATTGCTTCTAGTACTTTGCTCTTCAGAAAATGCTGCAATGCACTTTTTGTACATAGTTCCTAAAACACATGTACTTCTTTCTCTTGGGTATATATCTAGGAATCAAATTTGTGGGCCATAGGACTCATCCATCTTACTTGTATTTGGTAATGACACACTGTTTTTCAGAACAGTTGTCCCAATTTACACCCCCTCCAGCAGGGTATGATAGTTCTTATCACTTCAAAATCTTGTCAACACTTGGAATTCTCAGACTAACTTGTATTCATTTTGTGGTTGTGAAACAGCAATTTAACATAATTTAATTTGTATTTCCCTTACTGTTAATAATGTTAAGCAGCTTTTCATGTGTTAACATTCCATTCAGGTTTCCTATTTTGTGACATCTGGGTTTTTTTTCCTCATTTTTTACTCCTGGGCTGTTTGCCTTTTGAGAAATCTTCACAATGGCAGTATCTACCTCACGATGAACAACTGTCCCCTACAACTTCTAAGCACAGTGAGGTAACAGGTTTGACACAACCTTCCACTGAACTGAATGGCACTGGAAGGTCTTGCTTTGCTGTTTCCTAGTATTAATTGGGATAGTTCCAAGTCTGAGAAAAAGAGAAGCAAGGCAGAAGCACTCACCCATGCTTATTGACTTCACAAGCTCTTAGTGCCACGTGTATTAACTGAGCAGATTGACTACAAGATGGCAGCCTTCTCTTATCCTGTACTTCATCACTCCAAACAATGTCATTCCCAGTGCAGGACTGACAGGCACTCATGTCCGCCCTCGGTTCTGTATCCCCAATCCATTAGTATTGGCTTGAGGTCAGCTTTTTGAATACAAGATCAATTCTAATGTAGTTACATTGACTTCACTTTGTATCAGAGAGTAGATAGAAAGTTGAGAGGGATCAATAAACGCCAAACAACAAATCAGAAAATACATAGTGTGCATGAACCAGTTAGCATGCATGGATTTCTCTGTGCTAGTCATTGATTCAAATATAGGTAGTCCAGAAATAATGTGCTCATGTTTGTATCTGAAGCCAAAATGGAAATCGAACTCCTCAGCCTATGTCTTTAGCTGAATAGAAAATAGGAAATGACAAAATTCTTGGCCTTGTGTTCAAAATCTGAAGTTTTCTGGGTCTGTGTTACCTCTTCAAACTTCGTCTTGTTTTCTCTTCAGTTGTTTCTGTTGGACTAGTCTCATTTGCCTTGTCCTGAATATATGTCCTTTTGTACATATTTCCACCTCTCAACTCCATCATAAACATTAATGTCCCTCCCATCTCTTTTCTGCCTATAAAAACCACCCTCTAACCAAGGCCCTGCCCAAATCTATCTCTTCTATGAAGTCTTTAACGCCATTGCTCTGAGGCTCAAACTGCCAAAATCTTCTAGCACTTATTCTCCTTAGCACTAATTTATAGCCTTATCATGTTTACCTTATCATGTCTTCCTAGTAGGGTTAGTTTGCGATCTGTGTTTGCAACCCAACAAAATAATGACACCTGAAGATCTGGGACTGTGGAGTATCCCCTTCTGTGCCACCCATACAGCACATTGCCTGCATACGAGTAGATGCTTAATTAAAACTCATTTGTTAGTACAGACATGTGCTTGCACTCATACCTCCTGATAACGTCATGTCCATCAAAGTTGACCAATTTCCACTAGGACCCTGCTCTCCTTTTAACTTGAGGCACTAAGTCAGACAATTTCTACATTTCCATCTTTTTCTTCCACCCATCCTGACCACAGTTTCATCTTTAAGGTGAGCACCTGCCATTAAAGAAAAATCAAGGTAAAATAGCCAGTGTAGTCCTGGCTAAAATACGTGCGCTAACGGACACCCTATTCCTTCCTAAGGTCTACTGGAACATCTTGGTATTCACAGATTCCAGCTTCTTGTTCCTAAATCTCATCATAGAGATTTCAAATTAGTCTAAAGATGAGACAATCATGTTCCTACAGAATCTTGAGCTGTCTTTGGGCCTGATAACATATGAAGTTATCGGTATTAATAAAGGTAATAGTAAATGTTTTTGACCAAAACATTATATAATGCATACTTCTTAGTGCTTTACAGATATTTACTCATTTAATTTTTATAAAAATTCTACAAGATAGGTACTATTACTCTGCTGAACATTGCCTCTTATCCACTCTACATCCAGTGCCCTCCATTCTTTACTCTGCATCAGGCTCCTTGTCCCCAGGCTTATCACTGAATCCAGCCACTGGGAGATACCAGCAATATATTAGAGAGTGGGAGGAGAGAAAGGTCAATATTTTTTTTTTTTTTTTGCGGTACGCGGGCCTCTCACTGTTGTGGCCTCTCCCGCTGCAGAGCACAGGCTCCGGACGCGCAGGCTCAGCGGCCATGGCTCACGGGCCCAGCCGCTCCACGGCATGTGGGATCTTCCCAGACCGGGTTCCGCTGCATCAGCAGGCGGACTCTTAACCACTGCGCCACCAGGGAAACCCAAGGTCAATATTTTTACTTTATCAGCTTCCTTTTCACCAGGCCGTGGATTGACAATACATGCTTTTCTCTACCAAAGTTCACAACTTCCATGGCTAGCCCACTCGTAAAGCAACAACTCTCCTAAGAGTTATTGCTCTCTCTCCCCTTGCCCTTTTACCTAGGAAGGGTGAGGGTTTTTTATTGTCAAAGTGTTTTATTATCCCTTGCTAGTTTTTCTTAAGCCTGCTCACATCTTTGTAAATATTCCTTTTATTAAACTTTTAAATTGTCCCTTTTGAGTATAGCATCTTACTGCCTGGGCATGAACCTTTATAAGTAAGGAAACTGAGACAATGATATTAAGTAACTTGCTCAAGATCACACAACTAGTGAGCAGCATAGCTGGGATTCGGATCTTGGCTGTCTGGCTCCACAATCTGTGCTCCTATCACATATTGCTCTATGCTCTCCCTGGGTCTCCAAATTTAGCCAGACAACTGGTTTTTAACACCAGTATAAGCCTCCAATATATTCTTGTCAGCTGAAGCCAACAGCAAAGGCTTCTTTCTTTGCCAGGAGAGAAAGATCATCAGATCAATTTCAGAAGGGATGTGGGCAGAGTTAACCATGAAAAAGGAAAGTATTACATTTGGCCATGGTTTTCCTATGATGTTCTTCTAGGCTTTACTGTTGTCTGTTTTGCATTTAAACAGTAAAGATAGGCATGGATTTAAGAAAAACTAAAAATAGT
The DNA here is from genome assembly GCF_964270905.1 of Leucopleurus acutus. Taxonomy (NCBI): domain Eukaryota; kingdom Metazoa; phylum Chordata; class Mammalia; order Artiodactyla; family Delphinidae; genus Leucopleurus; species Leucopleurus acutus. The sequence goes on from NC_139154.1 coordinate 44,125,086, forward strand.
ACACAATTGAAAACAAGGATAAGTGGGCAACAAAGAGCTATAGTATAAAATCAAAATCCCACTGTGAAAACTTCAAAGACTCAAGTCAGTCCTTTGCTCAAACTAAAGCCAATAACGAGGTTGAATTTAAACCAAAAGATAACTTTGGAAAGGAACTCTCATGAAGTTACTCAAGGTGGCTGATGAGATACTCCACTCAAATCCTACAATAAAGCAGCCAGTGGTTTGTCCTACAATTTACCATGAAGACAGCATTGTTTTAATGCCACTGTGCATTAGATGCCTATTATATGTGAGGGACTCTACCTTCACATCGCTGTTAAATTTCTCCACATCCTTAAAAGGTAGATAATATTAGTCCCACTTATCTGGTGTAGAGTGGAGGATCAGACTGATTAAATTATTTTCTCAGCATCAAAACATGAGTGGAGAATCAGGATTCAAACTCAAATATGATTCTTAATATTATGTATGTTTTTTTTAAAAAAAGCACTATAATACTCACAGGTGTAGAATTACACAATAATTCAAAATTCAGTGCCCTGGGAAAGGTGAAAACCACCTTGAATTCTATTTAAGCTTTTCCCCATTCTGTAGTGCATATGTTATTTTGGCTGACTTTTGAGATTATACAGATAAAATAAAATGCACTTGTTTTCTCTTTATAGTTCCCTGAAAACAGCCACAAGTGAAATAAGAATAGATTATAATTCCATGTATACAGCTGGAATTTTCACACCTGATAGCTGAAATAATTTAAACTTGTTAGCTCTATCAAACTCTGCCAATTGCAGAATATACTTGTTTTTATGCAATGCACATAAAATCTTTTACAATCCAAAAATATTGGGAATCATGTCCTTTTCTGATGACTTCTGATGATCATTTAAGAAAGAGAAACCTCGATTTTGGATGGAGTTTCTCTCCTATTATTCTTTTCCCCTTACTTCCCCATCCTCGGCAATGTGCTCAACAGTAAATCAAGTACCTTATTTAAAAGCTAACTTAAAAAAATAAGTGTGCGGTTTGGTAGATGTAAGCCATGAGTTTCTATAATAATTATTAAGTTTGGGGGACTGCAGTAGATACAACCACAAGATCTGGTCCATGAGCTTTTCTTTGCCGCATACAATTTTCTACCCAGAGGTACAGAGATCGTAGGCTTCTGCTGTTGTAGGAAGTGCTGCTAACAGTGTTTACAAAAATGGTTGAGAAAACCCATGTCTGTCTAACAGCTTTTTACCACATCAATTATAAATGCGTTTTCCCTTGGGTGGTATTATCTCTCGCCCAAGGAATCTCCCACTGTCCTGGAGCATTTGCTGAGGAGAATTGATTAGGAAGGCGGCTTCCCAGTAGATGGAAAAAAACTGCAAATGCTTCTGTTTGTTGATGCTGTTGCCCTCGTAGCATAAGTACTGCAAGAATGTGAACAATTACAGCCGAAAATTCAAGCGAAGCTGCTGTGACAGGATTGGTAATTCACCCCTGCGGAGCACAGCATACCCAGATATGTGCTGCTGGAATATAACTACCTGGGCAAAGTGATATCTGCTGGTGAGGGAATTACTGACGTCAGCCATTTGTAGGGGCAGGAGGAAGACACATATTTTGTTCGGGATGGGCTGGAATTACCTTGATTGGCCACAGTGAACAGTTCTTCACTGATTATGTTTGGATAGACCCAGTTTTCTCTTCTTTTTTTGGTTATAATCATGGAATATTAACTCTAAATTAATTATCAAAAAGAGTTTATTTAAAAATGCTTTCAACAATTCTGGATATATTTCTCAAGCACATTTGTTTATTAATGTGACCAACTTTTAAAAGTTAATAATTTTTTTTATTTTTACTATATAAACCTTGGTGGTATTTGATCTTGACTAAGGCAATTGCATCTCAACCTTCCTTTCAGTCTTATTTCATATTGGAGTTGAATGGCAAAATTTTGTCTTGAAGGACTTTTTCTGTAACAGGTAGCTCAGGATCAATATATAGGAAGTATTAGATTAATCAGTGATTAAAAGAAAAAATACAGCTTAAGTTGATAGATTTATTTGGGAAAGTGAATATAAGAAGCAAAAGTCTTAAAATTGCTCAGCCTTTTGAACCAGTAATCCATGACTATGAATTTCTCTTTAGGGAATAAATACAACTGTGCTGTTCAACACAGTAGCCATAAGCTATGTTGAGCACTTGAAATTTGGCTAGACTGAGATGTGATATAAGTATAATACCTACTAAACTTTACAGCGGAGGGTTGAATTGAGAGTTTGAGACTGGCAAATGCAAACTCTTATATATAGAATGGACAAACAATAAGGTCCTATTGTACAGCACAGGGAACTATATTCAATATCCTGTAACAAACCATCATGGAAAAGAGTATGAGAAAGAAAAGAAGTATAATACATACTGGATTTTGAAGACAATATAAAAAATGTAGGTTATCCCTTTAATATTATAATTTAATCACATGTAGAAATGAAGTATTTTTAATATACTGGATCAAATAAAATATATTATTAGAACTAACTTCACCTGCCTCTTCTTACTATTTTAATATTCCTATTAGGAAATTTAAAGTTATGTATGTGGCTCACATTTGTGCCTTGCATTTTATTTCTATCAGACAGATATCCTAAGAAGAAGAAAGGACTATATGCCTGTAAAGATATTTACTACCACATGGCTTATGATGCAGGCATTTTAGTATAAAACTGAAATATATATTTATCAATGAGAGAATGGCTATGAACATTAGAATAGAGATAAATGATTAGATGGTATGCAGATGATAGAAATGGCAATATGTGGAATACACTCAACTCACTATGTATTTAAAAGCAGCAGTTGTCCACAGTGAGAGAGCACAGGAGTGCTGATCTTGAATAAAGACCCATAGAAAGGCAACTGACTGTTAATCTATAGGTAAGAAAGTGGTTGTTTCTTTAGGTTTTCATTGTTTTTTCCCTAATCAAGAGATGCAAGACACTGTAAGAGAAATAGCTTAGGGAAACTATCTTGTGCACTGAGACTAGAGGGATAGGGAGAATGGAGGCAGAGAGCTCAGATTAAAATATGAGACATTGTTGAGACTGGTTCAAGATGGTGGAGTAGAAGGACGTGGGCTCACTCCCTCTTGCGAGAGCACTGGATTCACAACTAACTGCTGAACAATCATCGACAGGAAGACACTGGAACTCACCAAAAAGATACCCCACATCCAAAGACAAAGGAGAAGCCTTTGGTAGGAGGGGCACATCACAATAAAATCAAATCCCATAATTGCAGAGAAACAACTAAATGAAGTGGAGATAGGCAATCCTCCAGAAAAAGAATTCAGATTAATGATAGCAAAGATGATCCAGGACCTCGGAAAAAGAATGGAGGCAAAGATCGAGAAGATGCAAGAAATGTTTAACAAAGACTGAGAAGAATTAAAGAACAAACAAACAGAGATGAACAATACAATAACTGAAATGAAAAATACACTAGAAGGAATCAGTAGCAGAATAACTGAGGCAGAAGAATGGACAAGTGACCTCGAAGACAGAATGGTGGAATTCACTGCCACGGAACAGAATAAAGAAAAAAGAATGAAAAGAAATGAAGACAGCCTAAGAGACCTCTGGGACAACATTAAATGCACCAACATTCGCATTATATGGATCCCAGAGGAGAAGAGAGAGAGAAAGGACATGAGAAAATATTTGAAGAGATTACAGTTGAAAACTTCCCTAACATGAGAAAGGAAATAGCCACCCAAGTCCAGGAAGTTCAGAGAGTCCTAGGCAGGATAAACCCAAGGAGAAACACGCTGAGACACATAGTAATCAAACTGACAAAAACTGAAGACAAAGAAAAATTATTGAAAGCAACAAGGGAAAAACAACAAATAACATACAAGGGAACTCCCATAAGGTTAACAGCTGATTTCTCAGCAGAAACTCTACAAGCCAGAAGGGAGTGCCATGATATATTTAAAGTGATGAAAGGAAAGAACCTACAACCAAGATTACCCTACCTGGCAAGGATCTCATTCAGATTCGACAGAGAAATCAAAAGCTTTACAGACAAGCAAAAGCTAAGAGAATTCAGCCCCACCAAACCAGCTCTACATTCTAATCTCTAGTTTACTTGATTTAACTACAGGAGTCTAAATAATTCTTAGTCTGGTTAACAAAATACTGGTTAACAAACTATTCATCTTGGAAGGCTTAGCCTAACTATCACCTTTTAATGAGGTATTTCGTCTACTGTATACTGTTTTTTTGGTACCTAACTCTGTGATCACCGAAACCTATTCAGTCCTCAAGCTACAAATAGGAGCTCAAAACCTCACTCTGTCTTCTCTTGTATCCCTTTATCAAGGCACAATTTTCTATTGGCTATACTTTCTAACTAGCTCTTCATTTCCTCTCTTCATCTCTACCTTTTCTCCATTTTAGGCTCACCATTTTTAGATGCCTGGATTTTGGCCCCTCCTAAGTGGTCTCACCTACTCTGATCTTGTCCCACCGGCCCAACCACTCTCCTTATAACCAATAAAGAATTATTCCAAAAACACAACTGATTATTCACTCCCCTCCTTGAAGGTCTTTACTTACTCTCCATCACCTTCAGGGTAACATTTCTAGTTGTTTACAAAGCTCTCGGTTGCTGGCTCTATCCATCTGGCAACATCTCTCAGTATTTACTATTTTACAGTTTATGCTCCAGCAACACCAGTTTGTTTGTTGCTAAATACAGCATGTGTTTTTTAGGTTTTGTGTCTCTTCTCGTAATCTTCTCTCTGCCTCTTTGACCATTCCCGACCGCACTGCATATAAACACATTGCATGTGACTTATTCCCTCTTATCCTTTGAAATTAAAATGAGTGTGGTTTTCTCTAGGAAATGATTCGAAAATCAGTTCTGATATTGACAGCTGGTTTCAGTGCAGTTCCTCTACTCTCTCCACTCCCATGTCATTTAAACATAGAGCTATCTATTCATTTCCATGATTTTTCAAAAATATCCACGTTTGTCCCCCTCAGCAGACAGTAAACACCTCAAGAGAAGAAAATATATCTTATCTGGTTCTCTGTCACCAGCTTCTATATGTGGTGGGCACTCAATACCAGTTTGCAGAATGAACTAGCAAAGAAGGCCAGCTGAGCCCACTGAACACAAAATAGTTATAATGACAAGAGTTTAACCCAGTTTTAATTGTACTACTGCTAGTGATCAAACTAACATTTACTTAATCTAAAGGCTCTCTCTTTTTTGTTCTAACCAAAATATTAGTGCTAAGGTGAACAATTCTCTTGGCTTCTCTGGAATGTTAGTTTCCATGTAACAAAAGATCCTGACACAGACTACCTAAAGAGACAGAGAGGAAAGGAATGTGCAGGCAGATGTCACCTTGAACTTGCTGGGTGTGTTTCAAGTTTATAAGATCAGTCAGTTATGGCTTGCAAAGGTGAATTCAGGTCCAGGTAAGTGTTAGTATTAGATATTTGAGTTTTGTAAGAAAAACATTTTCCATTGGGTTGCTCATTTTAAATACCATGACCAGAAGTGTCCACAGGGAAATCAAAGAAATGTGTTTGCCTTTACCTCTCCTTGTCCTATGTGCTATCTGTTCCAGGATTGTGACACTGGACTGCTTTTGTTTGGTGAGTATGGATTCCCTCAGGGACCCTGACGTATCTTTTGAAATTCCAGAGAAACAAAGTGTCACCTTATACAGTTCATTGGATAAGAATTTATGTTAAATTTACAAAATGCATGCTACAGAATTTTTAAAAATCTGGCCACATTTGCAGATATTCCTCCTCTTATACAATTTATTATAATGGGAACTACAAATAAATCAAAGATGTCTCCAGAATAGAAAATATCACTTATAATCACATATCCATATTTGCCATTGACAGGTTTAAAATCCAGAGATAGTATAGAAAAGGGTGGAAACATAATAAAATAATTTAAAATTTTTAAAGCCTTCCCTTGCCAAGACCAGCAGGTGGGAATCATATGCAGTATGCAAAACTTGGATCAGGTTTGTAAGGGATGATCTCCATAGCCCCTGTTTCTCTACAGATGACCCACTGCAAAGTCAGGAGCAAAGGCCACCTTTCTGGCCAGTAGCCCCTCTCTAATGTGGTTAGATGGCAGTAGCTCAGACTTTACATAGCAGCTGATGGCCAAATAATCCAAGTGTAATTAAAAGTCATGTTCAGAAGACAAAAAGAAATCCCCATAGAGTGGTTTCCAGGAGTAAAGCTATCAGGAAGCCAGACAGGAGGCCAAATACAAAGGATATATGAGCCAAAAATTACTTGGGAAGAAAAGGGACCTGGCTAAAGATGGAAGCACTGAAGAGAGAGGCTCGAAACTCACCAGCTCCAGAAGCAATGGCTGCTCAGAGCTGATTAGCTACCTGAAGTTGACAGGAAAGGAAAATAAGAAAAATCCCTGCCTTGGACCTGAAACAAGAGAAATGCCCAAAGCTCATTAGCATCAGGGAGCCAAAGGCATTGTTCCCACACAAAATTAGCTGAGAGAATTATAGAATAATGACTGTCTTTGGAAAACAGTCTTAATGCCTGGATGGAGCTCTTGTGCCCCACGTACATGATTTCTCTTATGGACAAAAGGGAACCTCTGTATGGAAGTCTGTGACATCAGCAAATAAATTTGGCTGGATTTCCCTGGTGGGCATGAGAACTTATTGAGGCAATGAAAAATTATAAAGTGGTAAAACAGTTTGATAGGAAAACCTTTTGGAAAAAAAATGTTCTTCCTTCATCAAGGCAAGTTTCTGTGATTTAGGTTAGAAAAGAAACATGTCAAATGTGTACTCCAAGAAAATTGTACTACCTGGGTCTCCTCTTTGGGCAGCTTTATAACTAAATACAGAAGGCAGCTTCTTCTGGTTGACACATTTTTTTCTGGATTATCTCAATTTGGTGGAAGACATGATCCTTAATGAAATATTTATGTGATAGGAGGAGAGATAAATTTCCCTCTGTATAAGCAGAATTATTCGCCAAAATTACTTTCAGACTATCTGATTTCTGCTTGTTGAACAGTAAGAGGGCATTATTTGGATAACCAGTCTTACAGAGCAGAAGTGCACACGGAGCCTGGACTATTCTGTGAAGAGTGCAGGATAGTGGGATTTTTTTCTGAACAACTGCTGCTTTTAAATAGGAAGTGCTTAGTAACTAAGTATACAAAATTTTTATTTTTAGTCTAATACAGTTTCAATCCAAAAGGCTGGAAAAATTGGCACCACGTATGTAACATGTGGCTGGGGTGATCTGGTTTACAATACAGACTATGTACCATTCACGACATTCACTTCTGGGGCAAGTGCTCTGGAGAATCTCAGAAATATCACTTACCTCCAGAGCAACTAAAAGTAAGACTCAATGAGAGGCTTCTGTGACTGTCAACCAGGAGGGAGGAATCCTACATAATAAAATACTAGGTACGAGAAAAACAAACAGTGTAAACTCAAAACTGAAAGTCACGAGCACAGACATTTAAAATCACAGGCAGTGATGTGTGACTTAGCTTGTTTTCTTATCAGCAACTCTAGAATAAGTGTCTGCAAGCTTGTTTGGGTTCTAAACAATACTTAAATAGTCCAAAGATATCTTAGGGAGAGCATATATTTTAGAGAAACTATAGAGATTTTTTTTCAAAAGTATATTGAATGGAACTGGAGGTTTCTTTGGTGCAGTGAGGTAGCTCCTGGTTTTTGTCCTATAGATGAATATGGAAGTTTTCATGGAGGCAGTGAAATGGAGCAGTTAGAAATGATGACTGTAAAATAAAATATAGCTAGAATACAATCCTAGTTCTGCCTGAACATTCCTTCATTTTCCTGAACTCCATTTTCTTCATCTATGAAATGGAGATAAGAGAACCTATATCGACAATTGTTATAAGTACTAAATGAGATGATGCTTGTTCCATGCTTAGCACAGTATAGGATAAACGTTCCACAATCATGCAATAAAATAAAATTAATTAAAGAGACTCAATAAGTCATAGATGACTTTCTATTTAGTGAGCTGTTTTAGAGATTCACAGTGACTGACGGTGAGTAAAATGTTTCTTTGATAAGGAAAACTCGGTGAACATAAAGTCTTATTACGCCACGAGAGGTAATTGTAGCAATTGCTATTATTATAAGGATACCCAGGAACTCAACAGAGTATTCTTATATCTTCCACTTTGTCTCCCTGGATTTCTCAAGGTGATAAATGACAGACGGTTCCATGTGACCTTCCTTTTTCTTTCTGTGGTTGTACCAGTTTGCTTTATTGTGCCTCTTGCATTACTTGACAAGACCCGCCCATATGTAAACATTAGTAATTTATTTCTTCAAATTTTAATGTCGATTTTGGATTTTTAAAGTAGGAAATAAAGGAACCAAACAAAATAACATTCTTCATGTATGTGATGAGGGTGGAGTTTGGAACTTGAGTGAAGTGGGAGGAGAAGGAGGGTGTTGTTGGGTGTGGGAGCTCAGAAACACTTAAGGAGGTCTTCATCTCTCAGGCAATAAAGGGCTTTTCCCGACTTCCTTTTGCAGCCTGTTGTATACCATGTGACATTATATTTCTCCCAACCAAGTGGGCTCTTCTAAAGCAAGCCAAGATACACCAGATAGCCCCATATGTTCAGGAAAAGCAACACTTTATGTGTAGAACATATATGATTTGGTGTTTTGATGAAACAAGTCACTATTATTCACTGCTTTCGAGAACCATGAATATATGACACTTTATAGTTTGATTTAAAGAAATCTTGTCTTATTGTTATGCAAACTGTTATCTTTACCAGCCCCAGATCTTGAATCATCACCATTTAAGACAATTTTCAAGAAATTAGAGTAGAAAGTGAACATCACTCCTGTACAGAAATTATTTGGCTTACCAAGGGAATTCTTAAAACTCTTGAATGAAATTCAAATACTATTTTTTTTAACCTTTGTTTTGAGAGAGAGGGTAAAAAATCCATCTCTTAAGGCAATTTCACTAGGAAGTTTGTCTTCATTCATTAACTCACTCGCTGCCTGTATTTGACCTTATTGACAAAGATGTTCAATATATAACTGGACATCATTGTTACGACCACGGCTGGTAAAGTGAGGCAGAAAGTAAATTAGAAAACAAAACTATGACCTTTCTTGGATAAGTTAAGTTTCCACTCTGGGGGGAAAGACTGTGCCTTTAAAAAACGAAATATTTAAAGAAGCACTTCTGTTGGCTATAGCAAAGAGTAGAGAATTTAAAATTTTTTTTAATTTTCTTTTCAGCAATCAGAAGTCAGTTATACCTTGAAAACAAACATACAAAAACAACCACCACCACCACCACATCAAAAACCCCACAGAATTTTTTTTGGAGGTTAGTTCGTTCAATAATTTCAAAGTTTAGTTAGATGCACAGAGGTTATAAATTCATAAACTCTCTCATGCTGATGTAGGTAATATCGATGATACAGACTTTGCCAAAGATTGCCTAAATGACTTGAGGACAAAGAAAGAAAATACTGGGACATGAATTCAACCTGAAGGGTTTTAAAGAATTCTCTTATTCCTTGAAGAAAGCCTACTTTCATCTCCAATGCAAGCCCTGGCAACTGTGATACTCTGCTTACCCTTACTTTTGTTAAGTTAGGGCATTCAACACTTGTTGGAATCAAAACAAGAACATCAGAATCAGCTGGATGTCAAAGCTGGTATCTCACTGAAATTTACTTCTGAGCAATAAAATGGTTTATGTTCTGTTTATTTTATACATTTTGGGCTTATTCGCCCTTTTCCAGGAAGAAGTCATTTATTTTTGCATGAAAAATGAGAGGAATAATATTTGTGAAGATTTTTATAGTCAATATATGTAAAGGAAATACATTTCCAATGCAAAAATAAGTTGCATAGGGGAAAAAATTCTTGCATGTGTTTCTGCGCACTTTTCTGTGAGGGAATTTCATAGATTTTACCAAATTCTCAAAAAGTCTGGAGAGTGAAAAATGTTACTGAACAACTGGTCTGTAGGAAAACTATTCTGAGTGATTAAAAATAATAGAACCAATGAGTAAGTACAGGAAGTTTAGATTTTGAAGGATATTAAGTAGAGTTGTAATTAGTCTTTTAAATGCTGTTATTAATAGGAGAGAGAAGAAGGAAAGAAAAGGTTATCTTTTCTGAAGTTGCTTAAGAAATGTCAAGTGTTGGGGCCATACGCATCCAATATCTCAAATAAATGAAGTCAATGAACTTGTCTGTAAAAGAAAATACCAACCCCCTGCCCCCCTGCCAGGATACATTTAATTTTGAAAGTAGGTACTTCATTAATCAGGACACAAAATCACCTAGAGAAATTATTAAAATGCAGGTTCAGATTTGGTACATCTGGGGTAGAGCTTGAGACTCTGCATTTCTAACAAGTTCCCAGATGAAATCACTGCTGTTGCTCTGTCACACATTGAATAGCCAGGCCTAAGGCTAACAAATAAATGCTGTGGTGAGCAAAGTAAAGAGTGCATGCATTTTTTAAAAATTAATTAATTAACTTATTTATTTTTGGCTGTGTTCGGTCTTCGTTTCTGTGCGCGGGCTTTCTACAGTTGCGGTGAGTGGGGGCCACTCTTCATCGCAGTGCACAGGCCTCTCACTGTCGTGGCCTCTCCCATTGTGGAGCACAGGCTCCAGACATGCACGCTCAGTAGTTGTGGCTCACGGGCTTAGTTGTTCCACGGCATGTGGGATCTTCCCAGACCAGGGCTCGAACCCGTGTCCCCTGCATTGGCAGGCAGATTCTTAACCACTGTGCCACCAGGGAAGCCCCAAGAGTGCATACATTTTATCTGACTTGCTAATTTATCTTGCTTTGGCACTTGGTTTACTTTTCCTTGTTACCTACACACTAGGGCAAGCATCAATGCCTTATATCTGCATTATTGTCATGCATTATTATGCATTATTGCATATACTAACTGTTCTCTCTACCTCCTATCTGCCCTCCTCTCCAAAATTATTAATATCATTATTATTGTTTTTGTTATTACTATCATTTATGCTATCTGTCTTACGCTCTTTTAAACTCTTCATAAATATTGGCTCATTTATCCATCTGGCTGCCACACTAGTCACCTTGCAAAGTATTATTTTTATCATATTACTTTCATGCTCCAAACATTTTAGCAGCTCCAATAGTTTCCTTAGAATTGGTTCAGATTTTTTTCTCCTGAGCTCTCCCATTGACCATCATTGTTCCAGAGTCAGAACTTCCCAGATAAGGCAAATTTGTGCCATTCTGTATTAAATGTAAACTGTAACCTACCATAAATTATCTAGTAAACAGAGTCACCTTTGATCATCTATAGTCTAGAATATGTTTTCATCTTTTCCCTAGTATACAGGCAAGGCCTTTATAATTTTTATAATTCTCTATGCATGAGAGAGAGTACCGATCATTAATGTGTCTGGATTATTCAGTGTTTAAGAGTAGATGTGAAAAAACTAAAAATAGTACTATCATATGATCCAGCAATCCCACTACTAGGCATATATATGGAGAAAACCATAATTAGAAAAGATACATGCACCCTAATATTCATTGCCACACTATTTACAATAGCCAAGACATGGAAACAACCTAAATGTCCATCAACAGATGAATGGATAAAGAAGATCTGGTATATACACATAGTGGAATATTACTCAGCCATAAAAAAGAATGAAATAATGCCATTTGCAGCAACATAGATGGACCTAGAGATTATCATACTAAGTGAAATAAATCAGACAAAGAAAGACAAATACCAGATAATATCACTTGTATGTGGAATCTAATTTTAAAAAATGATACAAATGAACTTATTTACAAAACAGAAACAGACTTACAGATATTGAAAACAAACTATAGTTACCAAAGGGGAAATGTGGGTAGGAGGGATAAATCAGGAGCTTGGGATTAACATACACACACTACTATATATAAGACAGATAACCAACAAGGACCTACTGTATAGCACAGGGAACTCTACTCAATGTTCTGTGATAACCTAAATGAGAAAAGAATCTGAAAGAGAATGAATATATATATATATGTATAACTGAGTCACTCTGTGTACACCTGAAACTAACACAACATTGTAAATCAACTATAAGCCAATAAAATATTTTTTTTAAATGTAGATGTGAATAATAAAGATTATAAGAACGCTCAAGGGGAAAACAGGAGGAGACCTAGTAGGACCAAAAATAAGTTGGCATGTACATCCTACATTTTTTTGCATATCCTGATATTAAGTTCATCCATACTGTGTCTTTGTTAATTGATATAGATGGTTATAATGTTAGGTGAGGAATACCTTAAAATTATGAGGGGGTGCGGTTTTCATGAACTAAAGAACTCTTGGAAAAAAGTGTACAAGTTCACAAATATTCATATCAGCACTATTCCCACAGCAAAAGGTGGGAACAATCCAAATGTCCATCACCTGGAGAATGGATAAACAAATGTGGTATGTCCATACAGCAGAATATTATTCAGCTCTAGAAGAGAATGCAATACTGATACACACAACAACGCAGATGAAACTTGAAAATATTATGCTAAGTGGAAAGGGCCAAACACAAAAGGTCAGATATTGTATGATACTATTTTTATGAGATATTCAGAACAGGCAAATCCACAGAGACAGAAAGCAATTAGTGGTTGCCAGAAGCTGAGGGGAGAAGAGATTGGGGCATGGAGTTTCCTTTTGAGGTGATGAAATATTTTAGAACTAGATAGTGTGGGTAGTTTTACAACATTGTAGATGGAATAAATGCCACTGAATTGTACATCTTAAAATGACTAAAATGATGATTTTGTAGTACGTGAATTTTATCTAAATTCTAAAATATGTATATGCTTGAGAGAAGTTTGGGGTATTATATTGTCTATGTAGCACTGGATTCTTTGGTCCCATGAGGTTACTGAAATCTCCCATAACTGTCAGCAGATTGGGCTGCTTCTCTTTAAAGTTACCACCAGGACCTCAAATGGCCAAAAGGTTGCTCAGATTTCCAATCCATTCA